>NC_136068.1:1269559799-1270009799 GCF_964261635.1 Lissotriton helveticus
AGTCCGCCACCCCACTGACGAAGAGCGAGAACAGGGTAGGTGCCATAACGCACCCCTGACGCACTCCTCGCTCAACGGAGAAGGTTTCCGTAACCTCACCCTGCTACCCCCACCGAACCCAGGCGAAGTTATCCTCATGCAAGTGCACGACCAGTGTCAGCAACTCCGGGGCCATCCCCAACTCCTCCAAGACTCGCCATATTTACTACGCGGCACTAAATCAAAAGCTGCCCTCAAGTCAACGAACACAGCATACAGAGCCCCTTTTCCCAAGACCACTGTCCGCCAATAGAGGGTGATAAAACGAAAAACTTGATAGATTGTGCTTGTTTTGGGGCGGAAGCAGTGGACTCAAGATATTATTTTCGTCCAACCAAGTCTGCATCTTACATAAAACTAATCTACCCATGATTTTCTGCATAGAGTCGATTAGGCTAATAGGCCTATAATTACCTGCAACTGACTTGTCCCCTTTTTTGTACACCGGAATAATTTATGCCCCCTTCCAAGAATGAGGGACAGCCGCTCCTTGAGCTATAGCATTTGCCAGGTAGGGTATGTATAATCGCCAAGTTTGTTTATCATTTAAAAACACATCGGCAGGGATGCAATCAATACCTGGTGCTCTTCCCTCAATTACTGTCTCTAATGCCCTATCAACATATCTAGCGTGAAAACAACCCCTTCGTAAAATGTGTAGGAGAATGTTTTGTTGCTCTCAGCGCTACCACTGCAAGGGTATTGTGGCTTGTAATAATCAACCCACTGATGCTGGGCAACATTGTTCTGCGGGCAGTCCGGACACCCACCCCTGTCCCATTTATATGTATCCCAAAATAATTTTGTGTTCTTAGCCACACAAGCTTCTTTGAGTTCCTGCCACTTGCGCTTGTCCCATATCTTTTTTGCCTCCATCTGTACTTTCCTGTAACAACCCCGTGCTCCTCTTACTTTACAAGGGTCCCTCGTTTTTAGTGCTAAACCCAGCTCAGCCCGTGCTTGTCGACAAGCCTCATTGTACCAGCCCTCGGGTTTCTTACTAGATTTACTTCTGCCTGAGCCCGACTCACAAAAATGTGTTTTTAGTTGAACAAAGAGTTTAGTATGGGAATCGAATATAAGAGAATGGAAGTCCCCATTGGTGGCACTAAACCCCAGATCTACTAGTACCTTGTTTACATAATTTTTAATGGTGATCAAGGTATCCGGATGTTCAATAACTTTGCTCCACTTAAGATGGCACTCATGGTTGGCTAGAGCAACTTCTGGGACTGTTTTATCCTGGATGACTGCTACAACTCCATCTGTATCCAACTTAAATAGGGAGGTAAGGGGGTTATGATCGCTCCCTATACGACCCATAACCGCCATATCCACAAGGCAATGCCACAATTTTAGATGGACAAGCAGATAGTCTATGCAACTAGACCTATGGCCGTTATCATACTTTCTATTTCCCTGTCTATCGGATGGCGCACAGCCGTTGGCAGCCCTTAGTTGATTCCCCATACATACCCCCTTCAGTTGTATAGCCACATCAGTCCATTTTTTTATGGGTGCCAACTCAAGTTGGGGAATACCCCATCTAGAGTCTTCCTCCTCCGTTAAACTCTGGTCATCATACCCTAGCGGCTCAAAGGTCGTATTAAAGTCCCCCGTTACGAGTGGCTGTGTATTACTAGGCAAAGCCTCAACCAGGACATCTAAAGCTGATATTACCTCAGACTTTTTCCCTCCCGGGTGTCCTCTTGCATAGATATTAAAGATATACATTTTTACACCGGAGAGGAAGCTGAGTCTCACTGCGAGGATATCATTATTTAAAACAGGAAGTTGTTGAATATTACAGCTTAAGTCCTGCCTAGCCCAAATCCCTAATCCTCCTATTGGGCGTCCCTTTTCTTTCTTTACGGCAGGAACATGGAAATTAAGATAACCCAGCCGAAAAACAGAATCCACCGACCAAGTCTCTTGAAAGAGGCAGAGATCGAATTCATCAATAAAATCAGACCAGGCGAGGCTAGTTTCGAACCCAAGCCCGCTATGTTCCATGATACCAGTGACATAGGACAGTTTTTACTGGGAGAACTACCAACATTATCCACACTGCCAGTTAAAAGATCGTGCCGATGCTCTATACTCGGCTCAGGAGATGGAAGTAGATTTATCTCACTCAGTGCATGGATTAGTATTACCTCACAACCCAACTGGTTCGAGACTATACTCTCAAAATTTGGTTGGAATCTATTAGGTATGATACCCAATACCCCACCCAGTGGACTAACTTTATCAACAGATAGATTTAAACTCTTCTCTGGTTTATCCTTATTACAAGCCACTACATTAGACCTCGGGCTGCGTTCAGATAATCGTCGTCCAACCCAGACAACATGTCGTACCTGTTAAAGATCCTTATGCCCCCTGTGGTACTCCAATTCTGTAACCCCCCATCTAATAACATTTTCCTGGGGGCAGTGTATGCTGATGGGTAGAGATAAGTCAAAGGCAACGACTGGATTAGGGACACTGGGCCTACGTAGGCCCAATTGCAAATGTATTCAACAGCCCTCCTATCCTTAAAATTGATAATTACACAATTTCCCTCTATAGCCTTGTTCCGTGCCCCCACCGAATCTACTCGTCTACAAACAAGATTTCAGCAGATACCTGGGTGGGGAGAGGCCGGTTAATATTAAGCCAATGGATACATTTATTCTTAAGCTCCATGTACGCCTCCCTTTTGTCCTGACACAAAGAAGGAACCCCCGCGAGGACCACCACATACGGGGCAGATTCAGGGGGAAGATCTATACATGGTAGGCTTTTTATAGGTGGAGCAGGAGGGGAATTATTCGCTGATGGTTGTTGGATTATAGGTCTACTGACTTCCACTATCCTCGGCCTGTCGCTCTGCGCGACTTCATTAGACACTACTGATTTACTGAGAGAGTCTAGCAGAGAGGGATGTAAAGACCTAGCAGGAGCAGTGACATTAACTATATTGTTTCCATTCTTTGGGACTGTAAGGTCAACAGCTACATTATTTTGCCCAGGCAAACTCATTTTTGTACCGATTGCCCCATTTACCCGATTTCCACCCCGCGCCTGGGCCGATGCGAGCGATAGTTCTAGGCACACAAGTCTATTTTCATAAATTGGAAGGCATGTCTTTTTGAAAATGAGTTCCAACTTAGTCCAAAAGGCCGATCCCAACTCAGCAGGTAATGCATCCCCAGGACTCGAAGACAAGGTAGTCACTTCAATAATAGGTTGACATATGGCTGAGCTGTGTGAAATTGTTGGAGTCACGCTCTCATTAGCTGTATTAGCTTTCATAATTTTTGCTTTCCTTCCTTTTGCTTGGGCTTGGGCCCCACTCCGCTTCCTTTTTGACGTAGAGCCTACCATTGGTTGAGATACCCCCGATTTGGAACTACAGGCAGATCGAGTCTTAACGCTAAATGGCAGCGATCTAGAGTGCATGTTGTTAGAGTTAGTAATATTACTAGTGTCCAGTGGGACAGCGTCACTTACCGGGGGGCGTAGCAAACACCCAACAGATTGCAATAGCGGGTTCCCCTCATCCTCCCTGGAGTAGGCAGATATGGCGATGACAGTAGCCTGTTGGGGGATTGGTGACCGAGTCTTAGCCACGCTTCCCATTGAGGATCTTTTGTCGAATGCAATATCCAACGATAATTTCTGTCAGCTCGATTTCGTGAGCTAAGACAGAAGACGCTCTTACGAGGAATTGGTCCAAAGTACCTATTACCGACCCTCCAATGATGGATTTTCTGGCGTTCCCGTCCATGGTGGAATGCATGCTTTTCTAAAGGATAGATTCAACTCCTCCTTGTGATGGCTGGTTGATACGATTCTATATCAACTTACTAAATGGTTGCACCCACACGCACTAACCTTAATAGCAGATGTTAAGGGGGGGCCTGTCCCGTCCTCAACCGTTCTCGAACGGGCTCAAACGGGCCCGCCCTTGGCCCGGGCTTCGCCCAGCGCGCGCCCGTGCGCGTTCCGCGGAACGGGGAGGGCGTGGTCTCTTTATTTCCCCGCACAGGTGAGTGCAATTCCAGGGACTGCCTTGGCCTTCTGGGACTTTGAGTCCCCTGTTGATCCTACAGGGCTTCTCTCCTCCTCGGCAATCAAACACGCTGTGGCTTGCAATCCAAAGGTCCCTGTGTCTGTCCTTTCAAGTTCTGTTCGGACTCCATCATGAGAGTGGCACCTAATGAAGAATCCTGAGGTCCCTTCAAACGCCACAGCAACAACCCATTATTGAAATATTACATGAAACTCTACACTACAAAAGCAACAACTAGTACAGATGAGATTAAGGAATATTTAGGTGAGATAGCTATGGTCTGGCTTCCGGATCCGCACAGACAATTTCTCAGTGAACCCTTTTCAACCGACGAGATAGAACAGGCTATTGAGGCTATGTATGTGTCTAAGGCACCGGGCCTTGACAGGTTTTCTGGGGATTTTTATTAAGCATATAAGAGTCTGTTGGCTCCATATTTACTGGAGGTTTATGCAGAAGCCCTAGAGGAAGGAATTACCCCCCCCCCCACCACCTTTAGAGAGGCAGTCTTGATATTATTACTCAAACCTGGCAAAGACCCAGAGAAATGTGGCTCGCATCGACCGCTTTCTCTGCTGAATTTTGACTATAAGATTCTGGCAAAGATGCAGGCGACTAGATTGTCCTTACTTATGGAGCAAATAATAGCACCAGTGCATAACGGATTTATACAGGTCAGATCCACAGCTCTAAATCTGAGGACCTACTTTTCTGTGGTCAATAGGTTAAATCCAACTACCCCTGCAGTTGCGGCTTAGTTAGATGAGGAGAAGGCATTCGACTCGGTGGAGTGGCCCTTTATACATGCCGTACTGGGCAAGTTGGGCGTCCCGAAGGGATTTGCAGATTTGATTAAATTACTGTACACCGCGCTGACCACCCCCATTAGATTCAATGGCACGATAACAGAACCTTTTCCCATAACTAGGGGCACCAGACAGGGATTCCCCTGTCACCACTACTATTCATAATTGCCATGGACCCGCTCATACGTTATTTTCAGAAGGACCATTTGCACAGATGACTCCAGTTCAAACACGGGCCAGTACTGGTGACCCTATATGCGGATGATATAGTTCTGTATGTTCGTATGCCAGAGGTTAATCTCCAGCCACTGTTAGGGGAAATAGAGCGATTTGGAACCCTGTCTGGTCTCCACATCAACTGGGGCAAATCTGAAGTTTTCTCATTGACGGAAGTGCAGGAGCACTCATGCGGAGACTTCCCACTCATTGGTGCGAAGCCCAGACTAAATATGTAGGAATTCATCTGCATAGGGACAAAGAACATGTTATACGTCGTTATTATGGTCCAGTGCTAGCGCAAACACAAGTGGAGCGCTGGATTAAGCTGCCATTATCAATGGCTGGGTGGATAGCCATCATTAAAATGGTGATATTACCCTGTCTTCTTTACCCCTTTTCAAACATACTGTAGTGTAGTTCCTATTATCCCAATAGGCTCTGCACATTGGAATAATACCTTCAATAGGATAGACGTAGGGCTGAGGTTAATTAGGTCTTCTACTGACGATATTAGACTTAAAGTTATGTGTTTGCCAGCTAGCTCAGAGTTCACTAGAAACTTTCTCGAATAGACAAGGAGGAGTTTAACCTCCCTGGATAGACAAGAAGGGATTTAGTTTCTGACAACCATAGAACATGACAACTTTGCTCTCCCCTAATCAAGAGTATATCTCTAGAGTCGTGTGAAAACAAAAGACAACTTATTTTACTCAGTCAGTACGTGCATTCTTAGTTTCACCAGATTGTAGAGAAAAGGAAGAGACGGGCGTGTTCAATAAAAAGGTGTTATTTATTGATCAGTCTCTTTTCTCATACAAGAGAAATGAATCGCTATTATTGCAATACTTAAGGTTAACACCTTCCATGCTGCGCAGATTTACAACCTGTGCTGGGCCCCAATGTTAATGGGTGTGGTCATGACGGAACGGTTCCGTCATGAGCACAGCTCAACCGATGCTCATGACGGAACCGTTCCGTCATGAGCATCGAAGGGGTTAAGTACAGTGCATACAGTAAAAGCAGAATTATAAAATAATACTGTAAAAGCATTGATATGGTTTCTTAGCCATATGATACTTTAAAATGGATAAAATAGATACATACATATATACATTGACTAATCGTACTCAACTGGTGCTTCTAACTACGCCTACCCCAGTGTACCTGACCTAAGCCTAATACGTGGGAGGGAGTAGATAAGTAGCAGTTTAAGTTAAGTTTGCTTTGCCAAGGATCTGACTCAAGAATTCTCTGCAAGGGGTTATTCAGTTCTGTACCTGGGATTTAGAAGGCTGGAGGGCTGGTATCTCTATCACAGGGCTTGATATCCCAGCTGCCTGCGAGTGCGGCTGGAAACGCCGGAGGCTGGATTTCTCGGCAGGAGAAAAGGCAGGGTCTCTCTCTCAGCGCGTCAAAAGGGAGGGGCAGCGTCTGTGGGCTTCGCTGTCAGCTGGGCTCCTCGGCAAGTCTCGCTGCTCCAATCTTGTCACCACCACCGTGTGTTTGCTTAAGGCAATGTCGGTATTATTTATACCTGAAAGGTGCCGAGATTGACGTAAGGATGGACATAAATACGTCAATAAGGATGTCATAAGAACTGGTCGTTTGCACATTCTTTACTGAAGTTCTCGGCTAAATCAAAACAATGGCTGCGGGGATTTCCCAGGTCGCTGTAGGTTTGATTTGTTTTGAGAACTCCGTATGCCTATTAGGGGGCTGGAGAAATAGTGCTTGCCTAATGAGATGGCATGCGCTATGACCTAATCAGATAACGGGCTTCTGTGCCGTTGTATGGCTAATCAGATAACGGGTTTTCGTGCCGTTGAATGGCTGCTAGTTAGTTATTAACCAGACAAGGGTCAGAAATAGGGAGATCGATACAATACCCATAGTAAATACATCACACCCACTCCACGTAATCTATGTCCATATTTACAAATCTAGGCATAGTAAACATAGTAAACAAAAGTGCATGCGTATACCGAACCACCCCAAAATACAATCATATGCATTTTGAAAATTGGAAATGCGAAATACACGAAAAAAAGAGTATAGTTACTATATGCACTCAAGCAGTATAATAATGCAAAATCTAATACGCATATTTTGAAATTAGCATGAACGAAATGCGGAAATTACACATGAAATGGCTCTTGATACAGAAGAAAAAAAATTCAAGACCATTTCATCACAAAATCATAAAATACTTGTGAACATGCTAGAGGGTAGCTAATGTCTCTAGAGTAGCTCAAAATAGAAATTTTGTTCTCTAAGAATAGTTTTACTTTAAGCAGAAGATAAGTGTCCCAAAAAGTGTAAATATTTTTTGGGAAATGGAAAAAAATGTCCCGCTCTCCGTAAAACTGGTGAGAAAATTCCTTATTATTTTCAAAGTTGAAGGCCAAATTCAGGGTGTAGGGAACGCCGTGTGCTAGCTTGCTCAAAGTCATTCTTTCTGCTCTGGTGAAAACATCATATCATTGAGACTTTCGAAAAAACTGTCAACTGCTTCTTGCGAAAGTTCCACTAACTCGGAAAAAGTTGTTAACATGCATTCATGAGCATGATTGCCTTCATTGATGTTTCGATCAGCATAGCTGATAGAAGGTCGTACCTGATCGATGCTGCTTTCATCTCGTACTTCACTACTCTTCAATCGCAGTGGTGAAGTCTCCACGAATGCCGTCATCAGGATTGGTAGCCGCTGCGGACAGCACAATGCATGAGCCGTTACCGGACCCAACAAAGTCTCTGCGTCCATTGGCACATCCGATTGTAGTGTCAGACAGGTGTCCAACACGCATTCTTCGCCGCATAGCAAGCACCTTAATACAGGCATAACACAACGTTGCCACATCGGTCTAAATGAAAGAAACCAAGTCATGTTCAGGTCTCTAAGCCGGGCTAGTCCAAGGACTTTAGTTATGCGGTCCCTGTAGCGTATGGCTAGGATCGTTTCTTCCATTGTCGCTGGTGTCTTGTCTGTGACATGGTTTGCCATAGCGAAGTAACAGGATCAAAAATAGGATGCCTGCCACCAGTCCCAAAAGGAGAGGAAGTCCGCCAAAGATGGAATGGACAAAGTTTGGAAAAATACCCAGGATGGCTTTGAATGGGGTCAAAGCTCCCGAAAAAACTGTCTTAAATACACTTGCGATACCATTTGTATCAGAAATATTTAAGATTTCGTTTAGTATTTCTGCGAAGTGTATGGGGCTATTTGTTGATAACAGTGAATGAATCTCTGCCGTTGTCCTTGCAACTTGGAGATCATACGTTTCTTTTGATGACGTCAACTGGGTCGGCATCTGTAGGAGCACAGTCTTCATTCTGCTTAAAGTATCAATTCGAATAGAAGAGAAATTAAAACTGGGCCATAACCTTGCCTCCCTGTCTGGAGTATCGTTCGGGAACAATACTCTTTCACAGCACATGACCCTGGTAGCCACGCTTACGAGATAAGGTTTTCCGGGCATTAAGCCACAACACTTGTGATCTACAATTAGAATGTAACTCCCGTTCGAGAGTCTCATAAAGAATGGTTCTATTTGTGTTGCAGGTGCGCCTAGCTGGTGACATGAAAGGTTATTTGAAGTCCCTTCACAGGCCCCATGCAAATTTATACCCTGACACAGAAGTATACCGCTTAGTGATTTTGCACAATTATTGCCACTAAGAAATACACTTTGTCCTTTATTACTGACACATGTGTGTGTATAGGGCAAGTTCCATGTTGACTTAATGTATCCTTTACCCAACCTTTCATACTGGCCTGCCTGTATATATTTTTGGCAGTATTGAAACTGGAAAGTCGTTATCGGAATATTTATTATCCCATGTATTATCCATTCAATGACAGGTCGTTCTGACATTGTCAATGGTAATCTCTCAAGTTTTTCAATGCTCAGAATTGTATAGTCAGCACCCTTCTGTGCCAAACTGATTTGTTTATCAGTAAGGTTAAAGATATTAAATAATGACGTTGTGTTGATTAAACGCCAAGGCACATAGCCTGAACGCAGATTTTGTAACGTCCAGCCAAGCTGTACAATAGAACGCAATTGGGACTGACCGTGTTGTAACAGCAGTAAGTCTTGCTCTATTATATCGATTGCTGAAGACACAATACTGTCCAGTGAATATATTCTGGAGGACAGAGTCATTAACCCATTGTCCACAACAGAAAGTGATTTTTCCAAATTAATACGGTCAATTTCCCGTATTTTTTCTGCTGTCTCAATTTGAGTTTCTTTCCAAGCTTCATTGTAAGCTGCATATATAGAGGCCGCTATGAAATGTTTTTGACGCTGTTTGCGTGGTCCCATAATGAAATCACGCAAGTCAGCACCTTCATTAAGTAAAGTTAGGTGTTGCTTAATTTCTGCCAGTGTGGATGTTTGGAGCCATTGAAGGCAGAGCTTGCCCACACTGTAAGTAGTTACAATCCCTGGATGTTGTCTTTGGTAGTATCTAGGGTCTGGCCTGGTCAATTTGAACCCCTGTATTTTGTTCAGGAATCTGTCTTGACAGTTATTCGTGTCTGTGGGCCAGATCAACCATTGTTTCCAATCAGGATGTGTTCTGTTTTGGTTTAAAATATGGTTTACGTCTATCTCAACATCCGTAGTGCTATTACTGTCCATTGTTGGCTTTGGAATAGACGGTTTATTTAAGTCTTTGATTTTGGCTAGGCCAAGACAGGTAGTCTGTTGAATTGTGTCATTCAAAACTATAATTTGTTCTGGGATCATGCAGGCTCTAAACAATGATTCTATACCCTGCACTTGCCAATCTTTTGTTCCCCAGATCGTTTTCGTTTCAATGTTATTGTTCCAGAAATCAAAACCAAATGTATTCATTTTTTCAAAGAATGAGTCTGAATATATCAATTTTGTGTTTGTAAGCATGGTTTTCATACCTGTCCTATTTGACAATTTGAAATAGAATGTTTCTGCATTACTTGTGTTAAACCCTGAAAAATATGAATATTTATCATAAAATGTTTTTGAACTACCTTTTGGTGGAGTAGCACAATGTTCCCATTGGTTATAATTTAAAATATTTCTAGGTTGTGCAGATTTATGTAGATAATGGTTACCATAGTGGTTGTAGCAAAACATTTGATCATAATTAGACGAACCTTGCAAATAATCATGTTCTGTAAATTTAGCAGACATTACTAGGTCAGACATCATATCATTAATACTTTCAAAGTCCCAATCATCAGCAAATGTGCTTGGTTTTACAAAGTCACTTAACGAGATCTTAAATTGATGTGGATACTTCAGGATTTCAACCGGGCCATAGATTTCATAATCAGTATTGTCCCATGCTACACCGCCTGGTATAGGATTGGCTGTGAAGTTCACTGAAGAAAGTTCTCTTTTCTCGACGTGTGAAGATGTGTGTGGTTTAAGGACCAAGTTGATTTTCTGGCTTGCTGTGTCCATTTTAGCATATTTTCCCTCAATGAAATGTCCCAAGCATAATACCATGATGAGCCAAAGTATGAGGATGAATGTACCAAATGCCACCCAAATTTCAATCCATGGAGAAATCAGATAGGTTTCTTTGAGTTGATGAAAAAGTTCCTTTGCTTTGTCTTTAAAAGTTTTTGTTGATGGCTGTACTTCTGGTTCACTCAGATCTTCAGAAAAATCATTGAAGTTGATGAAGTATCCTGATGCAGTTCTGTCAATTGTTCTAATTGCTTCTGGATTACTTTTTGCTTTTGGAATTTGTTTTGTTTCATCAGCATAGTCATTTGTTACTTCATTGTAGGTTGGTGTTTCTTGATGAAAAGCTTTGATTTGGGTTTTAAGAGGTTCAAGTTCTATTGCTTTGTTGCATAGTCCTTGTTGATTCACTGTAGATTTTTCAAATGTGATCAGTCTTTCAGTTTGAACCTCTGTGGATGTAGCAAACTTTGGTGTTCTGCTACTTCTTGGGAGTCCACTTGGCCTACTACTTGTTATCGGCCACATGATTGTGGTTTAACCAGGTCGATGGATACAACTCGGTTCTCCTTTTTACCAGCAAGGGGCGGTAGTGCTACTGATCTTGTCCCGTTGACAGACAAGACAGGAACTGCTTTTCTGTAAGAAGGCCCAAATTCCTTCTTTACCGCGATCTTCTCTCTGACCAGATCCCCGATTTTTGGAATTCAGACAGGCCTTGCTGGGACAGGTGGTTTCTCTTCAGTGGTTGTTGGCTGTTGTTTCAATTTTATGTTGCTCAGGTCTTTTCTTGTTTCATTTAAGTCCTGTAAAATAGCCAAGTGATCTTTGATATCAAAGCATTTTTCTTTAACCACTGAAGTTTGACTATCTAAGTCCTGGATTAACATTCTAGTCCCAAACAATAGTTCGTACGGACTGAGACCTCTCAGAGAATTTCTTGGCAGATTATTAAGACTACTTTGGACACTTATTAGATGTTTGACCCACCCGGCTCCCGAACCTAATACCTTTGCTGTTATAGATTACTTTATGCCTTGGTTTTTTCTTTACACCATCCCGTTTCCCTCAGGAAGGAAGTGAGAAGAGTCCCGCAATGCAATGCTCATTCTGGCCAGGCACCCCCCATAAGCTCGAGAGCTAAAGGAAAGATATCGGTAAGGACGTAGCATGCTCCTAGCGTATATGCCATTATAGACTCGCAAATCTTTGTATAACAGTTCAGACGTCAGCCGAGAGCTGTGGTCTACATTATAAGTGAAAAATAGCCTTTACATGTTAATTTGACGCATTATTCATACTGGGTTTTATTTTTTATTGTTGATCCAGTCTGGAGCGAAACGCCATGGTAGTATACCGTCTCGGTCGCCACTGCGATCTCTGTTGCAGTCTGGGCAGTTTTTTACAAAGGTGTGATGATGCAGGCTCATGCCTGGCCACCAGTACACTGATTGTAATTCTTCCAGAGAATCTTTAAGCTTAAGGTGTCTAAGACCCTCACCCATATGTGCGTCTGCTATTAACAAGCCTCTCCTGTTCATGTTTGGAATTACTCTATCCCCCACTCCAGGGATTCGAGCAAAAGGAACAGAGTTTGCATCGATTATGTATGTATAATTGAGTGGATAGTTGATCGGTAGTGCCGAGCAGGCGCCTTTTGATGACGTTTTTACCGCCAGCACTGTTTCACCGTCAATGTATTTTACTGAACGCTTTTTTCTAGCTACGGAAGCCGATTTAGTTGCTGCCGCTGTGGCTGTCTCAGCCAATGAATTCCCTGCAACGTGAACGCCATCACGCTGATGACTCAGTGAGTGTATCACGTGAGTTTTTGGTAGTTCTTTCTGTAAAAGAACTACTTGTTCCCAAAGCGCTTTTTGCTTTATTGTTGCACCTGTGTCATCTTTGTAACCGTTTTGAATCCATTTCTGTAAATCGTTATTGTATGTTTTGACGCAGTAATACGAATCGCACACTATAAGTGTCGGGAATTCGCGATCGGCATTATCTAGCGCCATTTTTAACGCTATAATTTCAGTTTGTTGTTCTGAATTATTTTCCACTGAGTGTGATTTCGTAAATAGAGGTCTCAGTTTACCTCCGCGCCACACGTCTTTTACAATCTTGCATGTGGCGTTGTATGCTTGCTCTCCCCAAACTGAGGGTTGAGCATGTCCGTCTGTATAGATTACACAGGCGTACTGTCGTAAAGGCAGAATGTCGATTGGCAGAGGGTATTCTCTCTCATATTCTAGATGTTTTAATTTTTTCATTTCTGGATCAAAATAGTATTTCACTTTGTCTGTAGCAATAGAATTTACCCATTGTATCCATTCTGGATTCAGTGACGTAGTCGGTAAATTACATGGGGTAGTTAAGGCCTCAAAAGCTGATTCTGCTGTTCTGACTGTAATACGTCTACCGTCAGCTTGGTATTTTTCTTTTGCTACAGCTGTTTGAACCGCATGAACAATGTTTTCCTTAATGCTGAAGGTTTTTTCAGCTTCTGTGTACAAGTGTGATTTGTGTGCAATTGGTACCTTTTCTCCCTCATTAGAGGTCAGGTATGTGAATCCGCATCTTCCTGGGATGACTCGAATCACAAGATTGCGTGTGTTGTCACGAGTTTGTAGTTTTGTTTTAACTAACATGTCTGTTTGTAAAGATCTCAAAATTTCTGTGTGTTTTTGAGTCCAATTGATTCTTTTAAAGTCTGGTTTTATTAGATCATAGAGAGGTTTAACTCTCTCTGCATAATTTATAATGTAAGTTCTTCCGAAATTTAGGAAGCCTAGAATTGATTGTAGATTTTTTAGTGTTCTAGGTGCTTGGATTACAGCACATTTCTCTAGAAAATTGTCAGCCAGGCTTTTGCCTTCACTTGATAGTTCATATCCTAGAAACAGGACAGTTAGATGGGCAATTCTTGACTTTTTAAAGTTGAATTTGTAACCCTCTGCTGCGAACCCAATTATTATGGTGTTCACTCTTTTCAAGTGAGTATCCAAGTCATCATCTGTTAGATAGATGTCATCGACATAAGATAATGCCTCATCATCATATATTTGTAGTAGCTCTGTTACTCTCGCTGAGAATAATCCTGGGCTATTCTTAACCCCTGTGGTAAACGACAGAAATTTTTTTGCGAGCCGTTTATTGAGAACGCGGTCAAATATCTGCTTTCTGGTGCTATATTTTGACAAAAGAATCCATTAGAGATGTCTAATGTTGTTTTGTATTTTTTGCGCACTATGTTATTCATTAGTGCTGCACTGTGTGAGTTTTGCACTGCAAAAGTTTTGCAACATGAGTTCAAGCGTCTGTAGTCCAAAACAAGACGATATGAATTATCTGGTTTGGAGACAGGAAACAAAGGATTGTTCATTTGTGAGGTGCAAGTTTCAATCACCCCCTGGTATTCAAGTTGATCTAGGATCTCTTTTACCTGTTTTTTAGCTTCTTGCTTAATTGGGTACTGCCTCTGTGCAGTAGGTTGTGATTTTAACTGGATTTTGTGAGGAGGAGAGTCCTCATCCCATCCCACATGGTTTTTATATAATGCAGGAGCTTGGGCTACTGCCCACTTTCTTGCAAGTGTATATTTTTTATGTATTGGAATATGATTTGAGAAGGCAGGCATAATTATTTCTTCGCCATGAGGGCACTCCCTGACAAACTCTGGTGGCCAGTTTTTTCAGCTAGAAGGATGTCATAGCCCTTGGAGAGATTATCCCAAAATAGACCCCTTATTTTCCTAGTCTTATCCCCCTCTATACGCAATGTTATTTCATATATTTTATGAGGTTTGCTAACTCTGGTATCTGCAGTTTCCACCTGAATGTATTCATTCGTGTCCACTGTCTCCAGATGATTCATAAGGATCTTGCGAGCTATGCTCACTTCTGCTGCGCTGCCTAGCATTGTCTGAGCCCATTCTCTGTTTTTCAGCTGTGTCCTCAGTATTCTCGGCATGTTTGATTACTTTAATACTGGCTACCTTCTTCTTCGGAAATTGTAACTTTTTATTTTGATGAGCAGGTTCCTTGTCTTTGGACTTGACGTGCTCTTCCCTGTGTTCTGATCGTCCTCTTCTTTCCGATTTCTGCGAGGAAGTCTGAAAAGATTGAGAGGGACGTGTATCAATATCTTGATATCTATCAGGTTTTTTTATATTATCCCTATTTCTAAGGTTGTATTTTTTCACAGAGGGCTCCCTCTGGGGAGACTTGCGTCCTTGGTCCGGAGATCTTTCTCTCCGCCGAAGAGACCTTCCTCTGGACTGGAATCTTTTTTCTTTAGGATTGGATTGTTTATTTCCATCCCAGCTCTTTTTTTGAGTGTTTAGATTATTTTTAATATATAACTTTTCAGGACTTTCAATTAGTTGGGGTTTCACCGGTATTTCACCCAAGCTATCTCTTCCTAGTTCCTCATAGGATTTTTCTATGATTCTGGCAATTTCAAATGGTTGGTCTGCTATATTTGTCTCTTTCAACCTCTGGCGGATCGCCACATTTGCTGCTTCTCCCTTTATATTGGCTAATAATATTGCCGAGACCTGCTTGAAGTCTTTTAGTAATTTCATACCAAGAGTTAAAGCAGGTTCTGGACCGTATTCATCTTGAATTTGTTTTAGCACATCTGGTATTACTGACATGGATGGAATACCATGTGTTTTTGTGTAAACAGAAGCAAAGACTGTACCCCAAGTGTCACAGTCCTCCACATGTGGTGCGATTCCCATTGGAAGACAGATAGTCAGAATCCTGTGTTTCTCAACAGGGGTGGAATCCGGAAATACCGCCTCTATTTGAGTGATTTTTTGTGCTAACCAGAATGGAATTTGTTCCCGTTTTGCGGGTACTTTACCTAGACAGGACTGTATGTTCTGTGGTGTAATTTTATTTGTGTTCCCCTGATGAGGGGTCAGCTGTGGAATTTTAATTGCTGGTTGGACTGTTGAAGTCCGCATTACATATTGGACTAATTGTCTATGTATTTTAATTAGTTGTTTTAGCTGTGCTAAAAGATCTGGTGCAGGCATTTCTTCAATGTCTGGATGTGGTGTGTATCCGGCTAGGACCGGCCACGTTGCTCCTGGTCTACCTAGTGGACCGAGCCTGGTGATGTGATTATTATGTTTTAGGGCGCCATTAAACAAGGGCAGGTGCTCTTGGTATTTGAGTGGTATTTCCACCTCCTCGAAAGGAGTGTACTCATTCGGAGGTTCCTCTATTTTGTAATAGTGGAAGTCCTTTGTTACAGCGTTTGCTGCTGGAAAGTTTATCCATGAATAGAATACCTCTGTCTGCCGATATTCGTGTGCCTCAATTACGAATATGACTGTACCACCTCTCGGTGTCAGCCCATTTTCTATAAGTTTTAACGTTATAGTTTTTCTTATGTTGACCGGGATTAGTATTGCCTCCGGGTCTTGTAGTAGGAGACTATTGTCAGCTGCTAGGAGTTCAGCTGCTACTCTAGCTGTCTCCCTTCCTTCTTCACTGTCTGACATTTTACTGACAGGAAGGTTATTTTGTTTATTTGCAGATCAGGTTTCTATGGAAACAAAGATTAGATGCACAATATTTTGGAACAGTGTATCCTTCAACGTTGAATAAACCAAGAACCATACATAGGAGTCTCCTCCTATGAAGTTTGGCGGATATAACCTTTCACCCACTCCAGACGTCTTTGGAGCATTATGGGAAAAAGGGGTCTGTGTGAAAAAGCACGACTGAGTTACTCTAATGTCTTACGTTAGATTTATCGCCTATCCAAACAGTTGGGCGCCATGTAGTGTAGTTCCTATTATCCCAATTGGCTCTGCGCATTGGAATAATACCTTCAATGGTATAGACGTAGGGCTGAGGTTAACTAGGTCTTCTACTGACGATATTAGACTTAAAGTTATGTGTTTGCCAGCTAGCTCAGAGTTCACTAGAAACTTTCTCGAATAGACAAGGGGGAGTTTAACCTCCCTGGATAGACAAGAAGGGATTTAGTTTCTGACAACCATAGAACATGACAACTTTGCTCTCCCCTAATCAAGAGTATATCTCTAGAGTCGTGTGAAAACAAAAGACAACTTATTTTACTCAGTCAGTACGTGCATTCTTAGTTTCACCAGATTGTAGAGAAAAGGAAGAGACGGGCGTGTTCAATAAAAAGGTGTTATTTATTGATCAGTCTCTTTTCTCATACAAGAGAAATGAATCGCTATTATTGCAATACTTAAGGTTAAGTACAGTGCATACAGTAAAAGCAGAATTATAAAATAATACTGTAAAAGCATTGATATGGTTTCTTAGCCATATGATACTTTAAAATGGATAAAATAGATACATACATATATACATTGACTAATCGTACTCAACTGGTGCTTCTAACTACGCCTACCCCAGTGTACCTGACCTAAGCCTAATACGTGGGAGGGAGTAGATAAGTAGCAGTTTAAGTTAAGTTTGCTTTGCCAAGGATCTGACTCAAGAATTCTCTGCAAGGGGTTATTCAGTTCTGTACCTGGGATTTAGAAGGCTGGAGGGCTGGTATCTCTATCTCAGGGCTTGATATCCCAGCTGCCTGCGAGGGCGGCTGGAAACGCCGGAGGCTGGATTTCTCGGCAGGAGAAAAGGCAGCGTCTCTCTCTCAGCGCGTCAAAAGGGAGGGGCAGCGTCTGTGGGCTTCGCTGTCAGCTGGGCTCCTCGGCAAGTCTCGCTGCTCCAATCTTGTCACCACCACCGTGTGTTTGCTTAAGGCAATGTCGGTATTATTTATACCTGAAAGGTGCCGAGATTGACGTAAGGATGGACATAAATACGTCAATAAGGATGTCATAAGAACTGGTCGTTCGCACATTCTTTACTGAAGTTCTCGGCTAAATCAAAACAATGGCTGCGGGGATTTCCCAGGTCGCTGTAGGTTTGATTTGTTTTGAGAACTCCGTATGCCTATTAGGGGGCTGGAGAAATAGTGCTTGCCTAATGAGATGGCATGCGCTATGACCTAATCAGATAACAGGCTTCTGTGCCGTTGTATGGCTAATCAGATAACGGGTTTTCGTGCCGTTGAATGGCTGCTAGTTAGTTATTAACCAGACATGGGTCAGAAATAGGGGGATCGATACAGTACCCATAGTAAATACATCACAATACCTATTCCAATTGCCAACACCTTTTTTAATCAGATCTGTACACATTTAATAAAACTAGTGTGGGGGGCAAACAACTAAGGGTGGGATGGGACACACTCACCATCCCCTATGATAGAGGAGGGTTCGGGTACCAGATATGCAGTTATATTTCCTCGTGGCGCAGTGTGGATATGCTCAACACTGGTATCATCCAGACGCGCATATACCCTAGGCGAAGCCTGAAAGGGACCTAGCCCATCCTACGCCAATGAACGCACTCTTACCCACTGGGATCGCACGTGACTCACACAACATACAAACGATTTCATTTTCTACTACTTGCTGGGCATGGCGGAAACTTCTTAGGAAGACTGGGAGGGAGATATTATATTCACCGGCACTACCAATATCCGCCAACCCATGGCGGCCTCCAACGCTTAAAGCTCTGACTAGGCGTGCGCTAGCTCAATTGGGTGTGGACACTATAGGTGACTTATTCCAAGCCGGGCATTTGTTTTCCAGGACAGAGGACCCTTTTTCGTCTGCCACATTTATGGAACAATTTGTACTGGTCGGTATGCAGCGCGCACTTAGGGACAAAATCCCAACCTATCCTATAGAGCTTAATGAGTTTGAGACGCTTGCATTAGTCATTAAAGATAGCAGTGGGGAATACATCACATCTCGTTTGTACATAGCATGTCTCGCCCTGATGCCACAGCACGACACCAAAGTGAGAGACACCTGGTCGACTGACATAGGACAGCCACTCACAGACAAGGAATGGGAAGGAAGCTGTAAGCAAACTAAACTAGTCTCCGGCAATCACAGACACAAATGTATTCATTTTAAGATGCTTAGACAAGTTTATGTAATGCCACAGCAGAGGACGTGGATAAATAGCGCTAATTTCACGCACTGCCCTAAGTGCAACCTCTTAGCAATACCTTTCATACAAGTGACTTGGACATGCACTATAATAAGTGACTATTGGCAAACTATATTCAGTACACTACAGCAAATGACTGGACTACAATTACCTGCCACACCGCTGCTGGCACTGCTGTGGTACGTACACATGCTGCCGAAAAGTAATCGCAGATTCAAAGCGGTGGCACTGCTCCTAGCGAAGCGTGAAATAGTTATACGCTGGGGCACCAGACAAAAACCAACAGTTAACGGTTGTTTTAAGAGTATGAGTTACTGTGACACTACAAGTGAAATATATGTTGAGTTACAACCGCCCCCATGCCGCCCGAAGGAAGTAAGGCAGCCTTTGCGGGACTATATCCAACAACAAGAGGGCAGCGGCACACAGTCTAGTAGTCAATAAGGATACTCTTCACAAAAGACATATAAATAATACGGTGCATACATGGGAACCGTAGATGGAAACAATGCGAAGCAGAAAGGAATGATCGAGGTAAAGCATAAGCAAACAATGATTGTGGATTGATGTAAACGCAACTGCACATTAATGTATCATTAGTTTCTTGTGAATTGTCAAAATGATAAATAAAGTTTAAAAAAAAAAGAAAAAAAGGAGGCAATCGGAATGTAACCCCAACACAACCGACAAAATATATTTCACTATTTAAAAATAGAGACAATATCAAAAATATAGAAACACACAATGACTCTTTTTTTTAATTAAATATTTATAAACAATAACAATAGATAAACCACACAAAATATAATATATTAAAACAGCAAACATAAAATTATTCATGTTTATCACCATGTCTGATAGAGACTACTTACAACAGAATTCTCACCCTCTGAATAATCCCCTGGCGTCAGATTGGATCCGGAAAGTTTTTCAGCAGTATCTCTGCATGCTGGTAGGTGGCACTGTGTGGCTTCACACTGATGTTGTTCCACTCAGGGAATGTCATGCGAAGCCTTTATAGGTGCTACTTCCACACACTTTCCTACTGTGTCACCAGACATGGCTCTAGAGCTACCTCTTGTCTCTATTGAGACCCTTCAACTTCAAATATTCTCATTGTGAAAGGGAAATGTCTCTTCCTAGATGATAGGCTTAATATCCTGTAAGGGATGTCGCAAGCAAATGTCTTTGACCGATGCCCATCAGGTTTGCCTGTGGTGCCTGGGGTTGAATCGTGGCTCTAAGTCCTGCAGTAACTGGTTATAGATAAGCCAAAAGGCCATATGGGACCGTGAAGTGAAACTATATCGCCAAGCACCAGAAGATCGGTCCAAGTCCAAAGGTCAGTCTTGGTCAAGGTACAAAAGTTGCAGGAGTTGATCCCAAGGTCAGGCGTCATTGTACTCCAAACCTGTGGGTAAGTAGAAGAAAAACAGACACATTCTAAGTGGGATGCTGCCCCCTTCCCATGGCTCTCATACTCCTGAGAAGGGCATCACCAATCTTTCCACTCCCACAGATGGTCGACTTTGGAGCATTTTCCTCCACGTTTGCTGGCACAACTGGAACCATCTGCAACACCAATGTAGAACCAAGAGTTCCACGCGGCCATGGTTGGACTCTTGGGATCCCTTTCAACTCCCTCTGTCACACCTGTAGGCCCAAATCAGGGATGCCAGCAGTGCTAGTAGGACCCTGCGACATCCACACCTGGCCCTGCCTGGCCCGCACTACTACCCCAGATCCCAGAGTATTGATTCCAATGCCAGCTCCATAGACACCAGGGGAAGAGGTGCCCATTGTGCTCTTTAACTCGAAACAGGCACCGCTACAACCTCGAAAGAGGCCTTGCCCGGCTTCCAGAAAATCTCAAACTGCACTTGCCATCCCACCTCCACAGAAATGCATCCACACATTGCATACCGTGTTTGACACAGATTCCAACAACGATTATGATGCTGGTAGCGGAATTCGCCATCCATGAAGAGAATTGATATGATGACCTTCTGGAGGCCAGTGACCTTGACACCTCTCCTGATTGGCCTCCTCACACCCCCAGGTCCTGACACTAAAGAGAGTGCTTCATTTGTTGTGGTCATGTGGAGGGTCGCCCACTTACTCGACCTCCAGCACCCCACCTTAGAGGTCAAAACCAATGTTTTGACTGGAGCTGTTCCACTAAGGCACTGAACCCCTCCTATCTCTAAAGCAGGCACTAACTGATAACCTCCTAGGAGCATGGGCCAAGCCTGGCTCTGTTCCCCAAGTTAATTACAAAATTACCAGATCCCACCAACCTGCCCTAATTTATCCTGCATTTTTGTTGTAGCACCGCTTTCCTGAGAGCCTAGTGGTGTAGGAGTCTACTAGTCGGACAAACCCAAACCCTTTTCCGACTACTCCCCTCTCCCCCTTCTAAAAGGGAATCCAAAAGAGTAGAGACCTTTGGAAAAAAAGGAATTTTCTTCCACCAGCTTGACCCTCAGGTCCGTCAATTCCAGTTGCCTGCTGGGTTGCTATTGCCACGCTCTTTGGAATTCGGTGTCTCATGTCCATCCAGGTGTCCTAGAAGACATTTAAACTGTTCTGACCTTAGTCATGCAGGATGGTCATGCGGTGGGCAATTTCACAATTCTTTGTGAGCTTGACACCACCTATTTCATCGGACAAGTCTTAAGGCATTAGTGTTGCTATTTGTCACCACATGTGGCTGCTCTCAACGGATTTTTCAGGCAATGTCCAGACGTCCCTTATGAATATGTCCTTTGACAAGACTCATATTTGAGGGGACAACGCAAATTCCACTTTAGAGTGGTTCAAAGAGAGCAGGGCAACAGCACGCTCCTTCGGCTTATCAGCCCTGCCTCACCAGCTGCAACACCATTATCGTTCCTTTCATGGTGGTGGTAGAGGGATCTCATAATGCAGGATGCCTGGCTATTTGGCGGCCGAAGTCATGGTACTCACCAACTCCGTGGTAAGGGTCAACCAGCCAGTCAACCTACTACCCCAACTTTCCCCCAGCCCCACCTGCCAAACCCCTTTAGTGTGCCCTTGGTTGATCACAGTCACCCGGTTGGAGACAGAATTCAATAATTCTTTCTGGGTTGGAATGACATAGCATTGGCAGGTGGGTTCTGCAGCTTTAGGTTGTCAAGAAGGGATACTCACTGCCCTTTATAGGCACTCCAGCGCACCTTTCACTAGCCCAGCTGGACTGGCTGAGGACCATCTGTCTGTCTTATGATGGGAAGTGCAAGTCCTTTTGGCCAAAGAGTCTATCGAGAGGGTGAATGTTGCAGAAGTGAGTTTTTGGTTGTTTTTCCCACTACTTTCTGGGGCCAAAAAATTACAGAGGATGTCATCCTATTTCAGACTTGTATTGCCTCTACACCTTCTTCTGGAAGGACAAATTCAGGAAGACCCAGGTCTTGTCTACCCTCGCCTCTGGTAAGTGGATGGTGGCGTTGGACTGGAAAGATGACAATTTCCATAATCCCATCCTGCAGGCCCATTCATGCTACCTGTGGTTCATAGTGGATCATTCTGGACACTGTCTGGTTCCAGGCCTTTCCCCTAGAAAGGAAAGTGCAGGACATTTAGGCTATGATCCTGATCGTTCAGCCTCGGTCCGGGATTTCTGTGAGGTCGACTCTACAGCTGCTGGGATTGATGCCCTCCTGTATCTTGCTAGTCAAGCTCGTTATACGGCATATGCAGGTCCTACAGTGAGATCTGAAGTCTCAGTGGGCCCAACATCGAGGGGACCTCCGCGACCACATCCAGATTTCAAAGGAGACTGCGCAAAATCTGCAATGGTAGTTACTGGACCCTGATTGGGTCTGTGGCAGACCCCTCTTCCTACCCCACCAAGAGCTGACATTGGTGACTGATGCATGACTTCTGGGTTAGGGTGACTACCTGGGTGAGGTGGAAACCAGAAGCTTCTGGTCACTGGCTGAGTCATGGCTCCACATCAACCTTTTGGAGCTGAGGGCAATCCACCTTGCATTGAAAGCCTTCCTTCTGTCTATCAAGGGTAGGCTGTTACAGGTGCTTATAGACAACACTACTGGCATGTGATATTGCAACAAACAAGGTGGAGTGGGGTCACAAACTCTGTGACAGGAACCCCTGTGCCTCTGGACAGGACTAGGCCATAACAGAATTCTCCTGGTGGCGAACTACCTGGTGGCTCATTGAATGCTGGAGTGGATTAACTCAGCCATCAACACCAAGCGGAACACAAATGACAGATGCACCCATATGTGGTGCAAGGCCTTTTCCTTGAATGTGGAGAACCGTGGCTCAGTATTTGCCACCACCAAGAATGTGCGTTTCCATCATACTAGCAAACACCAGTTGGACGATCAGCTCTTTGTGAGATTCACTGAAGTGAAAAAAGGCAAGACCATGCAGGAAAGGTCATCTCTCGCTGAATCGTGCTCTGCATTAAGATCTGCTATCCATTGGCCAAGTTTCAAAGCTACTTACAGTTCGGTAAGAGCGATATGTAGATGACACAACCCTACACCCCACCAGTCACTCACTGCACCCAACAATGTCAAAGTGCCAGTAGTTAACTAGGGGAAGAAGGGAAGAAAGCAGAGGGAAATTGTCAACCCCATTCACAGATCAAGCACAGGACTCAGTGGTTAGAGGATACCTTAAAGGAAAGAAAAAAAGAGTGTAGGTATCTGACAAGAAGTGTACAGGAGGAGTAGGTATGAATATTCAAATATGATATCTCTTACTAAACTACCTCATGATTTCCCTTCTTCCATTTAGAGCTTTTCTCAACAGGGTGGCTGGTGTATCAAGTGCGTCTGAGAATAAGGAGAAAATAGTATGGTGGTGTTTAGAGATCGAGAACAAAACTATGAGGAATAAAGAAGTTAAAAATGTAATTAAGGACACCCACCTACATCAGTTTTGTGGACATTCTCTCGAAGAATCTTCAGCAAAAGATAAAACAGTCCTCATTACATTCGCTTAGACTAAATAGGACTGAGAACTAGAACAAAAACCTACACGTAGACTTTCCTTAAGTTGTATACTAAAGAAATATAATGATGTCCCTTTTATTTGCAGGGGCTTAGATTAAAGGAAACAAAAAGGAAACTGATCTTCACAGAGAAGGGCAACTCTTTCTAAGATAAGTATAATCCCTTGTATTTTAATTGAAAATTAGAATCACTTTATGTATACTTGCTATAAGGTGGGGCTTTTTAATATTCCTTTTCTTCTTCTCTTTCTTTAGGGTTCGAGGGAAGTTAACAAAAAAATGTCCAGATCACCACCACGACCCAGGATCAAGATAAGGGCAACAGGAACTCACTGCAGCGGCCGGGATTGTTAGGAGTCACCGCTGCCGCCGGGATTGTAAGGAAGGTCACTACCACAGCCAGAATCGTAAGGCAGTCACTGCCACTGCCGGGTTCGTAAGGAGAATCACCACCACGACTATGGTCGTCAGGAGTCACCAACACCACTGAGATCATAAGAAGAATCAACACCGCGACTGGGGTAATCAGGAGTCACCGCCACTGCGAGATCGTCAGACAAAAGCAGGTAAATATAGAGGAGGCGTGAGCGAGGACCATAAAAAGCTAAGGAGCTGCACGATTCAGGCGTCCGGAACCGGAAGATGATAGCGCATTGACAAGAAGCATTCGCGGCAGTCCCCCAGCAACACTAGAACATGAAGCGTTCTGCATCGGGAGCTAAGGCCCAGATGCATCAAGCAAAAAACAGGTCGCAAACGGGCAGATTCTCAGAATCTGCCCCTTTGCGACCGGTATTTTTGCATTTGGGATGCATCATCCTAAATGCAAAAATCGCAATTAAGGAATCTCTAAATTGAGATTCCTTAAATTGAGATTGCATTTAAGGAATCCCAAATTGAGATTCCTTAAATGCAATGCATCAAGCTAAAAAAAATAGCGATTTCGCAAATAGGAGTAGCAAATTACAATGAAGTTGAACTTCATGGTAATTTGCAAAAACATTGAAAAATGCACTAAAGTGCATTTTTCAAAGTTCCATTTAAGAGATGTACCCATATGCAGATTTCAGGGGTGCAACAGGGTGTCCTTTGGACACCCCTGCACCCTTGAAATTGCATTCTCAATTTGCGATTCGCTAATTGCTAATCGCAAATTGAGAATGTCTTCCCATTCATTCCTATGGGCCTCTAGGCCCATAGGAATGAATGGGGAGGTATTCCTTGATTGCGATTCGCAATTTGCGAGTCGCAATTAAGTAATTTTAAGAAATTGCTATTTTTAAAGCGAGTTCTTGATGCATGGCATTTAACAATTCCTTATTAGCGAATCCTTATTTTTCGCTAATAAGGAATCGCAAATTGGATGCTTGATGCATCTGGGGGTAAGTCTTTTAAACCTTGCTGCCGTACGTGATGCGGCAAGCGCAACAACAAGAAGCAGAACCATCCAGAAGGACTGCCAACTAAATCCACCAGAACTAAAGCTGCTGCTGCTATGTTGTCATTCCTGGCGTGGAAATCTGCAATCTGCAAGGCAGCTACATGGGTGTCACTCCATATGTTCATGAAGCAATGCTCTCAGGACAGCCAGGTTCGCCAAAAGGGACATTTTGCCCACTTGGTCCTGCAGGACTTCTTGGTTTGAGTCCATGCACAGGCTCACCTCCAAATAGGTACTGCTTTGGTGTCCCTTCAAAAAGTGAGGAATCTGCGGTTAGAAGACTTTATCGTAAGAACAAGTTACTTGCAGTTGGTAATGCTCTTTATGGTGAAGACACTATCTGCAGATTTTACACCGATCCTCACTTTTCCGAGCATCGAACTATATCCACTAACAGGATCCCAAGTCTAAGAATCTGAACACTGGTTACAACCAATATGCTTTTGGGGCTCTACTTCTGGGGGGCATATAAAAGCAACTAATGCCAGCTCGCAGGAGTGGCTCCTATATAGGGTCAGCATGTCATTTCTGGAGCAGAACAGCAGCAGTCAAAACCCCAGCACCCCCAAAACTAAACAAAACTGTCTTTTTAACATGTAACTGAAACAAACATTTTCTCACCAACAGAAAATAAAAGCCCACCTGACCCAAATCTCATCGACATCCAAAAGAAATTGAAGAAAATCAAGTAGAACATAAAGCAACAGCACCTACGTGAGTATAACATGTAAAACATTTGAATGCATGTTAAAATAATATCACCAAACGTAATAAACATTTTTGACAAAATAATTAATTTTTAAATTATGCTACTTTTAGACAGAATGGCAGAAAGAGCCACATATATCACATAACAGAAAGGCATGCAATTGCTTTTGCACATGGGATACACATACATCCAGAAGAACACAAGTACCCAAAATGTGAATTGGAAACGTACTGAATCTTATCCAAATGCTGGTTATGGGAGAGCTACAATGGTAACCGATATTGTAATTCACATCAGAGAGCACAACTATTTCCCAAATGTAACCAAGATAGAAGTAGGGCATGTACTTCAAGATTTAAAAGAGGCAAGCCCTAGTACCCAAGAGCCCACTACTAAACTTTTAAAAGACATACTCCAAACGTACATACGCACATTACAGGTCAACCATCAACAATTCCTACATTAAAAGGACTAACCTCATGTACTACAAAAGCCACAGGGCAAACATCTGCTGCCCCTAGATGATACCGAGACATACAGACTCCAGGAAACCTAAGCACTACACACAACAATGAACCCTTCCTACTACATAACAGTCACAATAATGACAGAAGAATAATTATATTTCGAACTAAATACAACTTCCTAAGACTAAGTTAATGTGAAACTTGGATAACGGGTGGAACATTTAAAGTGGGCCCTCAGCCATTCACACAGATATACACCATACATGGTGAATATCATTACATTAATATGCCTCTCATTTATGCACTGATACCTAACAAAAAATGCAACTTACAATGATCTTTTAAACCAAACCAAAGTTAAAAAGTAACAACTCCTCTTTACACAAAATTATAATAGACTTTGAACAGCAATTATACAAACACTATTTAAACTATACCTACACATAGCCACACAATGCTGCAATTACCACTTGCAAGAAAGCATTTCAAACATCTGCAAGAATCTGCACAAACAGCCAGTTTGGTTTTGAATTTAAAAAGCTAATAACTCTGGCAGCATATGTACCTGATGTAAATAACCATAACAACATGCTTATAAAATCCATATTTTACCAAATAAATAAACAAAAACTAAATCCACTAGTGGACTACTTCTAAGACACTTTGTTTGGCAGACTGCACTGCTCTGGACACAGATAGCAATCCAAATTTCAGATACCATAGTGGGATGTCTACAACAGCACCATGGCTCAACAAGCCAGTGCCAACAATGAAGGGGAAGGATGGCACCAGGCCTTCCAAGCCACACTGGGAAGACCCCAACCAACACTCAACAAGTTTATGGAAACCCTCCAAAAAGAACAAAGCTACCAACGACTAAGGATAGAACAGTCAGTAAACCAAATCAAACCTAAAATAACTAAGCAAACCAGGGAAATGTACGAAATGCTACAATTCAATGTCAGACTATTTGCCAATAATAAAGGAATAGTCTACCTAGAAATGATAGCTAAATCACTATTATAAACCACCTGCACCCCAATATGGTCATCACTAAAACAGAACAAAAAACACCACTATAACATGAACAATTTTATAAATGAGGCTGTAAAAAATAAAATATATCAATAAAGTGTAGAATAAGAGTGATAAATAAAAATTATTAATTTTAATATTTAATTAAAAATACTCATAGGAAAGCTAAAATGAAGCAATATACAAAAATATGAAAAGCAGCTCACAAATTAAAATTCACATATCTAAAATAACACTTTTCAGTTGCAGTAAAACCAAAATACATATAATAGTTAGCATATAACATTTCCTACCCAAAAATAAATAACAATATGGCAACAGCAGCATGTCCGTATGGACTGAGGGGCCATGCCCCCACTTTTTTCCCAACTAGAAGATTGTCTGTCAGGCTGAGCAAAGGTCAGTCGAACAGACACGTCTACTGTTCAGGTCAGCCAGCCAAGAGCTAGACATGTGCTAAATGTGCACGCTCCTGGCTGCCTGAGCTGAACTTTGCCATGCTGAGAGTTTCATAACTCTGTGGGTGTGACCTCTTCAGCCTGGCAAAAGGTGCCTCAAGATGAGGAGGAGCTTCACCGCTTGCCTTTGACCTAGGTGCTTCAGTTTTAAGCCCTGAAGTCCTCAGGGTCGAGTGTCAATCAGTGACACCTCGTCACAGAGTGGGGTGGGGTCAGCAATCTCATCTACCCCATTCCACTCTCTGATGAGTGAGATACTGCTGCCTTCCCTTATTTGCTGACCTATGGCAGCAGTCCCAACTCTCCTAGGACCACAGAAACTTCCCCTACCAGAGAGCTACAGTGGAGGTAAGTTTTATATTTTTTGATGTTTGGAGCATGCGTATGTGTATGTACGAATGTATGTATGTATGTGTATTTGTGAATGAGTGTTGTGAATGGGTGTGTGTGTGTGAAGGCATGGGTGTGAGTTAGTGGGTATGTTTTTGTGTGTGGCCTGCCACCATGGTAAAATTACTGACCCCCCCCCCCACTGCACTATGATACTTAGGGGCATATTTACAAGTCCCTTGCGCCGCCCGTATGTCACTATTTCCCATTTTAACCCCTTCGATGCTTGTGACGGAACCGTTCCGTCATCAGTCACGGTTGAGCTGTGCTGATGACGGAACGGTTCCGTCACGACCGCGCCCTGTTCTGGAATGTCCAGCACAGGGGCGGAATCGGCGCCGCACGGAAGCGGTTAAAAGTGACGCACTGGTGGGGCAAGGGGCTTGTGAATAAGCTCCTTATTGTTTAGCTTACGTTCTTGATCCACCTCCACTTTGCACAGATCCAATCCACTAACAAGCATTAGGAATGCATTAGGGCTCGGGTTTGTTTGAGTTGGAGATAATGGCATTGTAAATGGCAATGTGTTTTAGGCATGTGTTTTGGAGTGGAAGCATGTGGTGTGTGTTGGAGATATGTGTGTTGGATTGGAATGTTATCAATGGTGGCATGCTGCACTTTAACGCATTATCTTTAAAAGGTAAAGTGCAGCATAGTGCGATAGGTACAATATTAATTGTTGGATGCGTTATCAATTGGTGTGTGCATTGATGGGTGGTGGATGTGTGTGCCTGTAGGAATTGTGCAGTGATGGCTGTTGGTGTGTGTGTTTGGTGGAAGCGTGTAGTGGTGGCTTGAGGTGTGTATGACTGGTGGTAGCGTGCAGTAAGAGCTGTTACTGAGTGTGGCTGTCAAGCATACAGAGCTGGATGGTAATGCGTGTGGTTGGTGAAAGGGTGCACTGACAGCTGTTGATGATTGTGCCAATTGAAAGACTGGCTGGTGCACTGTCAGCTGTTGGTGTGTGTGTGTGTGTTTGGTGAAAGTTGCACTGACATTGTTTGTTGTGGGTGTTTAGCGGCACTGATGCATGGTCGTGTTTGTTTTTGGTGAAAGCGTACATTGATGGTTGTTGGTGTTTGTGCCTGGTGAAAGCATTCATTGACGGCTGGGGGTGTGTTGTTGTGTGTGTTGTTTTGTGTGTAGTGGTGAGTGTGTGGTGGTGAGTCTGTGGGGGTGAGTCTGTGGGGGTGAGTGTGTGGTGGTCAGTGTGTTGTGGTGAGTGGTGACGAGTGTGTGGTGTTGAGAGAGTGAGGTGTGTGTGGTTTGTGTGTGTGTTATGTGTGTGTGGTGTATGTGTGAGTGGTGTGTGTATGGTGTGTGTGTGTGGTATGTGTGTGTGTGGTGTATGTGTGTGTGGTGTTTTCTGCACGCTCACACACTGCCCCTACACATACACACACTGCTCACCCGCAAACTCCCAATGTCACCCTGCATAGTCACACACTGTTTATCCTGCACACTCATTCTGCACACTCACACAATGTGCACCCTGCACCCTTATACACTGACTCTGCTGTCACTCTGCACTCACTGTCACTCTACACTTACTCTGCACTCACTGTCACTCTCGCACTCCCTCTGCACTTACTGTCACTCTGCACTCACTCTGCACTCACTGCTCACTGCCACTGTGCACTCACTCTGCACTCACTGTCACTCTGCACTCACTTTGCACTCACTGTCACTCTCGCACTCACTCTGCACTCACGGTCACTCTGCACTCAGTCTGCACTCACTGTCACTCTGCACTGACTCTGCAATCACTGTCACTCTGCACTCACTCTGCACTCACTGTCACTCTGCACTCACTGTCACTCTCGCACTCACGCTGCACTCACTGTCACTCTCGCACTCACTCTGCACTCACTGTCACTCTGCACTCACTCTGCACTCACTGTCACTCTGCACTCACTCTGCACTCACTGTCACTCTGCACTCAATCTGCACTCAATGTCACTCTGCACTCACTGTCACTCTGCACTCACTCTGCACTCACTCTGCACTCACTGTCACTCTGCACTCACTCTGCACTCACTGTCACTCTGCACTCACTCTGCACTCACTGTCACTCTGCACTCACTCTGCACTCAATGTCACTCTGCACTCACTGTCACTCTGCACTCACTCTGCACTCACTGTCACTCTGCACTCCCTCTGCACTCACTGTCACTCTGCACTCACTGTCACTCTGCACTCACTCTGCACTCACTGTCACTCTGCACTCACTGTCACTCTGCACTCACTCTGCACTCACTGTCACTCTGCACTGACTCTGCACTCACTGTCACTCTGCACTCACTCTGCACTCACTGTCACTCTGCACTCACTCTGCACTCACTGTCACTCTGCACTCACTGTCACTCTCGCACTCACTCTGCACTCACTGTCACTCTCGCACTCACTCTGCACTCACTGTCACTCTGCACTCAGTCTGCACTCACTGTCACTCTGCACTCACTCTGCACTCACTGTCACTCTACACTCACTCTGCACTCACTGTCACTCTGCACTCACTCTGCACTCACTGTCACTCTGCACTCACTGTCACTCTCACACTCACTCTGCACTCACTGTCACTCTGCACTCAGTCTGCACTCACTGTCACTCTGCACTCACTCTGCACTCACTCTGCACTCACTGTCACTCTGCACTCACTCTGCACTCACTGTCACTCTGCACTCACTGTCACTCTGCACTCACTGTCACTCTGCACTCACTCAGCACTCACTGTCACTCTGCACTCACTCTGCACTCACTGTCACTCTGCACTCACTCTGCACTCACTGTCACTCTGCACTCACTCTGCACTCACTGTCACTCTGCACTCACTCTGCAGTCACTGTCAATCTGCACTCACTCTGCACTCACTGTCACTCTGCACTCACTGTCACTCTGCACTCACTCTGCACTCACTGTCACTCTGCACTCACTCTGCACTCACTGTCACTCTGCACTCACTCTGCACTCACTGTCACTCTGCTCTCACTCTGCACTCACTGTCACTCTGCACTCACTGTCACTCTGCACTCACTGTCACTCTGCACTCACTCTGCACTCACTGTCACTCTGCACTCAGTCTGCACTCACTGTCACTCTGCACTCACTCTGCACTCACTGTCACTCTGCACTCACTCTGTACTCACTGTCACTCTGCACTCACTCTGCACTCACTGTCACTCTGCACTCACTGTCATTCTGCACTCACTCTGCACTCACTGTCACTCTGCACTCACTCTGCACTCACTATCTCTGCACTCACTCTGCACTCACTGTCACTCTGCACTCACTCTGAACTCACTGTCACTCTGCACTCACTCTGCACTCACTGTCACTCTGCACTCACTGTCACTCTCGCACTCACTCTGCACTCACTGTCACTCTCGCACTCACTCTGCACTCACTGTCACTCTGCACTCAGTCTGCACTCACTGTCACGCCACACTCACTCTGCACTCACTGTCACTCTGCACTCACTCTGCACTCACTGTCACTCTGCACTCACTGTCACTCTGCACTCACTGTCACTCTACACTCACTGTCACTCTGCACTCACTCTGCACTCACTGTCACTCTGCACTCACTCTGCACTCACTGTCACTCTGCACTTACTCTGCACTCACTGTCATTCTGCACTCACTCTGCACTCACTGTCACTCTGCACTCACTGTCACTCTGCACTCACTCTGCACTCACTGTCACTCTGCACTCACTCTGCACTCACTGTCACTCTGCACTCACTGTCACTCTGCACTCACGGTCACTCTGCACTCACTCTGCACTCACTGTCACTCTGCACTCACTCTGCACTCACTGTCACTCTGCACTCACTGTCACTCTGCACTCACTCTGCACTCACTGTCACTCTGCACTCACTCTGCACTCACTGTCACTCTGCACTCACTCCACACTCACTGTCACTCTGCACTCACTCTGCACTCACTGTCACTCTGCACTCACTGTCACTCTGTGGGGCGGAGCTCCGAGCCGTCTTGTTACGATAATTAAATGGATCTGGGCTTGCGTGCGTTTTCTTGTAACAAAAAAAAAGAAAAGCGAAGCTGTGGGAAGAAAGCTGTGCGATTTACCTTCCCCATCTCCAGGTCTGCTCACCCACACCCAAGAAATAGAACCGTATTATCAACGCAAAAAACACCGTGCCTTTGTGTGTCAAATGTTCGGTCATTGTCTTTGCAATAAAAGCAATACATGTTTTCCCCCTTAATTTAGTTGGTGTGATGAAAATAAAAATGTATTTCCTATGTGTTTAATAGCTGGCGAAAGTTGTACTGCGTCTATCCCTGTGTGCGCTGCTCACGTGCCTCAAGTGCCAGGCATTGCACAGACATAATCTCGGAGTTATGTGAATGTAAAAGTACTTAATCAAGCGCGAACTTCTACCTGAGGGCCAATTGCTGCTATCAGAGGCGGGTCTGAGGCAGATCAGCTGAAAGGAGGCTTCTTGCTGAGCTCAGTGTGTGCTAGTCTGGGGGAAGAAGCCAGAGGAGTGCATGAGAGTGTGTGTGTGTCCGTGTGCGTGAAGTGTGTGCTGGAAATAGTGAACACACGTGTTTGCATGTGTGTGCACTGGTGAGTTCAAGTGAATGATATAAAGCTGCCCTCAAAGAATATCGGAGAATGATAGAGAAGCACAAACAGGACTTTCTGGCCTCCAGAATTAAACTTGCTAGCAATGGCGCCAGGGAGATTTTTAACATTGTGAGATCTTTCACTGATCCCACTTCACTGCTCCGATCCCAACCTGCCTCACAAGCATTATGTAACAAACTCTCCCAATTTTTTGAGGACAAAATTGAGACCATTCACTCATCCTTTCACCCCTCTGATCGATAGGGAGGCATCGAGCGACTCATTCCCCCTATACCGCCTCCATTTTCCATGTGCGAATTTGCCACAATATCGGAAGCCGATTCTTTGAAAGAGCTGGCTAAATGCAAAGCAGGCTCCCCCAACGATCCCTGGCCTGCCAAGGAATACAAAAAACTAGCTCCCCTACTTAACCCCCATCTCAATCTTATTTGGAATGACTCCCTCAGAGCGGGATGTTTCCCTTCTAAATGGAAACATGCCTCCTTGGTCCCCATTTTGAAGAAACCCAGCCTCGACCCTGACCGTCCCAGTAACTACAGGCCGATTTCCCTTCTGCCTGCCCCGGCAAAGGTCTTGGAAAAGTTGGTCCACTCTCAACTGGCGACTTTCATTGAGTCCAATGGGCTTCTCCATGATTCCCAGCACGGCTTTAGGTCGGGCCACAGCACGGAGTCAGCCCTTATTGAAATGGCCGACTCTGTGAGGTGGACGCTTGACCGAGGGTCGAGGGCAGTGTTAGTGCTGCTGGATCTTTCAGCAGCATTTGACACCGTCTCCCATAGGATCTTGCTGAGGAGGTTGGAGGATTTTGGACTGGGGGGCACTGTCCTGAAGTGGTTATCTTCCTATCTATCCGACCGTACAGAGCAAGTTTTCACCCCTCCCTTTACTTCCACTGCCAGATTGCTCAGAAGGGGAGTCCCACAGGGTTCTTCCCTCAGTCCGCTTTTGTTTAATGTTTATTTTTCCCCCTTGGCTAAGCTGATTGCTCAGACTGGGATAAAGTCCATATCCTATGCTGATGACATTCAGCTACTTTTTACGTTTGACACCCCTTTTGCCTCTGCTTTCGAGCCATTGAAATCCTGCCTTAGAGACATTTCCAACTGGATGGACGCTAATTCCCTCCGTCTCAATGCAGGCAAAACGGAGATCCTGTTTTTCAAATCTCCTTCTCCCCTTGATTCCAGTCTGTGGTGGCCCTTAGATCTGTGCCAAGCCCCCACGCCCAAAGACTCTGTGAGAAATCTAGGAGTTCGCTGGGATAACAATCTCAGCTTTAACACCCAGGTACAGACCGTAGCAGCCTCTTGCTTCGCTAAAATTAGAACAATCAAACGGCTCATTAACTATCTGCCGGAGGACTGCCGTAAGACTGTGATCCAGGCACTAATCATTTCCCATCTTGATTATGCCAACGCCCTTTACCTTGGTATCACAGCCGGCCTGTGTCACAAACTACAGACGGTCCAAAATGCCGCCGCTCGGCTGGTGGAGAGATTCCCCGCTAGACACCACATCTCTCCACATCTCCGTAAACTTCACTGGCTTCCCATTGCGAAAAGGTGTGTCTTCAAGGCAATGACGCTGGCCTTTCGTGCATCTAAAGGCACTGGGTCAGCCCATCTGAAGACCACCCTGCGCCCTTATGTCAAACCCAGGCTACTACGCTCCAATGCCCTTTTACTACTGGAAACCCCCCGTTTTAAACGTTCCCGTGCAGGTGGCAAAACCTTTGCGGTTTGCGCCTCTCAGCACTGGAACCAGCTCCCCCTAGCTCTTCGCTCCTCCCAAACAGAACCCGCATTTCGTAAATCCCTGAAAACCCTTCTCTTTTCTTCCTAGTTTGGTTCCCTTCCTGATTCCTCCAGTTGTCAGAGCCTTTTGTTAGCGCCGGGATGCCCCGTTTGGGTCGCTGCACGCTTTATAAAATACACAAATAAATAAATAAATAAAAATGAGTGTGGGGTGCATGTGATTTTAAGTGTGTGTGTGTGTTGGAGATAGTGAACACATGTGCCAACACTTACACATGAAAGGATGCAGACGAACGCGCGCCCACCAAACTCACTGCAGACTGGTGAACGCGCCCCGACCATCTGGATTCTATTACCGCGGCACCCTGACAGCTCGTAATTGAAAATGTATTACACTCCCATGCGCATAACCGCACAGAATATGCAAGAAGTGCCGAAACTGAAATCCATATGGCCTATTGCGTGAAGGCTACTACAAACACAGCACAGCGCAGACCAATTACCATGCAGATGGCAAAAAAAACTACCGAAAAATCCTGCGCACTGAGGAATTTTTACTACACTATTCTGAGCCCCGTAACAAAATGGCTCGGAGCTCCGCCCCACTTCTGACGAAGTGGTGACGTAGGCCGAGCCCTAAAAAGTACAAAATATTAGCTAGAGAACCCCCCCAAAAATGCAAAAATGAAATGTCCAAATTAAATCCATTGACGTAATATACATTCATTGGAAACCATAAAAAAACAGAAAAATTCAAAAGAGAATCCTCTCCAGTAAATCTGCAAAATGAAAAGAAGCTAAATTAAACAAAATTAATTTTCGTTAAAAAAAAAGAAATGGAATAAAATAGCTGCAGACATTGCATTCCAACTTCACAACATGTATAAAAAACATAAAATGCCCACTATCACATTACATATATCCCAAATACAATAAAAAACACAACATTACAACTCTATAAACATGATCCAACACATATCTCTATCTACAGTAACATACTACTACTAGCACTAAATCCAGATGGCCTAAAGTATGTTAAGATTTAGAAGTAAAGGAGAGTTTTTAAATGTGTTGTCTTTTTATTATTGTGCTCAATGATGTACTGCAATTTTATATTATATGGAATTTTATACTGTATTTATAGCTCGTATATGTTTCATGGGAGTTGTGCTCTGTAATAAACATTTATACTACTGCTACAACTACCAAAGGATTACACTACATAATAACAAAACATGAACTACCACTAAACTACCTTACCAAATAAAAGTAAATGCATAACCCATACTAACTAGACTTACATACATCTCCCCACCACCTAAACCCCTGAATAAAAACGTACAAAAGGTCTTAGCCTTATCTGTGGAACAGCAACAGGGAACCTCAACCGACATAAACAAAATACACCTCGAAATGACACTAATAGAGTACAAAATACAGGTAGGGGTTAAAAACAAAACGGCGGGTAAAAATCACTGTTTTCTTAAAGCTGAAAAAAACTTTTCATATAAATATGTCAAATGTAAAATTTCAAAATTATTTAATCAAACATATTATTTAAAATATTTTCAATATATACATTCAAAAATTAAATACAAGTACATTTTAAAATAAATATCCATAACACAAAACGATTTCTAAACTAACAACGAAATTATTGTAAAAAACAACATTATATACAGCGACACTCCAATAATTTATATATTTTACAACAATATTAAAAACAAGACTGTAAACGGTATACTTACCTTCAGTATTCATGTCCAAGATATTTATGACATGATGACATTCCAGTAATGATATTTTTGTATCCATTATTGTTTTCTTCGATATTCTGTCCAAATGCCCTAGAGGTTTGGATAGTGCAGCAGGAAATAGGGTCTCTTTGTGTTAGTGTGGGGGTACTTTAGGGTTGCCAGGGCACTTGTCTTTTGGCGTTGGTGGGTCCCTTTAAAATAAGTATTGAACTTACCATACATTTGTACGTTTATTTAGACATCACTTATGCACTGGTTGCCTCTTGGTGTGCCTCATGTCCCACTTATGCTTCTTCATTATCCTAATCACTTGTGTGTTTCGTTTCCACCTCATTAGTTATCAGCACATGAAGTCCCAATGCAATGTGGTGTAGCATGCAACATGCTGTATTATTACCATGTAACCATTTTCTGCTGTGTACATCAGTGCTCTCTCAGCACTGTGCAGTCTCCCGAAACTGACTTTTCATTTGGTCAGATGTACACATTGTTGCGTGAGTTATATTGTACGTATGCTTCTGAACAGTAGCAAGTGATCTCAAGGGGGGTGATGTATAATAGTATCAAAATATATCCACTTGCAAGTGAAGCACACACAAGTATATTAAATAATCAAAAGTGACAAGGTGCATTTACATGCATGTGTGCATTTGACATTATTTATAAGGATGGTACATAATAATATGGAGGCAATGATATTTCACCAGCAGGATAGCACGTCATTTCAATCAAAGCTCATGCTAATCTGGGAACATTACTGCCGCTCTGCGTTAGCACTCCCCATGCAAGACGATCCTTGACATTCACCACACAATCATCAAATAAAGACAGGACATCAGATATTTGCATTGACTATGCAGCTACATGTCAAAATATTGAGGTCAATAACATCAACCTGCAGTTATACTGACTCCAGAATATTGACTAACAACACATGGCAGTACGCATGTGTAGGAAAATATAGATTTCTAAATTCCACATTTTCTTTCCTTGTCGATATGTTGGTGGTAGATGTGTTGTGCAGTTAATCTAAGTGCACACAAATAGAAAATAATCTTGATATGTCGATAGAATATTGATTATAGTCATTTATTTGTGTCACCATGTGGGGGGAAATGGTAAAGGATGCCTGTAGCACTCACCAGGGAGCCACGTCTTGACTGGTTCATGTGTCTCCATGGTTTTCAGTTGGCACTTATATTGCAGGATGATGCATTAAGAGAGCCTGCAAAGCAATGGGTGAAGCAGAGGCCAGCATCAGACATTGAGGTTGTGCTGCATTTTGTGATTTCTACAGATGTGTTTCTTGGACTTTGTTGGACTAGTGGGGTGAGCATATAGTCTAATGCAGCTATTACACTCAGGAAACCTACTATGGCAGGAACTTTTTTGTTCCATATTATTGGCTGTCTGAGGATCAACAGGAAATAAAATGCTTGGATCAATCCAATGCACCCGTTGACTTTGTCAATATTTTAGAAAGGTGGGCAGTGGTAAGTTATGTGCCCGAAACTGTATCCCAGTATTTCCCTAAAGTGAATTAAAAATGTAAGACATGATCTGCTGGTAGTCTCCCAACGTGGGTAATGTAATGACAGTAGCTGAGAGTCACCCGTGCTCAGTGAATTAAGCCTTGTCTTGAGAATCCTGGATCTTCTCCTATAGGCCTCACATTGCCCCTTGCCGCTGTGCCGCATTGTTCTCTTAGTACAGCAACAAGGCAGGTTGTATCATGATGTGGAATATGGCATATGGATAGGACATGCCCTGCTACAGCTACATGAATTTGATGGTTGTGAGAGTCTGTGGAGAGTCATTTTAATGACCTACGGAGTTATTATTGTTACACGTATGTGGGTTGTGTGCTTTATATTCATGTAATTTGGTTTATTGCTACAGCGACACTCGTAGGTTGCTGACTGTTGCAAAATATTTGGTTTTATTTTTATGGTGCATTTGATTTTTTATGCACTAGTGCATATTGATAAAGTTACAGCACATTAAATTTTATATGAATTTGTGCATTACTTCCTGATAAACCCATTTCGGAGTATTTTCTCCTATTCTTTCAACTTGCAATTGGTTGTAATTTGCATTAGCCAATTTGTTTCATGCAGTTTTAGCACTGGTGCTAAAATTACGTACACTAAAACAATATTTGGCAGCATCGCCACCAATAAAATAGCCTAGGCTATTTACCTGTACTGTGATCTGGCAGTTGTATTGGGAGGTATTGTCTTATGTGGTAACAAGAATACCTGGAAATTTCGGTGGAGGCTCCTGAGCTTTCTTCAAGTCAAATTGTAAATATATTTAATACTTTAATATAATGTAAATATGTGGGGAACAAATACGGAACATCAGTGTTATCCAGCATAGTTCCAAATACCTTTTCCCACTTCTCTTCTCATCACATTCTGGTTTCTTTAATTTGGTCTATCCAAACTCTACACACGCATTACACGGTTCTTGAATTGCATCTCATGTTTGAAATACTTCTGGTGCAATGCATAGTGTATTTACTCTGTATAGTACTACGGGTCTGTGTGGTACATAGTACTGACAGTTGAACTAGTCCATTTCAACAATGGTGGGCCACACCTGAGTGGAGTAATGGCATCAGTGGTGGTGAGGAAAGGCTGTGTTTATGGCCGTATACAACTCATGCTTTGCGTCTGACACCTCATCGTCACCAACACGGATCTGTTGAGTTGGTCATCTTCCAGCCGTATACATACTAGTTATACAATTGAGCCTTTATAATTTTTCTGCCCTCCTTTTCCACCATGTTCCTACTTGGTCAGGTGATTGCTTCCCTATAGAGGGCAGGCATCAAAGGTGATCTCATAAGAGGCAGAATGATGGACCAACAGCCAATAGCATTAGGCGCAAGAGAACTACTCCACTGGGCAAAACAGAAGACTGCTTTATTCATATTTTAAAGAACTGGAAGCAATAGGACAGACAGCATATGTGCTGTCAAGGCAGACCTATGAATGGAACATATTGCAATCTTAAAGGCCTAGTTTGGTGTATTTTTGCTAAGACCGTAAGTCACATTGCATGAGCAAATGATTACTCAGTCCAGAGAGCATGTCAGTAAGAGATCTTCACCATATTCACTGATATTATGCGGCATCCCATGGCAACCCAGGAAGGCCATATTATCGCCCTTCGCTTTCCTGGCCTTTCCACTGCTTGCCATAGTTGAACAATATATGATATCATATCAAAGTCAATGGTTTTTGCATTCTAAAAGAAGACTGGCATTATATCCCTGGCTTTAGGTGACTGGCCCCTCAGAGTCCACCATGGACTCTGAGGGGTATATTTACTGATGTTTCACGTAGCGTACGACAGCAAGAAAAATTTCTGTGCTGCATTGTGTAAAATTAGAGAGCTAAAATGTGCCATATCTACTAAGGTATGGCACACTTCTGGTCACTCCTAGCACTGGTGCATTATGTACTGCCTAGTGCCAACCCAGTCATCCTTGTGCCATGCTGCAAGGGTGTCTGCTTTATGGGCAGCATTATTTTTGTGCAGGAATGTATTCCTTCCTGCACAAGAACAACCCTAGGAGGCAATTTCCCCTTTCAAAGTGTACACAGAACAAGGCGGGCAGGGGGACACACACACAAGGGTGAGAACAACATGAGGCAAAGGAAGAAGCATATAAGCAAGAGAAACACAGAGCATGGGGGAAGAGAAGCACATAGGTGAGAGATAGCAATATGGAGCATGGGAAAGAGAAGCACACAGACAAGAGAGAACACAGAGTGTGAGGGGAGAGAAGTACACAAGGGAGATATCCAGAAAACACATGCGCTCTCATGGAGTAAAAGGTCAAAAGAAAAATAGTTAATTACCTAAACGTCAGCAGTGGAAGGCCAAAATAAAGAGGTTATGCCACAGGGAGGAACACACACAAAATAGACTAGGCAAGCTATTGAATTAGAAGCAAGACAATGAGAGTGACAGTACTGCCGACCAATGGTTAGCAATGAGTAGGCTTTAAACCCCCTATAAATTTTTAGCAAGGTGACAATAGATCTTTTGCAACCAGACAGCTTTCACTGTCTGGCAGGCTAAACCTGCAAGACCCTTTTTAGGTCTCGCCTAGGCAGCCGGCATGCGCTGTCTCTCCGAGACATCAAGTCATCTTTATGAGGGGTGAAACTCCGCCTATTGCCGGGTAATTTCTTCTGCCGCTTTCCATTAGTTAACTCAGGCATTTCTTTTGTTAGTGGGTTTATTATTGGCTGTTGATCCGATACGTAACTTCTGCAAGCAGCACTGCCTAACTACAGTCTTGTTACACTTACACTTGTCCCCCCACCGCCACCCACCTTCGATTTCGACACCCCCCATTTGCAATGTAATCGTGGCACTCCGGTGAGCACCATATTTCATTAAACAAGGCCAGGCTCATTTTTTTGTATATGTTTTTCAGGCCTCGGAGATTAAGGGATTTGCCCAGAATCACAGGGTGCTCAGCTAACGCCGAGACTCAAACTCAGTTCTCCAAATTCGGCAGCTCTTGCTGTTTGGCGCCATCACCGCCGATGCTCCTTTAACGTTCTCAAGGGTGTTGTGCCGCTGTTCATTTGTTAGGAATATGATCTTGAGGTGCTTATTGTTTCTTCTGTACAGTGTGTGAAAGGCACCTCTTTACCACTACCCCACTGTCTGTAGTGAAAATAGTAGTGGCAAGTCCTTTTATCATGCCAGGGTATATCAGTGCAGCTTCAGTGCTGTGGGTAACTTACGGATGACATTTTATAGGTCTCCTCAGTTCGCTTTCGCGCCACATGTCACGGTGCTTAGTATAGAATTTTCTGTGTGGGTTAGGGGCTTCTGCTGCTGTGGCCAGGGGGCTTTCATTCACCTTTACTGAGAGCTTACATGCGTTATAAGCACTCCCTGAGGAATGCGGACATTAGATCAGTCAGTCAGAATACTGATGCCATCTGCTGCTGCATGCCAATCCAAGTTGACAGAGTAAAGATGGGAAACTGCGAAATCTGCCTATCTTCAGGACAATGGTAAGAAGGATCAAGGAGCGACTGAGGAAGAAAGGTTAGTACCACACACTTAACTGGAAGGAAGGGGCATGCTTGTTCTTCTTGAACAATCCTTGCTCATCATGTAACAAAGCCAAGAAGAAAGCTTCCAGGCACAGAAAGATTTTACAGTGCCGCAGATACGATATACAAGCATTTGCAATGCAATAGGTCTCGCATGTAAGCGAGTTTGAGATATTGGCATTGAAAATGACAATGCCTTTTATTTATGTTTTGGTTTTAAAAAAATAAATAAAAGGCTTTGTCATTTACAATGCCAATAGCTTAAACTCACATAAATGCGAGACCAATTGCATTGTAAATGCTTATTATATGAGGCAGTAAAAACAGATAAGCCTTATGTGCATGTACAGAGAAGCACTGGTTACACACTGTTAGGCCTAGCACCATTGGCGTGGGTCTCCCTTCCAATTTTTGCTGTTGCCTCGTGTGTTTTTGCTGGTTATAGATGCTTTGGACACTGTGCCACTACCATTCGGTGCAACACTGCAAGTGCTCCCTATGGTAAATTGATGTATTGATTAGTGACTCCATGATTGGCTGGTTTGTCTTACTTGTCAGACCCTAGTACAGTGCACTAAGTGTGCCCAGGGCTTGTAAATCAAATGCTGGTGGTGGCTTGCAGCACTGGTTGTGCCACCCACAGAAGCAGCCTGTAAAGTGTGTCTCAGGTCTGCCATTGCAGAGCCTTTGTGCAGTCTAGTACTGCCATGTTGACTGGGCAAGTGCTCCCACTTGCCAGTCCCTAAACCTTCCCTTTTCTGCATATTAGTCACCTCTATGGTAGGGCCAAGGGCAGGGTGCATTGTACGTAAAAGGTAGGACATGCCCTGATGTGTGTGGCATGTCCTGATAGTGAATTACAGCCATTTTTGTTTTTCACTATTGCAAGGCTACCTGTTCCCCATAGGCCAGAATGGGCAGTTTGATTATAACATCTTATAATCCTAACTGACTCAGGGAACTAGGTAGAAATTCGAGTTTAGTTCTGAACTCAGAATGATAAAATACATCTTTTAGTGAAGCTGGTTTTAACATTCTGTGTTTGAAAATACCACTTTTAGAAAGTAGGTATTTTCTTGCCTAACTGTCCAAGCCTGCCTCTGCTAGGTTGTGTATTCATTGTCTGGAGTTTGAGTGACAGGGGGTGGAGGGTTCCAGGAGACAGGGTGAGTCAGCACAGGGCTGAATAGAGCTATCTGCATGTAGATGGGTGGGAGGAGTTGCACCTGGGACCTGAATAAGACTGTGCCTGCCTTTCACAATGCTGGCTCCACCTCCTGTGGTGCATCTGATGTCCCTGGCCCACACTGTTAAAGGACAGAAGGAGTCTTGTCAACAAAGTGCTCCAGGACAGCACAGAACTGGTTTGAACTGGGTACAGGACCCTCTGCCTTCAGAGGACAAAGGATGTGCTAGTATAAATATGGGGACCCAGACCCCAGAACTTTACATCACTTTTGGGAAACAAGAAGAACCTTTACTGAGGAGAGGAACCAGAGAGAAACTGAAGGAGACTATCCCTAAGCTGAGTGCTGTTTGGGGGATTGGCCTGCAGTGGTTCCCTGACTGCCAAAGAAAGGAGAAAGGAACTTTGTGCTACTTTCCTCAACTTGTAAATGATCTCCAAGGGCTTGGAAACTGAGCCTGCCTCCTGCTGAAGTCTCAGGGATAACAGACTTCACCAACCAGCTCCCCAGAGTTATTTTGCAGTGCCTGCTGTTGTGCTGGGCCTTCTGAGGGACTGCATGTGGCAAGGTGCTGGAAGCACGACTCACGAAGAAGAAGGGTGACACCGCCGCAGCCGCTGTTTTCGCATCACTGAAGAAGGGTGTCACCGCTGTCGCATTGCATCGCATTGCATCGCAGAAGCGCCTCGCATCACCAGAGAAGAGTGTCGCCGTCGCAGCAGACGCTGTCGCATCACCGCAGAAGCGTGTTGCAGGGCCTGTCGCGGCTCAGAAGATTCTTTGAGTCACCGCACGGCCGTCAGGCATGCATGCATCATTGTCCCATCAAGAAGAAGGCGCCATTTTGTTTCATTGCACAAGATCTTCATCGCATCACGGCGTTGCGGGTCACATCGCCATGGAAGAGCAGTAAGAAACCAACGCATCACCTCCCATGCAGAGAAGAACCGACGCATCACCGCCCCCCATGCAGCAGAAGGTTACAAAGGCATCACCGTTCTCGCGTGTAAGGAACAGACGCATCATCTTCCCTGCAACACTTTCATTGTATAGTGTTAAGCACCCAAAGGTACATTGAACTTTAAAGTGTTGCTTTTACCATCTAAAGAGAACTAAGCTATTTCTATCATTTCTAAAGGACAGTATTGTGGATTTTTGTTGTTTGTGGTCTTGTGTTAAGTCTATATAAAAATACTTATTTTTATACTACAACTTGTGTGGTGTCCATCTGTAATGTTGTCACTGGGTACTGTCTGTGTTCACAAATGCTTTACAAACTGCCTCTGAGATAAGCCTCCCTGCTCGTGACTAGCTCCCTAGGGGGTGAGTAGGAGTTATTTTAGGAGTGTACCCCCTTACCCTGACTAGACGCAAGGGTCCCTGTTTGGTCAATGGTGCCTACCTCTGCCAACTAGAGAACCCCAAATCTAACACACACTCTGGGTTTACCATTTAGTACTAAGGACATGTCCAGTCAGGCCTTAATGCTAATTAGCTGGTGTTATTAGTGACTTCCTTAGTGGGAACTAGAGGAATGAAACAGCACCACAAGCTGAATGATACTGGTCCAGGGTGTGTATACTGTGAGTCTAACCTTTCTGGCCTAATCCTTTAAATGTTTTTAAGGTATTATTTCACATTTCATAAGATTAAACATTTACCTACTCATTAGGCGGTTATAGTTTCAATGTGAGTCATCAGAGTTGCTTGGGTAATTTCATATGTAATATTTAACATCAACACTATTCTTTTTAGTCTCAGTCTTTGGAACAGTGCCTTTTTCCCCACTTTTTTACATGCATAGATATCTTTCTCACTGTAGGCAAGCTCCTACTATTCTTGATTTGAGCCATTTACCTCTTCATTGTCATCATTGACACCTATAAACTATTTCCATGTTATTAAATCATTTTAAGTTTACAGTCTGTATGTGCTGTTCTCATTCTGTATTCTTCGGCGATTTATGCTATGAGCGGTTGTAGTGTGACAAACCTGTATTCCATTTGTTTCCCTTTTGGGCTCTGTTGTAGGCCCAGTATGCATTTTTAAAGTTCTGTTGATACCATATGTCCTCACGTGTTCATTCATTTGTCCTCAATGCATGTCCATTATTTGGCAACCCTAAGACATGCATATAGAAAATGATTATTCTCAGCGGTGCATCTCGGCCATCTAGAGTCCATTTACTGCTACATTTTTTGAGGATCTGTGGAGTTAAGTATATCCTTTTTTAGATGTATGAGTTTAAAGCGGGGGTTGCTGGGTACTTTATGAGTGAATTCTGGAGTATTTTTCCATACTGTATTTGTCAGCGGAGTGTCCCACTCTCTGTCCCCTCTTTTATCCTTAATTCTTGATTCCGGCACCGTATAAATATATCGCTAACGGTCGCCCACTGAGGGTTAAAGGCAGTAGTGCTTTAGTGCATATGAGTGGGGAGAACTGCAAGGAAATCCCTTCTCATGTTGCCCTGGTCATTCTGCAAAAGGCAAAAGTGGGTCGGGGGGGATAGATCATCAAATACTTAAATCATAAGGGACCCCAAATTCCCTCATATTAAGAGCATTAGTCTCTACATCAAGTATATATATATATATATATACATCAATGATTGCATACCTAATACTAAAACAGGATTATCAATTTTATTTATAATAATCCATCATACAAATCAATGCTTTTATATGATTCCATCAGTAACATTTCATTTACACATATATACACAAATATCTACATCCAATCTGTACAGCTAACAACAAACAACAAAACATGATGTTTTTACATTTAAATAAATGACCTCTTTTCACCCAAAGAATCGTACTCAAAAAGAACGGTGCCCCCCTACTTATTCAGGGAGTACACTACGAGGTAGTCCTGTCTCAACACAATCAGTTGTAATCAATCAAAAACAACAAATCAGCGATTGTGGTGACTCAAAATCTCATAATTAAAGTAATATCCTCAGACTCCTCTTATGAATTTAAAGCATGTCTTTTAGCATAGAGAAAATACTGTTTACTCTGTAAACCATAGTATTCTCTAGACTCTTCAAACATAAGCAGTTTTCAACTTCATAAATGTCTCTCATCAGGCTGTGGAAGCCTCCTAGTAGCTCTTATTCTCCACTGTTTGTTTCGGCCCACCGATATGGTGAATGTGGGATTTGTGAGAGCAAGTAGTATGCCTTTTTTTTTTTTCCCTCCTAGTCTCTGACAGTCTCACTACACCTCTTCTGGTTCCCTAGCGCTTGGACGCCTCAGGGCAGCAATCGCGCTGTACAAATGTATTTTCATTCATTCATTCATGTCTGATATTCTCATTCCTATTTTATCCTATGCTAACTGCAGTGTTTTGAATTTAAACCTGGTCTTTCGTCCACCCGTATTAGCAATATTATAATGCTGCTTATTTCTCAAAACACTTGCTTGGGCAGAAGTGCAAACCCACTGTGAAGTACATATAAGATATCATGGGAATATTATCTTTTTTTTAAGCGCCACACTACCCATTACAGATAGCAGTAATTTTGTCCAGAATGCAATCTGTTGAGGTGTTTGGGCTGACGGCTAAATCAGTAGAGTGAACAATAATGGTGGCGGGCATCTCTGTTGGGTACCCCACTACAGTGTTTAAATTGTGATATATATATTTACCAATCTTTACACCAGAATGGATCTATTGTATAAGATGGGGTATCCATTGCATAAAATGGGGTAAAAATAATATTTTTCCAATACTCAGAAGAGGAATGCCCAGTCTATTGTGTCAAACACCTTTTCTATATTTAGGGCATCTATTACAAATTCACCCTCTGTATAGAGATGTTTTAAAGCATTGGCAAAGTGGGCAGTTACACAGGATCCCAACATTCCAAGGGTCCCCTGGGAAATGTAACTATTTTTATTTGACTTCTGTCTTTTCCCTTTCTCTCTCTCTCTCTCTACCAAGTGTCATCTACAGGATTTTTGGGATCCTGTTAAAGTTTAACATATAATTTTATATTGTTTGGCGTTATGGAAGCTTGAATAAGCAGGAAATGGGCAATAAAGTTAAAATGGGTTCCCTGAAGGGTCACCCAAAATAAGACTCGCCCAGGTCCCCCAAACTCCTTAAGATGACACTGCCACTGTGTCTTACAGGGAGTACTGTATGACTGCATGTGTGCCAGTCTGCCTTGATTGTGTGTTGTGTTATTGTACCTGAAAACGCGCCTCTCTCACATGCCTCATTACAGACCATGAGAAATCTACCCAGCAGTATTGTGAAGTTTTCCTGGTACAATGATGTAATGCCTTCTAGGTCTGGAGGTTCCTTTTCGTCTTTTGTTTTAGTGGAGTTGCTAGTTCCTCTTTAGCTAGTGCAGCATCAGTGTCATGCTTTTTGTTGTATTGTCAGATGTGGTAACTTTTAATTTATAAAGTAGCTTTCAAAGTTTGATGGATCTGCCATGACGTTTTGTTTTGTATAGGTTCCTGTCTCGTGTTTACCACAGAAAAAGCAGGTAATGATCCTGTGTTTGAATTCAGTTTAGATTTCTGTTCTGATTGCTGCCTATTCTGGTTCAGAACCTACCCAGAAGAAAGTCAAATAGTTGCTCTCCTGAAACTACAAGTTAGCCTTCTTCCTCCTGGTTCCTGGATTCAATAAAAGGTCAATGGACCTACTAATGTTGAGCAGTTATATATTTGAGAATATATTTGGCACAAAAGCAGCATGTCGAACAGATCTTTGTTAGACGAATTCTGTTCCTGAATACCTTGTTTGAATGTGTAAGAAAGTTTTCCATCTGTTTTAAAACCCTTGATGTCTGGCAGGTAAATACACTTGCATGACAGAAGAAGCAGTGCCTATCTGATGCACTGCGGCCCATGAGAAAGAACAGGGCTTTCCCAATGCACTCCAATAATATCTGTACAATAATATCTGTACCATGCACTGCTATTTCACTATTGAGCACCCACCACAAATTTCACAGAGGAAGCTGGTAAAGTAAACAAGCCCAACCTCCTCCAGGGTGGCTGTGGGTTTTGCTCTTGAAAAAAATCAAACACACATTTGCCAAGCCAGTATGTCTCACTTATGCAAGATTTATTGGCTTTGTCATTGTTATTTAGCCATGTTGCAGATTGGCTGAAAATTTAAAAAAACAAAAGTACTAAGGCACAGCCAGCATTGACTGTGTCACATAGCGCTTTTTTGATTTTTTATTTGAGCCACGCTGCGTCCAAAATGCAGTGCTTAGGAAAAACACTAAGATTTGGCCAGTTATAGTATTTTTTTCTGGTGAGAGAGGAAGTTTGGAGCAATGACTGGGTTGTGGAAAGCGGCAGAAGTACATGGCTAGCAATAAAGGGGGCAGGGTGCCAGAGTGCAACAATGACAGGAGGGGAAAGGGTGAGGAGGAGGCAAGCAACAAGGACCGGAGGGAGGAGAAGCAAGTAACAGAACGGGATGGTGTGGTGTGGAAGGGGAGGCAGGCAACAGTAAGAGGAGGTGGAAGAGGGTGGAGTGCTTGTGGGGTGGGGAGAGGTTGTAAACAGTGACTGAAGAGGGTACAAATAACAACGGGGCAAAACGAACAAGCAAGAACAGCCAAGCAAGCAGAAACAGCCAAGCAAGCAAAAACAGCCAAGCAAGCAAAAACAGCCAAGCAAGTGAGAACAGGCAAACAAGTGACAAAGAAGCAACAACAATGGGGGAACTAGAAATAAAAAAGTAGCTGAATCTGAGGCGAGCAGCGGAAAAGTACCAGAATCCGAGGCAAGCAGTGGAAGAACACTAATAAAACAATGAATTAGTACTTGCTACATCGAAGGACAAAAGCTTGAAGTAGAAACTGAAAGTGGAAAGCTGACCAGTGAGAATCAAGGAAATGAGAATGGCAATGAAGCCAACCAATGGTAAGTAAAGCTTTATTTTCTTTAAATCAAAAGATCCCACAAGCGACAGTGCATGCGCTGTCTTAGGCAAGGACTGAAAAGGGGGGCAATTGTGCATTTTTTTCCCCAGAAATTGGCTAGAACATCACAAGTTCTGAAGGAGCACCCACGAAATATTTCAATTTCATAATTGTCTAACATGCAACCTTTACCAACTCAAAGGTACTTTTAGGTCACCTCCATCCACAAGCACCCTTTGAAAGCATGGTATTAAAATGTCACAATTCTTGGACAAAATGACCAAAGTATTATTTAGGACGCTGAATAAAATCTAGATATGCCCATATCCATTTCCTATCATTTTACAAAACGTATAAAGCACGTTTTTACTTATACTTTCCACTTCTGTTGAAATTTCCATACTACCAAATCCAAATAGATTCTTAGTCATATCATATGAAGGAGAATCTACTTTGAAGGCAGAAGGAAAAACATCATTGTTATAAATGGGTGTCTCTAATTGGCAGAGGTAGGTACGTTTGTCCAAATAGGGAGCCTTGCTTCTAGTCAGGGTAAGGGGGATACACACTTTAGGTAACCCCTTGATAGCTTGGCACGAGCAGACAGGCTTATCCCAAAGGCAATGTGTAAAGTATTTGTACCAACACTCACAGTAACACGGTGATAACACCACAAATGGACACCACACCAGTTTGGAAAAATAAAGTATCTTTATCTAAACTTAACAAGATGAAAACAACAAAAATCCAACATACAATAACTAACAAAAATTACTTTCATAAGGTTTTCGCAACTTAGTCTATAGAAAACTATGAATGCGTGATTTCTTGCAAAGTACCTATTGTTGTGACAAAATTCACCAAGCTAAACAGCTGCAGCAATGAAAAGCGTCAAAAGCAAAGATATGCATCCTGAGACCTTCGTGGATGTGATGCGACACTTCCGCTGTAAACAGGAGAGAGATGAGTCGGGTCCGGTCTTTAGGGGGAAATCGATGCCTTGATTCTGAGATGACTCCGATCTGCGGGTGATGCGTCGGGGAAAATTTGCGGCACAGGGAATCCGGGATGCGTCAGCGAACGATATAGTGGCGGCAAGGGGCGCTGCATCGACCTTTTCAGCTGTGATCCCTCAATGCGTCGATTTTTCCAACAGCGAAAGGTGCTGCGTCAGTTTCAGCAGTGGCGCCGCGTTGCGGGAAGATTCTTTTTGCACCATCTCGTCAGGCGCTGCTCCACAACCTGACTACATTTCCCAGCTCTCTAGCACCTCCGGCGTAAGTCTGCCTTCCAGGAAGTGCTACCACCTGATAGGTCTTTGTTTGATCGGTTCGCGTTATTTAAACATGCCGCGCCAGTGCTCGTAGATTCCCTGTCCTTCGGACGTGCGCCCGGGACTCCACGCTACTTGTGAGCGGTAAGTTACCTCGTAGCTGGGTCTCACTGGCTCCTCATGGAACGCGTTGCAGTCCGGGTTTTAGTCTACCCAACCTCATCCATACTTAAAACATCCCTGTGTGCAACCCTCACAGCGAGGGGGTTGTAGCCCGCGTAGAGACTAGATCTTCTACGCGAGGAGGCACCCCTATGATGAAGCATGAGACCTCTGGTGCGTGAGGGGAACCGTCCTTAAAAGGATCCCCCCAAGTATATGGTTGCAAATACCTTGTTGCACTTTATACCACTCTTTTGGACCTGTGGTCTGTTTTTGTTTTTGAGATTGGTCTGAAAACTGTCGCCAGAAGAGTGATGCATCAATTTCCTTGTTTGTTGCGTTGCTTTCTAGCTGCCAGCAGCACAAACAACCTCCAGGGGCCCCACACAGTCACAGGCACTCCTTCCAGGTCAGCACTCCCAACAAGGAAGTACAGGGGTGCTGGGGGTGAAGTCTTTGTGTTCCTGAGACTTCAAAACAGGAGGCAAGCTCTACTCAAGCCCTTGGAGACTTTCTTCAAGCAGGAGACACAGCACACAGCAAAGTCCTTCTCCTGTCTTTGGCAGAAACAGCAACTGCAGGACAACCCCAGACACACAGCAAGGGCAGTACTTCTCCTCAGTTTTTCCAGCTCTTCTCCTCAGCAAAGGTTCCTCTTGATTCCAGAAGTAGTCTAAAGTTACGGGGTTTTAGGCTAATACTTATACCCCAAAATGTCTTTGTTCACTTTGTGCAAGGGTCTCTGTGCCCAGCCCAAACCAGTTCTGTCCTCTCTGGTGCAGCTGCCCAGCATTAGGTGGAGACAGCATTGTGTAAGGTAGACAGGCCCTATTCATGTGCAAGGGAAATCTCCTCCCACCACTCTAAATGCAGACCAGGCCTATTCAGGTGCTAGTGAGAACTCCTCCCCCTCTATTGAATGCAGCCCAGTCCTGGCTCATGCCGGAAAGGCAGGAAACACATCAACCAAACGACCAAACTTAGCCGTACTATCTGACAGGGCTCTATTGTAATGCCCGTTCTCTCCCAAAGCATGCCATAGAAATCTGATCCTTATTGGACATTGAGAAGCCTGACTTCTTTCTCATTACAGAGACTTGGCTACATGAAATCTCACAACCTTATATAGCCATTGCCATCCCTCAGGAGTATCAACTATCCAGGCTGGACAGAAAAGATAAAAGAGTGGGTGGGATCGCCATTGCTTTCAGGGCCAACATTAAAATTCACGTAACTGATACATCTCAGGCAGAATGGAGTGAGATTTAAATTTTCTCCATAGAGAGTACCAATCACAAATCTTGGAGGGGCGCTCTAATCTATCATCCCCCTGGCAACAGAGCTCATTTTTCCAGCAATCTCCATTTTCCAAAGGTTATTGCCCCCCATGTCTTGGCTGCAGACAATTTCCTCTTAATAGGGGACTTTAACTTCCACGCCAAGCTTCCATCCGACCCTCACACAGGTGACCTTATAAACAGTCTTAACACTTTAGGACTCTCTCAAAGTGTCATGGGCCCTACTCACTTGGCAGGTCATACCCTGGATCTACTCCTGACCAACTCCCCCCTACTAGAAACCGACCTACCTTTCCCTATTCTAAGGTCGGACCATTATGTGATAAGGTTCTGCCTGCAGGATTCATTAAGTGTACCCCTACCCTTGAATAAAATCAAATTAAGTCCACCTTGGAACAATATCAATTCATATTCCTTTAATGCCAACTTCTCCCCCATCCCTTTGTCTGAACTGGCCAATCCCAATCATGGTGCCAGAGGTCTCGACCTTGCCATCAACACTACTCTTGATCTCATTGCACCCAAGAAGCAAACCAAATGCCCCATTAAATTCTCCCCCTGGTTCTTCCCGAAACTTAAGATTGACAAACTTGCCGTCAGGAAGGCGGAACGTAAGTGGAGGCGCTCTAAGGATAGTAGTGACAAACAGCACTATAAAACTACTCATCCGCTATATATGATTCACATAGCCGAGGCCAAAAGAGAATACTTAGGCAACAGAATCACCCTTGCAGCTAATTCGCAGAAGGAACTTTACACTATCGTCAAGGAATTCACCAACCCTCCCCCCTGTCGACAACCGATAATGGCTTCCCAGGAGTGGGTGAACTCCCTGTCCACATTTTTTGTCAAAAAGAGCAATGATATTCACAAACTATTTCCCCAATCATCAGACATCATACCCAGTAGAATTAATCCCGACCCTGTATCTTTCCATACTGTCCCCCTCACCGACTCCCATACAGTTTCAGAGGACTAAGTACTATCAACTCTTAACCGTATCAAATCAGGTTCCCCTACCGATCCCGCCTCTGCACAAGTCCTATCCAAAATTGTCCCTGTCTTCCTCCTCCACCTTACTGCACTATTTAACCATTCCCTGTCACAGTCCATAGTCCCCACCCTCTGGAAAGAGGCCATTATTAGACCCATTTTAGCCGTCTGCTGATCCCAAGCAACTATCCAATTACCGACCAATATCCCTCCTACCACTATTTGGCAAAATTCTGAAGTCTCTAGTTAACATCCAACTTACCCATCACTTGGAAAACAATAAACTACTGGATCCCTCCCAATCAGGATTTAGGGTATTCCAAAGTACCAAAACGGCCCTACTTAAAGTGGTCGACAATATCAGACTTTCCCTGGACGTCAGGCAATCAGCTATACTGGTCCTACTTGACCTGTCGGCTGCGTTCGACACCATCTCATATGGCATCCTTCTCGATCGCCTAAGCCTATCCGGTGTCGAATAGGGGTGAGCGGATTTTGCGTATTGGCAATCTGCGGATTTGCGGCTTTGCGTATTTGCGTATTTCGAAAATACGCAAAATCCGCGGATCCTAGCGTATTTTTTTTGTTTTTGTGTTCGCACGGGTTTCTGCAAGTTCGCGAGGGTTTTATTGTACAAAACGCTCGCGAACGTGCAGAAACCCGTGCGAACACAATGTGCCTACTCATGGGTATTGCGCTCGTGAAAGTCAAGGATGCAAAGTCTATCCAGCATCACAGCTGATTTTGCACGGTAGATTTGGGAAGAAGGCACACCTGTCCAGCCTCGACGACGCTCACGATTGTTTTTTCGCTAATGAATGAGTCACTGAATTTGAGCATCAACTAGTTCGAGCGACCATGTGTGTGTTACTATGCAATCGCCCCGAAGGGCGCAGGGGTCCCTTGAGTGAGCTGCTGTAGTATTTTACAATGGCGCCAGCAAGCTGCCAGCGCCGTTGTAAAATAGTTACAAAGTTAGCTTGCACAGGAAGCACTTAGATAAAATAAAGCAGCACCTGCTTCGTTGTATCTAGTGGTTCCTGTGCAAGCTAACTTTGTAACTATTTTACAACGGCGCTGGCAGCTTGCTGGCGCCATTGTAAAATAGTTACATGAGTGGGGGTTCAACTTTTGAACCCGTTACGTCCGCGGATTTTTTTTTCGGATTTTGTGGGAAATCCGCAAAATACGCGGATTGCGGATTCCCCAAAAATCCGAAAAATCCGCGGACGTAACGGATTTTCCGCTCATGCTTAGTGTCGAAGGCGCAGCCCTGAATTGGCTCAGAAGTTATCTGACGGACCGCTCCTCTAAAGTTCAAATAGGAGACTTCTCGGATAGCAAAATTATCAACAAAGGTGTTCCCCAGGGCTCCATTCTGAGCCCCACGTTATTCAACCTGTACGTGTCCCCCTTAGCCAAACTTATAAAATCCTTTAGCTTTCAAACAGTGTCTTACGCAGATGACACTCAGCTGCTAATTACCATGGGATCAGATGTCACAGAGACCAAAAAGCGTTTCAAACTCTGTATGATAGCCATAAATAACTGGATGACGAACAATCACCTTCTCCTTGATGCCAACAAAACAGAGATTCTGCTTTTTGGGGACGTAGCCAAACTATGGAACAACGACTGGTGGCCCCCTATTCTAGGACCTTGTCATCCTCCCAAGACAGCTGCTCGCAACCTTGGTGTAATTCTAGACTCCAAACTTTCCATGTCCAACCACATTAACAATCTGGTCCGCATTTGCTATAGACTTATGCGCAGTCTCAGAAAAATATTCAAGTGGATCCCACTCTCCTCCCGCATGCCCCTGGTACAGGAACTAATTATTAGTCGCCTGTACTACGGTAACACTCTGCTTGCCTCTACTAATGTAGAACTCCTGGCCAAGTTCCAGGCCATGCAGAAAACAGCGGCCAGACTGGTCCTTAATCTGCCCCCGTGTTCGCCCTCCGCGCCCAGTCTAAGGACCCTGCACTGGCTTCCAATTAAAAAGAGGATCCACTTCAAACTGTGCTGTCTGGTGCATAAGACGCTCAACAACAAAGGACCTCACTTCCTAGCTAAAAAACTCACTATACACCAACAGGCAAGAACTCTTAGGTCCAATAGCAAATACCTTCTCACAGTGCCGAAGGTCCGCACCGTCAGAAATGGTGGTAGAACTTTCTCCCGGGTAGCACCTAAAACTTGGAATACACTGCCTTTATCCCTCCACCTGGAAATAGACCACAAGAAGTTCCGTAGACTCCTCAAAACTTGGCTATTCTAGCCCAGTCTTCTCCATCTGGTTGCCGTGCTTTCCTGTCTGTCCTGAATACTAGCAAGCAATGAGACCTTTGTGGTAATATATGCGCTCTATAAATGCCAAATACAAACCTCCCCCCCCGCCGGTGGCTGTCTGAGAGAATGCACCTCCCGAGCCCCTGTCACTCCAAAACCAGAGAGTCAATACACAAACAGGCAGAGGCACACAGAATAGTTTTTTTTAATTTTTTTTTTAATTGTTTTTATTGCAGAATTATGGACAAAACACCGGGAGAAATCAACCATCATCACCCCCTCAATACAAGGTACCATACATTCTCAGGGTTGTACACAGCCCATCAGCCCACATCCCGGAGGCCGGGCGGCGCAACTTCAAAGTCCAACAAAAGGTCTCCTAGCATAATACAGAGGGGTTTCTGGTCAACAACATAATGATGCATCCGCTTTTTTGTTTCCCCTCAACAACTCCCCCCTCCCCCTAGACTCCCCCTGGAGGAGCCGTTCTTACCATGTGAGCAACACTTGGACCCATTGGATCTGCGGAGCAGGGTCCCGCTAATACACTAGTACGCCGACATTCCATGTCCCCTATCCATCGCTACCTGCGTTCCTATCCCTACCAGGGTGGTCAAAGAACTCCCCTATACCCCCCCCTCTCCCCCTAACTGCTGCTGACGTGGGTTGTGATTGTGGGTTTCGGACAGAATGGCGCGCCATCAATAATGATTAAGTGTTCGTGCCTCTGGTCTCATGGAACCTCAGACTCCGAAAGTCCCTCCTCTTCATCTCCTATCAAATAATCACACAAGGCCTGCACAATCGTCTCCCAAGCCCTAGCCGTCTCCAGGCTCCTCTCATTCCCCATTCTGGTGGCCTGCCGCATTCTCAGTACACTCTCGCACCTTGACCACTTCACCAACTCATTTGTCCATCTCCTCACCGCCGGGCCTTCCTTGTTTTTCCATCGCCACGTAACCTCCCTCTGGGCCAACATGAGCCCCAGATCAATGAATTTGCTTGTGACTTTCGTTTTCGCTGTGTGAGGAAACCAAAGTAATAGGCAAGCAGCCTTGTCAAATTCCACTTCCCTATCCGTGATCGTGTTCAGAAGTGCACCCACCTCAGGCCAGTACGTACCCAGCTTTGGGCAGTCCCACATCATATGATCCAGTTCAGCCTCCGGTGCCGAACACCTCGGGCATGCCACGTCCTGCACTTGAAAGTGCCGGCGGAGCCTCCCCGGGGTCAGATAAGCTCTATGCAAAAGGAAAAAATGCACCTGTTGGAACCTAGCATTCCTACTACCCTTCCATGTTCGTGCTATAATGTGGCCCCACTCTGCATCCGGAATAGGCTTGCCTATACTTTCCTCCCAGCTGGCCTTCAGCGCCGTGAGCGGTTCTAGCCCTTCGTTCAGCATCCGTGATTGGAGACAGGTTATCGCCTTGATCGTACCCGCGGCCATCACCACGTACTGGCAAGCCATGGTCGTAACCGGCTCCGTCAGTCCCACCTTCCAGTGTTTTTGCATCGCTGCAGAGATCGCCGCATGCAGGAGATAACCCCCATCTGGAAGGCCAAATTGCTCCTGCAGCACCTCAAACGGGGCCATTACTCCCTCCACAAACAAATCACCTATGACTTGTAGGCCCAGCTCCTCCCAGTCCAGCAGCGGAGACCAATCTCCACCGTGCGGCAGTGCCGTCAGCATCCCGAGAGGGATCTCCGGGGCATAAGGTCGCGCAGCCCGCGCACGCTTCAGGCTCCTATTCCAGCACAACCGGAGGGTTTTTTCCTCTAAGGTGAGCTCACTTAATGCCAGTCTCTGTTGCATAACTATATAGGAGAGGACGTGCCTCTGGATACCCGTCCCACGAATCCAATCAGGGCCCCTAAATTCCCTAGTGACATTCTGTGTCAGAACCTGGAGCTGGGCTGCCAGGTAGTATAGTTCGAAATCCGGCACTGCCATCCCTCCCTCCAGTTTGGGTCTAGTCATTGTGTGCAGCGCCACCCTATGTCTGCCTCGCCCCCAGAGGAACTCAATAACCAACGACCTCAGGTCCCTAAAGATCCGCTGTGGGATCCAGGCAGGCAATGTTCTGAAGTAATACAGCAGTCGAGGGAGAGCTACCATTTTTAACAATGCCACTCTACCCTGCACCGACAAAGGGAGGGAGGCCCAGAAGGACATGCAGCCACGCAATCCCCTGATACACCGCCCTATATTGCCCTCTAGGAGGCTCGCCGCGTCATGATAGATCCGGACTCCCAGGTATGTAAAGCATCTGTCCGCCCAGATCACGTCTACTGCAAGAGGAGGGCATTGGATATCCGGTTGCAGTGGGAAAACACAAGTCTTAGCCCAGTTCACCTTAAGTCCCGACAACCCGCCGAAGGAGGAGAGCAGCCTCATGGCCCCACTTAAAGCCGCCTCCGTGTCCTCCAAATACAGCAACAGGTCGTCAGCATACAACGAGATGTAGTGAGTACTCCCTCTATAGTGGATTCCGGTAAAGGACTCCCCCATCCTGGCCTGCGCCGCCAGTGGTTCCATCGCGAGAGCGAACAGAAGGGGAGAGAGCGAGCATCCCTGCCTAGTTCCTCTGCGTACCGGATAAGCGGATGATATGAGTGACCCCAATCGCACCCTAGCGGTGGCAGAGGAATAGAGAACTTTCGTCCAGCGTCCAAACCCTTCACCTAGTCCGAACTTCTCCAGTACCCCATCTAGGTAACACCATTCAGGGCTATCAAAGGCCTTCTCAATATCCACCGACAAGACATCTGACGCAGAGTCCGAGCTCAAGTCACCCTGCAGTATACGGATCAGCCTGCGGGTGTTAATGGCCGTGTTTCTAGTAGGGAACCCTGCTTGGTCATCGTGTACCAGCATGGTCATGTGAGGTAGCAGTCTGGTGGCCAAAATACGGCTCAAGATCTTGTAGTCCACCGTCAGCATAGAGAGGGGTCTGTATGACGTCACCTCCAGCGCATCCTTACCTGGCTTCAGAAGCGGCACCACCAGAGTCTCTCTCATGGAGGCGGGGAGGCGCCCCAGAGTTACCGCCTCCGAGTACACTGCCAGTAGCCTAGGCGCCAATACATCAACGTACTTCTCATAAAACTCAATTGGCAGGCCATCTACCCCCGGTGTCTTGTTTCTGGCCATCTGCTTAATAGCCCCTCGGATCTCCATTAAGGAGATCGGGCCGCCCAAGTCCTTCGCTGTCCCCTCATCCAGCACTGGGAGCTGCACCGTACGTAAATAGTCACTTATGTCGGAGGGCCCTGCCTCCAACTGAGTATCATAGAGGCCCGTATAATACGACTGAAAGCGCTGCATTATTGCCGTTGGAGAGTGGACCACCTCCCCCGTGTCGGTTCCGATACACATAATCGGGCCACTCCTTGGTTCCGGGTTAGCAAGTTTCGCAAGCAGTGTGCCCACCTTATCCCTTTCCGCATGGACTTTTGTGAGGTATAGCTTATAGTCATAGCATCGCAGTCTCTCCGTTTCTCTAGCCACCCCCTCCTTCGCTTCCAGCAATCGGTCCTGCAGATCAGGCCGCTCAGGCCTGCAGCGCTCAATCTCTCTCAGCACACATTCCGCCTTCTCCAGATCCGCTAGGACAGTCGTCCGTACATTCGAGAAGCTGCCCATGCATACGCCCCTCACCACCACTTTCATTGCGTCCCACTCTATCGATCTCGTGGCGGCCGAGCCCTCGTTCTCACTGAAATAAAGCGCTATACCCTGGTTGACCCTATCACCAAACACCAAGTCCTCTAGAGTATCCGGCCGCAGCCTCCATGTTGGGATCGCAGACCTCGCCCTCTGCCATCTTACCGCCATCAGCAAGGGATTGTGGTCCGAAATGGTCCTAGCAAGGTATTCAGTGTGTGTCACCATGGCTGCTATGGGGGCGCTACACAGTATGGAATCTATTCTGACATGTAGAGCGTGCAGTGCCGAGTAGAAGGAGTAATCCCTAGCATTAGGATGTTGTGTTCTGCACACATCCAGCAGGCCCCATCGCTCTTGCCAGTCCCTCCTACGCTCTGACAGTTTACGCACCGGGGAGTCGGCCAGTGGCGGGTGTGATCTATCCCACGCTATATCGGTGATTGAATTAAAGTCTCCTCCTAGTATAATGGGGCCTGCCAGAAAGTGGGCCAGCGAGCCCGTGAGAGCATCAAAATATCGGGCCTGATCAACATTGGGGGCATAAACACTACACAAGACCACCTCACGGCCATATAGCCTCCCCTCCACCGCCACAAACCGACCCCCAGGGTCCACCAATTGACTCGTGACCTGGAAAGGGATCCCCGCCCTGATCCATACCAGCACCCCCCTTGCGAACGCTGAATAAGAGGTACCAAACACATGGCCACGCCACCTTTTCTGCAATGCATCACATTCTTGTTTGGTTAAATGAGTTTCCTGCAACATAGCAATTTGAACACCCCTCCGCACCAGATAGGCGTGCACCTTGTATCTCTTTGACATAGTCCTGAGTCCACGAACATTCCATGTGAGGCACTTCAAATCAGGTAACGACCCCATCGCTGCCATCCCTCCTCCACCTCAACAGTGTTACCCTACCCCCCCAACGTTGCAGCAATAACCCTTCCCCTAAAACACCCCAACAAACATCCCCAACCCCACTCCCCAGGACAGGACCTAAGAGCACTGCTTTAGCCCCCATCCAAACCTGTATCATCACACGTATTCCTCTATCCTGTGGCAGTCTCCACAGGAGGCCTTAAGGGCAGTAGGGGGTGCTTCAGTACCGACCCGGGGCAGGTCAACCCTCACCCCAAGCCCATGATCCCATATGAAAGTTACAACAGAGTACCTGCCAAACGCCAACCATCAGGATAAATGTGCTCCAATGGAGGGCCAGCACCACGCCCCCATATTATTCATTAAATAGTCCATCTGCTGTCTGTGGTGTGACCGTCGGTCCTGCAGAGCTGTTAGCTTCAGAGATTTCTCCTCCTGATTTTCTTCCTCCGCCCTCCGAGTCCGAGTCCTCCTCCAACTCCCCCCGCTGCGACCCCGTGGTAGTCGCCGTTGCAGCTAGCGCTTCCTTCCTTTCCGCCGCCATCAGGTCTTCTCTCATCGCCTGCTTGAGTCTGTCACGTTTACGGATCCGCTGAGACTTTCGGATCTGGACTGGCTTCTTTTTCTCCTTCCCGCCTTTGTGCTGACGGTCAGTTCCTGCTCTGTACAATTCCAGCCACGACCAAGCCTCATCAGGGGTGTGGAAAAATTGGGTCGCACCGTCCAGGATCACTCTCAGTCTAGCTGGAAAGAGTAGCGAGTATTGTATACCCTCCTCTCTCAGTTCCTTCTTGACCGCTAGGAACGTTGCCCTGCTCCTCTGAACTTCCTGTGTATAGTCCGGGAAGATTGTGACCGAGCTATTGTCCACCTGGAAGGGTCCCGCGGATCTCGCCCTTTGTATCAATAAGTCACGGTCTTTAAAATGCAGGAGCCTGGCCACCATCGGTCTGGGGGGGCGACCCTGCATGGGCAGGCGAGACGGGACCCTATGCGCCCTTTCTATCGAAAAGAACGGAGATAAGCCTTCAGGAGCTACGGTGGATCTGAACCAGTTCTCCATATACGCCACTGCATCGTCCCCCTCGATTTTCTCCGGCAGGCCCACTACCCTTACGTTGTTCCTGCGGTTGCGACTTTCGGAATCCTCCGCCCGTCTCTCCAGTGTCGCCAGTCGGGTAAGGATATCGGACAGTTTATGCTCTGCAGTGACCACCGCCGGTTTTAGCTCCTGGAGAAGCAGTTCGTTTTCTTTCACCCTATCGGAGAGTTTGGCGTGATCTGCCCTTAGGAGGCCCAGTCCCGTGGCCACCTGCGCTATATCCTGGTGCAGTGTCTCCTTGGTCGCTGTGATCGCCTCCAGTATATTGTCGAGGCGTGCATTTAGTCTGCGTTCTTGTGCCGATGCATCCGGGTATTCCTGGAGCGTGCCACCCACGCTCAGCTTATTCGTTTGATCCTGGTTCAGCCCTGCCGCCGCTGCGCCACCGACATCAGCCATCTTGGACACCACTCGGCCCTTCGCAACTACACCCCAGGGCGGACTGTTCAGCCGCGGCACCGACTCCCTGGGAAAGGATACCCCTCTGTACCAGCACTGCGTGTTCACCGGGTATTAATTCTCCCCTTCAGGCCATAGGTCGCCCGGTGTGAGGGAGATCACTCAAGCGAGCAAAATGGCCGGCCTCCAATTGCTCTTCTCAGGGGCAAACCACCTCTCAGCAGTCGGCGGGGCCCTGCGCCATTCGATTCCGGGTCCAATCTCCCCGTGCCCTTGTGCTTGCAGCTGATTCCCTTCCACTCCGTTCACTGTCCCACGCGAGAGCGTAATGCCTGAGGGGGGAGAGGAGTCCGCAGCCCCTCCGTCTCCGCTGAGCTCCCAACCCAGACCCGAACTTCAAGCCCAACCGGGGCCCTCAGCCGCCCGACGCGATGTGCGCCGGTGTCACCCGGGTCAGTCCACTCAGATTGTAGAATGCAGCGCTATTCCGGGCCAGCTCCGCTCCAGCTACAGAAGCCGCACACTAGGCACTTCAAAAGCCTGCGTCCCGCTCCCCGCTATCACCGCAAGACCCTCCTGACTGCAGGGCTTCTCTCAGGGGCCCCCGCCGAACAACCGACCAGCCTCAGATCCGGGGATCTATTCTTTAATTCCGCCGCTCTGCACCTCCAGGGGCCTCCGCCTCTCCTGCACCTGTCCGCTTTCCAGCGCTGGTCCCACCATCACCGCCCAGCTCTACAGGGCAGCTCACTCCCCGAGGGCAGCCGAGGACAGCGGCGGGGGGAAGGGCTTCTCGGTCGCCGACCGCAGAGCAGCCGAGCGCTCACCTTTTCGCGGACTTCGTCAACCCCCTCCGTGTTGTCGGGCCTCCGTTCCGCTGTTCCCACCCGGCAGCAGCTCTCGGTTCACCGCAGCCGGAGAGCGCCGTGGTCCGTTGTTACCCCGCCGCCGATCGGAGCCGCCGCCATCTTAGGTCCTTGGCTCCAATCCCTCCGGAGCGCCGTGTCGGTTCTCCGCTCTGCCGTGGGGCCTCCGCCGCCTCCTCAGATCTTGCCCCGGTGAATCCGACGCGGTGGGCAAAGTTTCCGGATGTTTCGCCGGCACATTAGCGAGGTATTTCAGGAGAAATATGGGATCAGGGACGGAGCTCCGGGCTCACGCCGCCATCCCAGTCGGCGCCCAAACCACGCCCGAGGCACACAGAATAGTTAAACAAGAAAATGCCTACTTTCTAAAAGATTCAGAAAAGGGGGTGGTGATGAACAGAGTGCCTGAATTAAGCAGACCACTCTTACCCAGTCCAAAGATCAGGGCTTGATCCATCACCGTTTTTTAGCTCACTGCACCATCCCAGCTCAGAACTTGGCTATATGCAAATTAGTCTGTTCCTGTCCCAGTGCATGATGGGAACAGGGCAAACCAAACTACCAAGCCAATTCTTGTACTGGGAAGGAAACAAGCTTCCGGGGACCGGTTTCTGCCATTTCAGGCGTCTTCGGCCCGGCTTGCTTGAATCCTGATGGTGCAATGAGCAAGGGACTCACATCTGAGTATACCCTTCCACGCTTATGGTGGACAAAATGATTCAGAAAAGGGGGTGGTGATGAACAGAGTGCCTGAATTAAGCAGACCACTCTTACCCAGTCCAAAGATCAGGGCTTGATCCATCACCGTTTTTTAGCTCACTGCACCATCCCAGCTCAGAACTTGGCTATATGCAAATTAGTCTGTTCCTGTCCCAGTGCATGATGGGAACAGGGCAAACCAAACTACCAAGCCAATTCTTGTACTGGGAAGGAAACAAGCTTCCGGGGACCGGTTTCTGCCATTTCAGGCGTCTTCGGCCCGGCTTGCTTGAATCCTGATGGTGCAATGAGCAAGGGACTCACATCTGAGTATACCCTTCCACGCTTATGGTGGACAAAATGATTCAGAAAAGGGGGTGGTGATGAACAGAGTGCCTGAATTAAGCAGACCACTCTTACCCAGTCCAAAGATCAGGGCTTGATCCATCACCGTTTTTTAGCTCACTGCACCATCCCAGCTCAGAACTTGGCTATATGCAAATTAGTCTGTTCCTGTCCCAGTGCATGATGGGAACAGGGCAAACCAAACTACCAAGCCAATTCTTGTACTGGGAAGGAAACAAGCTTCCGTGGACCGGTTTCTGCCATTTCAGGCGTCTTCGGCCCGGCTTGCTTGAATCCTGATGGTGCAAAGAGCAAGGGACTCACATCTGAGTATACCCTTCCACGCTTATGGTGGACAAAATGATTCAGAAAAGGGGGTGGTGATGAACAGAGTGCCTGAATTAAGCAGACCACTCTTACCCAGTCCAAAGATCAGGGCTTGATCCATCACCGTTTTTTAGCTCACTACACCATCCCAGCTCAGAACTTGGCTATATGCAAATTAGTCTGTTCCTGTCCCAGTGCATGATGGGAACAGGGCAAACCAAACTACCAAGCCAATTCTTGTACTGGGAAGGAAACAAGCTTCCGGGGACCGGTTTCTGCCATTTCAGGCGTCTTCGGCCCGGCTTGCTTGAATCCTGATGGTGCAATGAGCAAGGGACTCACATCTGAGTATACCCTTCCACGCTTATGGTGGACAAAATGATTCAGAAAAGGGGGTGGTGATGAACAGAGTGCCTGAATTAAGCAGACCACTCTTACCCAGTCCAAAGATCAGGGCTTGATCCATCACCGTTTTTTAGCTCACTGCACCATCCCAGCTCAGAACTTGGCTATATGCAAATTAGTCTGTTCCTGTCCCAGTGCATGATGGGAACAGGGCAAACCAAACTACCAAGCCAATTCTTGTACTGGGAAGGAAACAAGCTTCCGGGGACCGGTTTCTGCCATTTCAGGCGTCTTCGGCCCGGCTTGCTTGAATCCTGATGGTGCAATGAGCAAGGGACTCACATCTGAGTATACCCTTCCACGCTTATGGTGGACAAAATGATTCAGAAAAGGGGGTGGTGATGAACAGAGTGCCTGAATTAAGCAGACCACTCTTACCCAGTCCAAAGATCAGGGCTTGGATCAAGCCCTGATTGAGTCATCTCCATGGGTTTCTCCCATCATTATTTTGATTAAATGTTCAGGCGAACTTAGGCTATGTGTTGACTTGCGCAGTTTAAACAGTGCCATCTGGGTTGATGCCCATCCCCTGCCTAATTTCCATGAGATGGTATCAACTTTGGCCGGTGCACAAGTATTCTAGCCAGTGAGTACCATCAGGTTGTTCTTGCTGAGGAATCAAATAATTTAACTGCTTTCATTACCCCAGAAGGTCTGCTTAGGTATTGCTGTATGCCTTTTGGCCTTGCCAGTGCCACCTCTGTTTTCCAGAGACTAATGAAAAACACTTTGGAGGGTTTAACTGGTGCCATTGCATTCCAGGATGATATTCTGGTGTATGGCAAGAACAATGAGGAACATGATTAGAACTTACGAAGGGTTATAGCTGCCCTGTCTGAAAAAGGTCTCACTCTCCATCTTGATAAATGCAAAATCAAGGCGATGGAAGTAGTATATCTTGGGCACACTATCAGTGGAAAGGGCATCAAACCTAGAAGTAAACATGTTGAAAGAATTATCAATGCACCTGTTCCCTCTACTAAAGAACAGTTAGTAGCTTTTCTGGGTCTATTTGAGTTTTATACAAAATTCATACCCAATTATTCATCCAAAGTAGATCCTTTCAGATGTCTTCTCAAGAAAAACACTACATTTTCTTGGTCTGATGATATGTCTTTTACCTTTGAAAATTTGAAAAATGTCATTATCAATGCTCCATGTTTAAAACCATTTGTGTGTGGGAAAAGTTGCATCATCATGGTGGATGCCAGCAACACTGGTTTGGTTGGCTTACTGTTACTTTGGGACAATGGAAAAGAGTGGATAGTAGCTTATGCCTCCAGAGCATTAAAGGATGCTGAGAAGCACTATTCTGTTAAAGAAAGAGAACTACCTGCTTGTGTTTGGGGGGCTGAACATTTCAGGACTTTTTTATGGGGAACCAAATTCACCATTAAAACAGACCCTAAACCTCTTGTGTTCCTGATGGCTCCAGGTGGGGGACATTCTATGTCTGCACGTCTTGCTAGATTAGCTTCCAGGTTGCAATCCTTCCAGTATCAGATTGAATATGTATAGGGGAAGGTCAATATATATGCAGATTGCATGTCCAGATTATGTATAGCAAGTAAGGAAGAGAGTCATGAGGACTGTGAAGTAGTGTTCACTATGTATGATATTAATGTATTGCATGGTGAACAAACTAATCTTCGTGAAGATGTTTGGCTTCTGGAAATGGATAAAGATTTTGAATTAAATAAGGTCAAAACACACATAGTACAAGGATGGCCTGAACAAAGAAAATAATCAGGAGACATGATGAGTTATTTTAAAGTTTAATATGAGTTGGCAGTTGAGAACGGTTTAGTTATGAGAGGTGACAAAATGATTCCTCCTTTTTCTCTGAGAAATACTATTGTGGAAATTACGCATGAAGGATATTTCGGTGTTTCTTTCACCAGGAGATGCATTAGAGAGGTGTTTTGGTGGCCTGGTATTGATGTATGTGTTGAGCACTTTGGGCGCACGTGTGCCAAATGCTCGAACAGTGACAAGTTGGCTGTTGTTTTGCTTCCTGAGCCTCATCCTGTGGATTTTCCGTCTGGTCCATGGCAAAAACTGGGTTTGGACATAATTGGGCCTTTTCATGTTTTACCCAAACATGAAAGTTTTGGTAGTGTTCTTATTGACTACTAATCAAAAAGGCCAGCAGTCAAGATGGTTAAGGAGGTTATTTCACAAAGTGTCATAGAATTCCTTGATGAAGTTTTTTGTAGGGAAGTAATTCCCCAAGAAATTGTCACTGACAATGTACCCCAATTTGTTAGTAAGGAAATGGAGTGTTTTCTTGAGAAGGGTGGTATTACCCATAGGAGAACGGCTGATTTCAACCCTGAGGCCAATGGTGAAGTTTAGCGTTTTAAGCGCGTAGTGAAGGAAGCTATGCAATTATCGGTTAAATGTGGTCTGAACTGGCGTAATGCTTTGCAATCTATGTTGTTACCATACAGGACTTCGCCAAATTCTGTAACTTTAGTTAGCCCATTTGAACTTCTGAGAGGACGCAAACCAAGCACAAAATTAGCACCTTGGTGGTTAAAAAAGAGTTTAGGTGAAGACAAAAATGTCACTAATGTAGATTATGAATTAGTTTGACATAGGGTTGAAGCTCACAAAGAGAAAATGAAACAAGTCATGGAAAGAAAACTTGGTACTATGAGTAAACAAGGTATTGTAATTGGTGATCTAATTCACATTAAGAAAAAAGAGGGAGTTATCAAGGGCTTTCCAGTTTGGTCAGTTCCCAAAAGAGTCAATGAAGTTTTCAGAAATGTTGTCAGAGTCGAGGGTGGCGGTGTCTGGAAACTTAATAGAGTTTCCTTGTTTAAAGGTGCTGTAAATCCACAAGAAGATTCCAGCAGCAATGTATTTCTAGACGTTGGACACAGTAATGATCGAGTAAACCATGATTTATCTCTCTTTAATCACAAGAGTGTTCCGATCAGGAATTTATGAGACCATTGCCTTCCTGCGAGGCTCTAGGATTTTGTCATTAATTAATTTGGGTTTTTTTAATTTGTTTTTTGGGTTTTTTTTATAGGCGAAAAGGTGTGTTGTGTGCATGGAGCATAGCTGTCACGAGCGTGACATTCCTGTCACAGCTCATGACTGTTCCGCTCTTGGTAAACATGTTATGCTTTGAATAAATGTGGAAGGTCGGGAGGTTGGAGATTTTACCATTGAATTCGTTCTACCTGTAACCTACGAATGAACCAGTTAAATTTTCCTTCAATAGACTACGTTGAAGTATCCATATGCTTCCTGCGTGGTGATTAATTATCCTAAATGGATACTTTTCTTACACATAGCTTCTAAATGGAAGCGATTTTGTCTATCCCCCCCCCCCTCCTCACTAAGAGAGAGGAAGAAGAATATTGGACTCCAGGAAAGGACTTTTGTTGCAATACAGCATCGAAAATATCCTTTGTAGATGGCAACAAACATACAGAATAGTTTCTTTCAGCGTCTGAATTGGTGAACTAGGCAGGGCCTGACTGGGAACACAAACCGGCCCTGGCAATTGAGTCTGGCTGGCTGCAAGGTGGTGGGGTGCACGTGGAAAACACTGCAGCTGCTTTTTTTTTGTAACAGGGGGCCGATATTGCAGCAATGCTGCAAAACCGACCTCTGGTAACAAAAACGCACCCCCAAGTGGTCGAAAACCGGCCCCCACCCTGGCGACCCACCAGGGAAATGACCTGTGCCCGCACTGGCTAGTCCTGCCCTAGTACTAGGGAGATCTTCTGTTCTGATGGAGGCACCAGACCCACTTTGGCTATCAAGGAGCACTGAAACATGCTGACAAATAAGACATAGGGGGCCAGCAACTTGGCTGTTATGATATTTAACCTTGTGAGAGGGAGGCAGAAATAGAGGCCGGGCTCTGGCCAGCCCATGCACGTTTTAGCAGTTGAATGCATGGAAGTGTCCCGGTGTTAAGAGACTCAAAAGTGAAGCATTCCACACAAGGTGAGGATTCATCATTCAACACGATGATATACATCAATGGAAATCCCACACAGAAAAGGTTTGGTATCAATGGTGCAGTACTGGATGCATGTTCAGGGCCAGCAATATGCCACAGCTGGGCTCCATTACAGGATCTGACTGGGGCAGAAAGTAGGCCCAGGCGCCAAACTAAAAGTGTGCTCCATTAGTGAAACAGACAGATAGGAAAGTAGCCCACATGTGATAAATGGAACAGTTTTGATCGTGTAAAGAAATGCTGTGTAGTTGTTTTTTAAGGTCTGGGTGACAGCATGCATTTGTGCTTGCTTCAGACAATGTTTGTTTTAACACCCTGGAAATCAACAGTAAAGAAAACAGGCCAAGCAGACCATAAAAACGGCCCACAAACACCTACAAAACGGGAACACACTGACCTTTCAGGCCAGCCCATTGGACACTGCCTGGTTGCCCGATAATCCAGTATGACACTGGGCTCCAGTGGGTGCCCGCAATACACCATGATGCCACAGGCAGAATTATTCCAGGGTAGTAAGGCACTTTTCCCAAGCATATTTACATAGTAATAAACAGCATTACAAAAAATGGCATTTTCAGTAAAACATAAGCGTGGTCCTCCTTCTTTCCCTCCTTTCCCACAAATTCTCTCAACCTCGTTGTTTATTTACTGTACCTTACTACGCTATTTTAACTGATGTAATTGGTAACTCAATGTTCCTCTGTTATAGCGCTATGATACCTCCGGGTCTAGCCAGCGCTATATAATCCTTTTTTTGATGTACCCTGTAATCAACAATCCTCTGGTTAAGCGCTATGATACCTCCGGGTCTAGACAGCGCTATATAACCTCCGCAAATCAAATAAACTAAAAATTGTTTTTTCTGAATGCTGAGACCTGAGCAACATTGCTGATGACCGGTGGAGCTGCTAGACAGCTAATGAGGAGATTGGCCTTGGTTTCCCCCTTGAGTGTCACCTACCTTGCCGGACTTTGGGCACAGTTCCTCCTCGTCTTCCCGCTAATACTCCTTCCTCCCCTCCCTCCTACGAAGTCTTGAAACATTGTTTATGTGTACTGTATCTTACTATGCTCTTGTATCTGATGTAAATTTTAACGCAACGATCCTAAATGTAAATCGCTCTGATACCCTCTTGGGTCAAGTTCGCGCTATATAAAACTTTATAAATAAATAAATAGACCAGCCATTTGCCTCAATTACCCACATATACCTAAAAATAACATCACACATAGAGACACATTAAAACGCTGTCATGACACCAGAGGTACCGATAGCTACAATCAATGAATTGTCAAAATAGCAACCTCATCACAAGTTCAGAAAGGATTAACATACAATTGCCCGAACCAGGATCTATGAAAAGATCAACTGAGTGGAATGGAGACACACCCACACAATCAGCCAATCTGCGAGGCAGAGGGCGGCCTAGCCAGATGATAAGAGGTGCTAATGAGGAAGCAGAGGCATTATGCACACGCCTTCTGGCGCCTCAGATAGGAAGCTTTAATGGGGACCGAGGTGGGGTCGAGGTGAAAAGAAAGATGAAATGTGTGGCAATAAAAGCTATTCTGGGAAATCCGGCTCTTCCGAAGAGCAGCTGACCAAGTGCTAAAAACATACTCCGAAACCTTTAATAGTGTGAGAGTGCCAGAGGAATGATCTGCTGACTGATCCAAATACCTTTGAAATGACTATGCTTCGGGAGGCGAGCATTGGCACCTCGGGGAGAGCAGGCTGTGTGATTGCCCTGGGAATGCTCTGTCTGGATCCACAGCATTCGAGCACTAAAAGGTGTGCAGGAATCAAACAATTATGCAGCCCCAAGCAGGGCTTCCTAACCTCTTCGCCTTAAATGTGGAGCACAAGGTGAACACAAGGAGGGGACGTTTGCAGGGGAGACCACCATGCAGTAAACTAGAGGGGGTATTTACTCATTTTATGCAATGCAGGGCAGCAAGCAAAGTTGCTGTGCTGCAATGCATGAAAGGGAGACAGCAGAATGTAGACACAGCAGGATTTAGCCGCATCTACTATGATAGGACACATTCTTGCTGTTTCCTAGCACTGGCATACTGTGTGCTGCCTTTGCACCAATGCAGGCACCCTTGCACCATGCTTTGAATGCCAGCCTGGGCTTACAAACTATAAGTCTGGCAAATCTTCCTAGTTCATGAAAAAGTGTGTAAACTAGTTTTTGTCTGTTGTGAAGCACCTGAATTTCCATGGGAAAGGTTTGCACTATGGGACTGCTAAAAATAAAATGTGGATTCTGCGTATCACCCACACACTTACCTCCTCTTCCAAAAATTAAAGACACAGTATGGACCTTGCATATCAGAAAGAGAGACTCATGTAGTGGCTCAAGTGAGTGAAACTGGAAGATCTGGTATCAATCCTGGCCTTCCTGCTTGACCAAATTGTATAATCCTGGGCAAATACTTAGTCACTGAGAATTCTTTTTGTTCATTATCACATATCAGACCATCTTTAAGCAGGTGAGGTCAGGATGTGCGCTGTACACAAACCTCTTGTGTTTGAACTCATAAACAGTAAACTACTTAATAAACTATAGCGTTGCTCTGAGCATAATAAGAATTTAGGCCACACATGACAACTGACCTGCCTCTTAGTTCACACATTGTCATCACTGCGGAGGCAGAAATGTTTCCCAGTTTCTGTTAAAAAACGATCACTTTTAATACATACTTCTCACTGCAGGAATACAATCTGATGTACTAAGGTGAAACGCTTCTTTGTATTAAAGAAATAGGATTTTTTTTAATTTTGAACAAACAACACCATATTCGCAGATAATATACTTTGCATGCTTTACATGCCAAAACTTTCCAGGACCCACTTCGTGCTTAGGTTCTTGGACCCACAGCCGACCCTTGGCTGGGCCCTGGCTCGGCTCTCCCTGTTAATACGTTCTTCTGTAGCAACATGTGGCTATGCTCCTTTTTCATTCATTTTCCTTACTGATAATATCTGAAACCAAACTAATTTCATATTCCTTTCTTGGCTTTGGTTCTAAGTTCTGTGGCTTTTGTGGGAACTGGTGGAGCACCTTTCAAGATCCAACTTCTAGTTTGCTTTCTATATTAGATCCAGAGGTATGTCCTTGTGATTTTGCCTACGACTTTACGCAAATATCTCAGGCCAGACCAACTCCATGTTATAGTCTGGAGTTTAGTTCAGTCCAGTTGATTTTTCCTGATGTCTGGGTGAGCCGAAGGATCAGTAATCTGATAGGTGTTATAGCTATAACACACTGGTTCTGCACATTGTTGGTAGCACTTGGAAGGGCTGACCGTGGCATGCTTTCTTCCTGCAATCTTACAGCAGTTTGTTCAATCAACTTCATACATAGTTACTTGTTTACACCAAACATGCCTGCACTGTAAATCTCTCTAGGAGCCTAAAGAGTCCTTATTCCTGTTTCTGCCTATGCAGTTTTACATTGTTGTGGTTGCCCTGAGCTGCTTTATATGAAACACTGGTTGCTTCCCAGTCTATTTTTCTGCCTATTTCTGTCATTCTTTTCTGCCTTTTAACACACATTCCTCTATTGGTTATGCTATACTTTGTTTTCCACGAATTTGGTATATGGCAATGACCCTTTTGTTTTCCATTAGCCTTGGTTCCCTTAATAAGTACCCTTGGTTCTCAGGAGGAAGATAGAAATAAATTGCAGGTAAGCCATAACAGCTTTTGTAAAAGTCACGCTGCTCCGATCATTAAGAAAAGAGGGATTTAGAGACAGCTGCAGAGGGATGGAAATACTGGGCTTTTCAGCTTATTTCTTGCCCTCTGTTTTGCTTTTTCTGATCATTTCTGCTATGTGTGCCTTCACTGTTCATTTATTGACCTCTTTTTGCCCTTTCTGTTTTATTTCTTGCCCTCTTTTTGCCATTTCGGGCTATTTCTTACCCTCTGGTTTGCTTTTTTCTGCTTGTTTCTTGCCATCTGTTTTGCTTTTCTGCTAATTTTTTACCTCTGTGCCTTCTCTGATCGTTTCTTACCCTCCCTTTGCCTTTTCTGCTCATTTCTTGCCCTCTTTTTGCCTTTTCATCCCATTTTTTGCACTCTGTTTGTGCCTTCTCTACTCATGTGTTGCCCTCTTTTTGCCTTCTATGTTAATTTCTTGCCCTCCTTTTGCCTTTTCTCCTCTTTTCTTTCTCATCCACTTCGCCAAGTAGCATTGATGAAGCCCTGTTCTGGACACACAGTGATTGGCCGCGCCCCACTAACGTGACTCCCGAGGTTCGCCAGGTAGGCGTGGCAGTGCAGGTGAGCGGAGACGCTGCCGGCAGGCGGGTGCTTGGTGTGCGGGGTCTGCTCTGAGAGCGGGGAGCTGCGGGCTCGGTGAGGACACAGCGAGGGCACAGCGAGGCGAGCGAGCCCTTGGGGGAGGACGAGTGAGAGACCGGTGTGTCTCGCGGTAAGGCGGCATTCGGCATTCGGCATTCGGTGCACGCGGGTGGGGGCATGGGGACTGACTGACAGGGGCTGACCGAGAGGGTAATTTAAGGTCAATCTCTCGCACCATTACCATCGCTCACTTTTGGTGAGCGGGCAGCCTCTTCTCTGGTCCTCCCCGCCAGCTCCCCCTGACGCGCTGCTTGCCTGGAGTCTGCTCGGCGTCTTTGCTCAACGCACTCAGAGCCTAAGTGCCTTAGAGTTCTTGTGTTCTCTCTGAGTCCTCCCCACCGGCTCAGTTCCTGTAGCCCTCGCGGCTTGCGGTGCTCCTGTTGCTCTTGTGGGTGCCCCAGCCTCCAGCACCTACTGCCCTTAGCTATCCCTTACTCGCTGCTCGCCGCTTGGCTGGTCACGGGTGCCCACCAGCTCTGGGGCTGTTCCCCTTGCTCTCCATCCTGTGCCGGCCGAGTCCTGACAAGCCACCCGGACCCTGTTGGCTCCATCTCGCCCCCAGGCCCTGTGGTGCCTGCACGCGCCTCACAGAGTTGCGCAGCACGCAGCTCCGGTTGTTTCGGACTCCAGTCCGACCCTGCGGGGCGGGCAGGTGAGGTGGTGTCAGCGGGTTGGGGTAGGGCTGGGAGACCCGCGCAGGAGGGACAGGGTGAGCAGGGGGGTGCCATACACTAACACAGCCGCTCAACGCTTAACCTGCATACAGTTCCAGAAGCCAGAAGCTAGTATCTCGAAAACCCGCTGCTGTAACAAAGTACCACTGGTGTTGGACCAGAGAGCAATCAGAAGAGCCCAAGCCCGGGCCCTCGTGAAATAATGAGATCAGGAAAAGTGAGGAAGTATACAGCGCCCAAAAGAAGGAAAGCAACACAACCCGACGTCGCAGAGGTCTCGGCCAACGCCAGCCACATCTTAAAAACACAAAAACCGCTAAGCATACGGGACTTCTTCAAAAAAACGTCATCTAAGTCTGCGGAATCGCCTCAACCAAGAGCGCACTCTTTGGAGGCAACAACTAACACCCCCCTGGCGCAACCAGGCTCGATTAACTTGGATCAACCTGGGTCGCCTAACTTGGCCTTGGTGCAACATTGGGCACCCGCAACCGCGAGGGCAATCGAGCCATCAGAGGTTTATATTTTTGGGTCCTCCTGTAACGACCAAACCAGTAAAAACTCTCAACCTGATCACCTTCCATCGGACAAGTTTTCAGTGTCTCCAGCAGAGGACCGCTGGCCCAGTCAAGCGCTACAAACCCAACTGGAGATCATTACGCGCCCAACAGAGGTCCAAGTAGCGCCGCCTAAATCCACTGTAACTAACGCAGTGACCACGACCATGCCTCTTGTGGCCTTTCTTCACCAAACAACGACGGCACAAATCCACGGGCAAGCCAACCCCGAGCACTTGAATAGCAGTCAAAAATCTTCAACCTCACAAACAACAATCCTCACAACAGCACCACCAGCTTTGAGCTCCCCGTACATGATATTTTCGCCACCTGGACACACAAAGGATACATCGCAAAGCCAGCCAGCATTGCCTCCCCAGAAAGATCAGTTTATGACGGACCTGTCTCTTCTCCTCAAGATGTCTGAAAGTTCACCCAGGTCCAGCCCGATCCCAAAAGAAAAACAAAATATTGAAGAAAACACCAGGACCGGTGCTTGGCCACAACTTTTTCAAACCCTGCAGCAAACAGTTAACGCACTCAATTACCATTCGATAAAACTGGAGGTGCAGGTCGACCTACTAAACACCCTGGCACTATTTACGTCTGGGATCGACAGCAAACTAGATAAACTCAATTCCCTAATCTTACGGGCGCAAGCCTCCACGAAGCTTGCCGAATCAACTTGCTGTTGCTCCCCAATCATAGATTCTCTTTCACTGCTCCCAGAATGCCTAACCACAGTCATAAGGGAAGTAAAGTTGTTGAGAGGAGGAAACGTCTTTACCAAATCGCCACCCCCCACACAGCAAGAACACTTAAAATCCAACGAGTTTTCTGCTAAGCAGAACACAAACTCAAAAGAAGGGGAGGCTCCAAACACAGGAGCAACCACTGGCCAAACGAAGCTGAATGGTCATACTCAGAGCGCCCAATCAAAATTAAACCCGACGGCAGAAGACGGCCCCCCTTTGTCACCAACCAGACCCATCACCAGGCAGGATCATCTTGAGCCTGTGCAAACAAACAGCCCCGTTTCTCAAAATGACTCAACAGCGGCGGCCCTCGCAGTTCCAGTTTTGCCAAGTAGTAAAGAGAACGCAAACGCCAGCGCAAAGCCAGAAATAAACTTAGGGCAAACCCCAACATGGTCCACCATGAACTCTTCCCTATCTTCAAAAAAGTCGAAAACAAAAAAACCCCGTCAAAAACAGTGCCGCAGAGCAAAGAATTACCCCCAAGGGAGTCTCCCCGGAAAAACTCACCCAAGATTCCGCGAGTAGTCCAAAGGACCGAAGCAATCAAACAATGGCCCCAGAAACAACCGAGGGCAAGTCCCACACAGAAACCATTAGGGTGAGCTCAGATATGGCAAGTGCAACCGGGCCTAAGATGACACTAGAAACCTCCAGACCACAGACAGTTCTCATTTCCCCGGGAAAAGAAAACGCAATGTCAAGAATCAATTACTCTAAAACCATCTGCAACGATTCCAAAATTGCGACTAGTCACAGGTTACATTTGACGAGGGCTCCGCAACGACTGTCACAACAGCTATACGAAATTAAATCAGACAGGTCACTCGAAAATTCCAACATTAAACTTTCAAGTGTTCCGGAGGCAATCAATAACGATCCACCGTGCCATCAGATTCTACTGGCACCCGAATATAAATCTAAAGGGCGGCACGACATTCTTAACAGATCCAATCTGTTAAAACTAGCAGAAGGAATTCCAGGTTTAGCTGGACTGGTCACGAACAATATTGAATCCATAGAATTTCTCTCCCCTCGAGGTAATCAACCCTCTGAGGTCACTGTGGTGACTTTTTCATCGGCTAGCTGGGTAGGAGCTTTTCTTGAACAGAAGCCGACGCTGCAGAACTGGGGAATTAGAGTGTACCCGTACTCCACCCCCGGGTATCCCACCTCCCTGTTAACAAGGCCGACTTCACCCAGCTACCTGTCAGCACCCAAAATAACAGGACGCGCTGGACCCTACTCGGTCTTAAAAAATGCTTCAGGGGCCGATGTCAAACCAAAAAGCCGGGGTCAATGAAGAATCGAATTATAGCTGGGGGTGGCTGCCAGCAATCCTGTCATCAAAACATTCAAACTGACCGCCAGCGGGGGAAACACCTGTAGAAACACACAATTCCTCTAGAAACCCCCTCTCAGCGGCAGACACACAGCCCAAAAGAGATACCAAGCAGGGACGGCCTCCATTCTCACTGTGCTCATGGGATATCAGTGGACTTCATCAAAAAACTTCAAATGAAGACACTATGGCTTTCTTGTGCAAACACACAGCAATCGCCCTACAGGAAACCTGGGCGACAGAGGGCCGTCCCATAGAAGGATACATCGAGTTTTGGAAACCAGCTCTCAGGGACAACCGATTTGGCCACCCCAAAGGCGGTTTGTCCATATACATCTCAAATAACCTAAAAGGTGCTTTCAACCAATTTCACCTCAATGAAGACTGGTTACTTGGGGTCAAAATCAATCCCTGGGGGATGCAGCGTCGAACTCTCTTCGTCAATGTGTACATTAATCCTAGCACCTGTACAAAAAAAGACCACCTGGTCCGATTGTGCGAAATCATGAATGACATCGCTACTGAATGTCCCAATTCGGACCGCATCATCACGGGAGATTTCAACACAAATCTATTTCAGGGGAACGCAGCAGACATGGAAGGGCCGGACCTGACTAACATCGTTGAGGCCTTGACTCAATCCAAACCTCCGAACCAAGCCCCAAATATATTAGGTGAAATCTCCGTGATGAGATTCTATAACGCAGGCTACCTGGTAGTGAATGGAAGGACAACAAGCGACTCACCCCCAAACTGGACCTGGTTGAATGGAAGAAAAAAGTCTTACTTAGACTTTACTATCTGCAATTCAGAACTACTGTTTAAGTTGAACTGTTTTTGCATCCACCCACGGTCTGAAAGCGACCACAGGCCCCAGGACATCACCTTCACAACAAACCCGGAACTCCATAAAGCGGCTCCTATAACCTACAAGGGAATTCACACCGAAAACCTCAAGCGCCTCAAATGGAATGATTTCAACAGTCTGAGTGTATTAAAAGCAAGCAAGGACTTTATAACAGGTAGTCCAGATAAAGATGTCAACCCAATACGGAAATGGTCGCAGCTGTGCCTTCACCTGATCAACTCATATCCTGCGACTGTGCAGAGATCAAACTGCTCACCTCCAGCAGGGGCCGCAACCTCCGCCGCTATAAAACTACTAAAGAGAGCAAGGAACACCGCACTGAGGTTGGTTTTAAAATTCCCGGGGAACAGCGCCTTCCTTGCCACATATCATCATGCCCAAAAAGCATTCAGGAGGGCAGTCTCCCAAGAGAAACAGGCTCAGGAAAACCAATACTGGGTAAAATTGGTGTGGGAAAGCAAGCAAAAAAATTCAAGGAAATTCTGTTCCCTTGTTAACCACACCAACCTGCACCTAATAAACTCCGGCTCTGCAAATAAACAGGAAGCAGAATGGGTAACATATTTAACAGATCACTTTCAGGCACAAGACAACCAGGATTGCAGCAGACCACCTAGGGGTTGCGGGATTGCAGAAGATGTATCACTGAAAACCTCCTTGGATACAAATCGGGGACTTACCCCTGCATATGCGCTAACCGAGGACCGAGTTGCCAAAGCAGTGACAAAGGGGAGACAAGATGGAGCACCAGGCCCGAATGGCCTGCCACAAATGCTATTCAAATTGGACATCCCTTTCTGGTCCACGGTGTTACTAAACCTCTTTAATTACACCCTGAGATCACAGACAATCCCGGACTCATGGCGGGGCGCAATAATTAATCCCATTCATAAATCTGGATCACAAGCCATGCCTAACAACTACAGATTAATCGCCCTATTGGACATAGAGGCAAAACATTTTGCAGGACTCATTCTGGAGGATCTAAGGCAATGGGTAAAGGACCACGATCTGATTCCCCTGAACCAGACAGGGTTTGTTGCCAATTCAGGAACTACGACAAATTTAATGGCCGTTTCCACTATAATCAACAAAGCTTTATCAACAAGCAGGATGGTCTTTTGCTGCTTTGTCGATTTTAAAGCAGCGTTTGATAGAGTGCCTAGTGCGGCTCTCTGGAAAAAACTGACACAGTGGGGTATTCCAAACAAAATACTGAACCCAATTATTCAACTCTACTCTGACACATGGGTTCGAGTGAAGTTAGGGTCCGGCTCACATCTCTCGCGAAAGATCATGACCTCACGCGGTGTCAAGCAGGGATGCGTGCTGGCCCCTCTTCTCTTTAACCTATTTATATCTGATCCGTCAAGTACTCTGTACAGGGTAAATAGTTATAGGAGGCGCGGCATTATGTAACCTTTTATATGCCGAAGATTTGGCCCTGTTTAGCCTCACTAGAGTAGGGTTACAAAGGCTCCTTGTTGCATTATCGCAATACACGATTGGCAACCAACTAGAAATTAATATGGAGAAAACCCTGATAGTCCCATTTGGTAAGAAACACTACAGAGGCGGTGGTTGGTCAATTAATAAAACAAATCTTTCGATTGGCCAATCATACAAATATTTAGGCGTCCACTTGGACGCAAGGGGCAGCTTTTCAAAGCAAAGCAGTGTGATCGCAGCTAAAACTACGGCCCTAGTGGTATCCTTGGCCAAGCTATCGAAGAAACGTTCAGGTCCAACCTTTGCCCCTTTATTAGAAGTCCTTAGAGCAAAAATTGGGCCAACACTTTCTTATGGCATTGAGACCTTTAAAGGCAAAATGAACACTGCCCTAAACAAATATACAACTAAAATCTACAGAAAGGTACTTCATTTACCGAGCACTGCTTCCCCGGCCGAGATTAGATTAGAGCTGGGATTAACCAACTATGAAGCTTCTAACGTGGGCACTTACCTTAAGCTATGTCACAAATTAAGACAGGCCGATCCAGGAACACTAGAATCCCTAATCTGGAAAGAAATCAATGAGACTAATCCAGGGGGAACATTCGGGCGCCTTCTGAATGATTACATCCATCAAATGTCAGCTGCCGACCTTTGGGCTCTTAACCCCAGTCAGACTGTTTTTAAAAATATAATCAAAAAATGTGTAAGATTGAAATCTCTGGCTTCAGACAAAGCTCTTGCCATGAAACATAGTCATTCCTGGGCGGTAGCCAACTCCTACAAACGATTGACCCCTGCTGCCTACCTCTCCACGACATTTTCACTTTATCTAAAGCGCTGTCTGATTGCCCTAAGATTGGGAGATTGGCACTTTCTCCAAAATCTACCCACCTGGCGCCGTAAGAAGGAAGACACAGCATGCAGAGGATGCGGGTTAGCAACAGAAACAATCTTGCATGTGCACTTCATCTGTCCCTTATTTAATTTCCAACGCATATGTCTGCTTAAGTCAGAATGGAACAGGTTGGGAGTTCGGACCTGTAGGCATGCTATTATCGCTGCTCTGTCTCCAGATAATATTGTTTTAAACATAAACTTGTCCAAATTCATCCAGCACGTGTATCGCAACCTAGATAAAACAGACATTGCTGAGGCCGTACTGCTGATTGACAAGATCGAACATGTACTTTAATAGAACTTGCAATGACCGGGAGGGCTAATCTACAAATTGAAATGTTTTAACTAGCATGCTTACGGTTACATTTTATTCTTTTACCACATAAAACAGTACATAATGTGATTTGTGTAATCTTTTAAAGATATGGTTTTATATCTAAATAAAGAATTATTACTACTTACTACTCCTCTTTTCTTTCCCTCTGTTTTGCTTTTATCTGCTTGGTTCATGCCCTCTTTTTGTGTTTCCCTTCTGCCTCTGTTTCTCTTTGTTGCACCCCTCCAACCCCCACAACCCCCCACTCTTGCCTTTTGTGTCCGCTGTTCCCGCCACTTCCCCCGTGGCCACGCCCCCTCACCGCCCCGCTCCCGCCTCCCAGCTGCTCCGCCCTCCCTCCTCGCCTCAAAAGGCGGCCACTGATGGACGGATAGGGTGACCTCGACCCTGCTCAAGGGCCGGGTCGCTCCCCTGCCGCCTACAGCACCACCTGTGTGCACTCTCCCCCGCTGCTGCCGTTCCTGACTGGGGTTCGAACCTCCTGTTCCCAGCTCAACCCGTGGTTTGTTTTGCGTTAACTCTTTATTTTGACTGCTGTATTGTCTGTACTTGTTTCCCTTCTGCCTCTGTTTCTCTTCGTTGCACCCCTCCAACCCCTCCACCCACCCACTCTTGCCTTCTGTGTCTGCTGTTCCCGCCGCTTCCCCCATGGCCACGCCCCCTCACCGCCCCGCTCCCGCCTCCCAGCTGCTCCTCCCTCCCTCCTCGCCTCATATGACAGCCACCGCCCGGACGCGCAGCGGACGCATGCAGTGGGCGCGCCGATTGTGTGCCGAAGGAGTGCCAAAGGCAAGCCCGTCTGCACCCGTCCACGCCTGGACCGCGCCCAGCACCAGGACCCCTGGACCCCACGCACTCCACAACGCCAGACTCCGATACGACGCCAACACCCTCCACGCTCTCAACACCAGCCGGGACCACCGCTGTTTCCAGGCCGCCCCGAAACGCACCCGCGGGCCCTTCTCCTGCCACACCTGCAACTTCACCTGCGACAGAACCACCAAGCCACCAAGGACCAGACCCAACCACCTCTGATGCATACTCCTCAACACCCACTCCGCACGCAAACACGCCGTCGAGCTCTGGGACCTGCTCTACTCCTCCGCCCCAGACGTTGCCTTCCTGACCGAGACCTGGTGGAACGACTCCTCAGTAGCTGACATCGCCATAGCCATCCCAGACGGCTACAAGATCTCCAGCAGAGACCGCACCAATGGAATCGGAGGAGGAATAGGCATCGTCCACAAGTCCACCCTCCTGGTCCACACCCTTGCAGACAACTCCCTCAACTCCGCTGAACACCTCCACTTGCGGATCCACTCCGACCCCAAAACCACCCTCAAAGGAACACCCCTCTACAGACCCCCCGGATCACAGGCCCTGTTCACCGACTCCATCGCCGACCTCGCCAGCACCCACGCACTCGCCTCCACAGACTACATCCTCCTCGGGGACCTGAACTTCCACCTCGAGAACAACAACGATGCCAACTCCGCCACCCTGATCAACAACCTCACCAACCTCTGCCTCAAACAGCTCGTTACCGAACCCACCCATGCCGCCGGCCACACGCTCGACCCCGTCTTCTCCACAAGCACCCACGTCACCTTCAACAACACCACCGAACTCCACTGGACCGACCACCGCTGCATCCACTTCAGCTTCAAGAAACCAACCATGCACCACTGCACCCAACTGCTGCCCCGCCGCTGCTGGAGCAAAGTCACCGAGAACCAACTAACCTCCACCCTCACCCAGAACCCACCCACCGACCACACCGACCCAGACGACGAAGCCCGTAACCTCAGACAGTGGATCGGCAACTCCGCCAACACTCTCGCCCCGCTCAAGAAACCCTCCATCAACCACCCCAGCAAGAAAGCCGCCTGGTTCACTGAATAACGCCAGACCTCCAAACGGACATGCCGGAAGCTGGAGAAGAAATGGCTGCACGACCGCACACCAAACAGCCACGCAGCCCACAAGGACGCCATCCGCAGACACCACCACCTCATCAGAACAGTCAAGGGATCTTCCTTCAAAGCCCGCCTAGATAACACGCACACGACAGCAAAGAGCTCTTCAACATAGTGAAGGAACTCTCCAACCCCAGCGCCAGCACCAACGACATCCCACCCTCACAAGATCTGTGCGACTCACTGGCCACCTTCTTCCATCGCAAGATCGCCGACATCCATAACAGTTTCAACACCCCGTCCGTGCCGACCACGACAGACCCCACCCTGAACGCCACCTGCACAAACTAGCTGACATTCTGGGCCCACGTCAACTACGACGAGACACGCAAGGTCATGAACTCCATCCACTCAGGATTTCCGTCTGACCCCTGCCCGCACCATGTCTTCAACAAAGCAGATGCAACCGTCGCACCCCAACTATGGAAGGTCATCAACATCTCCTTTGACACAGCAATATTCCCGAAAGACTGGAAGCACGCCAAAATCAACGCCCTCCTCAAGAAGCCCAAGGCGGACTCCAAGGACCTCAAGAACTTCCGGCCCATCTCCCTGCTCCCTTTCCCGGTAAGGTCATTGATAAAAATCACCAACATACAGGTGACCCGCCACCTTGAGGACAACAACATCTTATAACCATCCCAGTCCGTATTCAGACGAAACCACAGCACCGAGACAGCCCTCATCGCCGCCACAGACGACATCAGGAGACAACTTGACAATAGCGAAACTTCAGCCCTCATCCTCCTGGACCTGTCAGCCACCTTCGACACGGTCTACCACCGCACATGCCTCCAAGAAGCCGGAATCCAGAAGAAGGCCCTGGATTGGACCACGTCCTTCCTCTCCGGCAGAACCCAGAGAGCCCACCTCCCACCCTTCCGATCCGAAGCCACTGACATCATCTGCGGCGTACCCCAGGGCTAATCCCTCAGCCCAACCCTGTTCAACGTCTACATGGCCCCCCTCACACAACTGGCCCGCCAGCATGACCTGAACATCATCTCCTACGCCGACGACACCCAGCTCATCCTCTCCTTCACCAAGGACCCACACACCACCAAAACAAACCTCCACGAGGGAATGAAAGCCGTCGCCGAGTGGATGAAGAGCAGCCGCTTGAAACTGAACTCGGACAAGACGGAAGTACACATCCTCAGCCCCACCCCCTCTGCCTGGGACGACTCCTGGTGGCCGACCTCACTGGGAACAGCACCGACACCCACGGACCACGCACGCAACCTAGGATTCATCCACGACTCCTCCCTCTCCATGTCGAAGCAGGTCAACGCCGTCTCCTCCTCCTGCTACAACACCCTCCGCATGCTTTGCAGGATCTACAAGTGGATCCTGACCAAAACCAGAAGAACGGTGACCCAAGCCCTCGTCAGAAGCAGGCTGGACTACGGCAACGCACTCTACGCAGGAATCCCGACCAAACACCCACTCCATGTCTTGTCCGATCAAACGGTGTGCAGCAAAGGCTGCACTGCTGTCTTCGTGTTGGGCGGAAAGGCGCAATTAGGCTGCAGTCAGCTCTGCCATCGAGAAAACACTGGCGTTGATTCTCGTACTGCGTTCCAGATGCAATGCGGTAAGATGGCGCCTAGATGCGATGCGACAATCCGGTGCGATGCGATAAAATGGCGCCTTGGCGTGATGCAATGATGTGAAGATGATGCAAGTACGCCCGATGGCAGTGCAGCGAACTCTGTAACTTTGGAGCCGCGAAAGGACCTGCAACATGCTTCTCCAGTGATGCAACGGCAACCCTTGTGGTGGCGACACGCTTCTCCGGTGATGCGACGGCAAACAGCTGTGATGAAGACATGCTTCTCTGGTGATGCGGTGGTGGCCTCTGCGGCAGCGACACGCTTCTCCGGCGATGTGACGGCAACAGCTGCGACATCGACATGAGTCTTCTCCTTGAGTCGCGCTTCCAGCTCCCAGTGACACGCAGGCTTCTGCAGACAGAATTCCCAGCAAGGAAATTCAAAGGGGAGCTGGTGGTGAAGTCTTGTAGCCTTGAAACTTCGGCAGGAGGCAAGCACAAGTTCAAGCCCTTGGAGAAATGTTCTGCAAGATGATGGAAGTTCCTTAAAAGTTCCTTCTCCTTTCCTTGGCAATGAAGATACCACTGCAGGGCAACTAAGCAAACAACACACTAACAGAGGGGCAGAGGGGCAGTTCAAACTCCTGCAGCTTCCTTTGTTCTTCTCCTTGGCAAAGGTGTGTCTTGTTGTTTCAGAAGTGATCTAAAGTCCTGGGGTCTGGGCCCTAATATTTATTCTGCAAAATATGTTGTCCTCTGAAGGCAGAGGGTCCTGTAAATAGTTCAAACCAGTTCTGGGTGCATTCTGCCAGTGTACACCTTCTTCCTTTGTCAGGGTGGGCCAGGGTCCTCAGACACACCACAGGAGGTGGAGTCAGCATTGTGGAAGGCAGGCACAGTCCTATTCAGGCCCAGGTGCTACTTCTCCCACCACTCTACATGCAGATGGGTCTGTTCAGCCCTGTGCTGACTCACCCTGTCTCCTGGAGCCTCCCCAACCCCTGTCACTCACAAACCAGACATGTAATACACAAGCTAGCAGAGGCAGGCTGGATGGTTAGGTAAGAAAATACCCACTTTCTAAAAGTGGTATTTTTAAGCACAGAATGTTAAAACCAACTTTACTAAAGGATGTATTTTATCATTCTGAGTTCAGGCATATTAAACTGAACTTTTTACCATGTTCCCTGAGTCAGTTAGGATTATAAGATGTTATACTCAAACTGCCCATTCTTGCCTATGGGGACAGGTAGCCTTTCAATAGTGCAAAATTAAAATCGCTGTAATTCACTATCAGGTCATGCAAAACACATCAGGGCTTGTCATACCTCTTACATACAATGCTCTTGGGCCTACCTTAGTGGTGTCTAACATGTAGAAAAGGAAAGGTTTAGGGACTGGCAAGTGGGTGCACTTACCAGGTCGACATGGCAGCCCAGGCTGCACACAGGCTCTGCAATGGCAGGTCTGAGTTACATTTTACATGCTGCTTCTGTGGGTGGCACAATCAGTGCTGCATGCCCACTAGCAGCATTTGATTTACTGGCCCTGGGCACACATGGTGCACTGTACTAAGGTCTGACAAGTAAATCAAATAAGCCAATCATGGAGTCATTAATCAATACATCAATTTAACATTGGGAGCGCTTGCACTGTGGCACTGAATAGCAGTGGCGCAGTGCCAAAAGCATATAAACGAGCAAAACATATAAAAAAACAGAGGAGGTAATCAGTGAAAAATGGGAGACTCACGCCAATGGTACCAGGTTTAACACGTGTCCCCTCCATCTGAAATGTTGGGAGAACTACCATTCACCTTGGGAGTTCTCTTCACTAATGCAGAAAAATCTGGACAGACCATCAGCATTGGCGTGTTCTGTACCAGGGTGGTGTTCCACCGCGAATTCCATCCCCTGTAGGGAAATGGACCACCTCAACAACTTCTGATTCTCACCCCTCATTTGCATCAGCCATCTGAGGGGCCTGTGGTCTGTCTGAACCCGGAAGTGAGTCCCAAGCAGATATGGTCTCAACTTCTTCAGTGCCCAGACCACAGCAAATGCCTCACGCTCAATTGCACTCCACCTCTGTTTCAGTGGAAGTAACCTCCTACTGATGAAGGCTACAGGTTGGTCTAGGCCCTCCTCATTATTCTGTGAAAGAACAGCCCCCACACCATGCCCTGAAGCATCTGTTTAGACAATAAATTAGTTTGAGAAGTTGGGCGCCTGAAGCACGGGTGCTGTGCACATGGCAGTCTTCGGGGCATCAAAAGCCTTCTGACAGGTGCAGTCCTGTTCCCTTTCTTGGACTGCTTCCTGGAAGTCAGCTCAGTCAAGGGTGCAACAATGTTGCCATACCCCTTGACAAACCTCCTGTAGTACCCCGTGAGTCCTAAAAAGGCTCTCACCTGTGTCTGGGTCTTGGGGGGGTTCGCATGCCAGGATGGTATCAATCTTGGGTTGTGGGGGCACCACCTCCCACTCCGTACCTGGTGCCCCAAGTACACCACAGAACCCTGCCTGATCTGGCACTTACTCGCCTTGATCATGAGGACTGCCTTCCGCAGTGCCATCAACACTTCCCAGAGGTGGCGCAGATGTTCTTCCCAACTGGCGCTGAACACTGCGATGTCATCCAGGTAGAAGGCACTGAAATCCAGTAGTCCAGCCAACACCTGCTTGACCAACCTCTGAAAGGTGACAGGGGCATTCTTCATCCCAAAGGGCATAACCCGCAATTGGTAGTGCCCATCTGGTGTGTCCACACAGAACCAGAGTTCGGGTGTGCCACCAGGCACGGCAGCCTTTAGGACCAAGACCACTGGGCTGGCCCAAGGGCTGTTAGAAGACTCAATCACCCCTAAGGCAAACTTCTTGGAGACCTCCTCCTTGATGTAAGCTCTGACCCTGTCAGTCACTCTGTAAGCCTTGTGCTTAACAGGAGAACTGTCCCAAGTGTTCACATCATGGACGCACCTCTCTGTGACACCAGGCACCAGGGAGAACAAATCAGGGAATTGGCCCAACAGTTGGCGACAATCTTGCTGCTGTTCAGGGTTCAGTGTGGCAGAGAGGCTGACACCATCCACTGACCCATCTTGCTCTGTTGCAGACAGGAGGTCAAAAAGAGGCTCGGTCTCCTCCTCCATTCCATCATCTGTTGCAGGAGCATGCCCACTTCGGACCTTTCTAAGTGGGGCTTCAGGCAGTTAACACGCAGGAGCCGCAGAGGGTTCCTAGGAGACCGCAAGTTCACCAGGTAGGTGACATCCCTCTCGCACTCCACCACCTCAAATGGTCCGGTCCACCTGACGTGGAGCGCACAAGGCTCTACAGGGGCCATGACCTAAACTTTCTGACCAGGCTGAAGCTCAATCAGAGTGGCATTCTGATCGTACCACCGCTTCATCTCTTCCTGGCTGGCTTCCAGATTCACCTGACCGAGCTGTCTAAATTGCCGAGTCTGGTTCCTGAAGGCCAGCATGTAACTGTATACATCCTGGGGAGGTTTCCTGGGAGATTGCTCACAGCCTTCATTGACCAGACTTAAAGGTCCTCTTACTGGGTGACCATACAACAGTTCAAAGGGGCTGAACCCTAAGGACTTCTGTGGCCCCTCACGGTAAGCAAAAAGAAGGCATGGCAAGAGGACATCCCACTTACGCCTCATAGATTCTCCAAGACCCATAATCATGCCTTTAAGGGTCTGGTTAAATCTCTCAGCCAGCCCATTGCCTTGGGGTGGTAAAGAGTGGTGAACTTGTATGTAACACCGCACTCCTGCCACAGGGACTTCATATAATTAGATATAAAGTTTGTATCACAGTCTGACACCACCTCTCTGAGGAACCCCACACAGGTTAAAATCCCCATCAGTGTACGTCCCATCGTGGGGACCGTCACTGTCCTGAGAGGGATGGCTTCTGGATACGGGGTAGCATGGTCCACCAAGACCAGAATAATCATGTTTCCCATGCTGTCTTGGGGTCCAGTGGCCCCACAATGTCAATGCCCACTGAGGGAGGGCAGGCTTGAAGAACAGGCGTGGAGGCTTCAGTATAGGTTGTAAAGTGGATTTATTAACAAACGTAGTAGAAACAGGCTGTTGTAAAATGGTTATTGAAGGTGTTTCATCTTCATCCGATGTATCCCTTGAACTGGAGAGGTCTGACGGGCATAAGGGTCTTGACCTGGCTTCGGGTTGTCCTGGACCGTGATGTTCACCCCGGAGGCTCGTAGGAGGATACAGAAATGAAAAGGAGCCGTCAGAATTATAAAGTACTGTCTTAGAAGTGTACTACCATCACCACACCTTGGTGCACTAATTGGTTACGGTGCCTGGAGAATAGTTCCAACAGCCAAGGATAAGGTTAAACAGCCAAGAATAAGGTAGTGTAGGATATAGAAAGGAAAAGGAAGAGCGTGAATGAAGTTCGTGCTCAGCCTGAAAGAGTAAGGATGTACATTTCCCTTGACGGCAAGTGGTTTTAACTATGGCACTAGGGCGTTTTTAACAAAGGTATGGCGTGCTTACTCGAAAGCGGTATGGCGTATTTAGTCAAAAAAAGGTTTTACCTCTATGTTTTACCCCTCTGTTATACGCTTCTACCCTCCCACTCTTTCCTACCCCCTCCTCCCAGCTATTCCCAAGACACGAGCACTAACCTGGCTCCGCCGTAACTCTCCTGAGTCACGGCCGCTCCCCAGCCACCTCCGGACACCACCAATCCTCGGACCAGTTTTCTTCACCGTCCTCGATGGTCTCCGCAGTCCAGGCCTTCTCTGTGTCGGGTCCCGCGTCTTCGCCTTGCCAACCGGGTCCCGCGTCTTCTCTTCGCCAACCGGGTCCCGCGTCTTCTACTCTCCTCAGGCCGGGTCCCGCGTCTTCTTTCTGTTGGTCGGGTCCCGCGTCTTCGTACTTCAGACCGGGTCCCGCGTCTTCCTTCCTGTTTGGTTCTTCTTTTTTCACTTCCTCCTCTCCGTCCTCTATTATTGGCCCTGAGTGTCCACTTCCAGGTCGCGAAGGCGGGACTTCCGGGTTGCCGTGCCGATCGCGTTCCTGTAAAAACAGAGGAGAGGAGTCTGGTGCTTGTGGTCTCATGGAACAGTAAGGAACCTTGCTCCGCCTGTATACTTTCTCACACCCACCTGTTCAAAGGGGGTACTGACTACAGGGAAATGTTGGAGGGGGGCCTTGTGCTTTCCTCCACTTTTCCCACTCACTTGCCTGGCAAGTTTGACAAGTCCTACAATGAGTGTCTGAACTCTTCCGCATCTGGGGCCAATAAAAGTGGGTGACAAACCTTTCAAAGGTCTTGTCCTGCCCCAGATGTCCAGCTAACGGCACATCATGAGCCAAACCCAGTAGGAAGGCTCTGAAGTGCTGGGGTACCACCAGCACACGGGCTGGGCCAATCCAGGCTCAGCAACCTTAGGCTTGCTATACCGGAGGTCATTCTCCCAGTAGATCCAATGTGACTGATCACCTGCTGCCTGGTTTGTGGCCTGTTGCCGCAAACCCACAAGAGAAGGGCACTTCTTCTGCTCTGCACCAAATTCCTCCCTGGAGGGTCCTCCTTCTTGCTGCCAATGGGTCAGCTCAGGCAGGTCCCCAAGTTCAGCAACCTGTTCCCCTGTAGGTTCCAGGGCCTCCCCCTCAAGGTCTGCCTCCTCCTGGACTGTGGGAACAATGGGGGCTGGTTTCCCATGCCCCCTACCTCTTTCTGGCTCCAAGGCCTCTTGAACACCCTTACTGGCTGCCACAGACAGAGTGGTCACACACGCCCACTCAGGCAGACCCAACATCTCCAAATGAGCCTTCTTCTCCACCTTAGCCCAAGGGCAGCTCTCTAAATCATTGTCCAACAGACAATCCAGAGGCATGGCTGGCCTCACAGCTACTTGGAGAGTACATGAGACCCCCCCCACTCAAAGGGAACCTGAGCCAGCTCACACTGGCTCTCTGAGTTGTCCGCTGCAACTACAGGGAAGAATGCATGGGGATAACCTGCTCTTTGGACACCAGCGGCAACTGACAGCTGTCACACTAGCCCCGGTGTCCTTAGAGCTTCCACCCTATGGCCATTGATGGTCACCCACTGCCTGTATTTCTTAGTGCTATCAGGCATCTGGGTCTTAGGGACCATCTCAAAGTCTCCTAGAGAGACAAGGGATATTTCTGCAGGACCCCACCCACCTTGGACACCCATCTCCTCCCCCCCCAGGGCTACACTCGGCATCTGACGGGGTGGTGCATGAGGTGGTGCTTTGGAATCTCTCATGGGACACTGTGCATCATACCAACGGTGGCCCACTTGACCACACGTAAAGCACTTAGAGGGGCCCCTGTGAACAGGTTTACCTATCTGGGCCGGTCCGAATGAGGTCGCACACCGCTCGTCCCATCAGCGTGTGACCCCGAAGCATGATGGTCGATGTAGTCGGTATCAGCGGGTGCGCTTCTACCCGGGTCTTGAGTCTTCAAGGTATTCACTTGGTGTGCTTGCCATCCCTGGACACGTGTTTCGCGTTCATTAACGCTCATCAGCCGGGATTAGGCGTGTGCACGGGGTTGCTGCGTGGGCTGCCAAAAATATTCATAGGTCCAGATACCTCTTAAGGCGCGCGGATGCGTTATATCGAGGTCGTCACCTCCACCGGCTCAAGGGAGCCTGTATAAATAGTAGGTCCGAATGAGGTCGCACACCGCTCGTCCCATCAGCGTGTGACCCCGAAGCATGATGGTCGATGTAGTCGGTATCAGCGGGTGCGCTTCTACCCGGGTCTTGAGTCTTCAAGGTATTCACTTGGTGTGCTTGCCATCCCTGGACACGTGTTTCGCGTTCATTAACGCTCATCAGCATTTTCTCAGGGGTAGGCTGAGAACCCTTCCCTTGGTTCCCTTGGGAATTGCTTTGGGGCCTTTCTGGAACGCCCTCTGTTTACCTTTTTCCCCCCACTCTTCTGCTGGGGACCCTGCCCACCTTTGTCAAAGTCTCCCACATGACCCTTGTGGACCCGGGTGCTGACCCAGCAGTCCGCCTCCTCAGCAAGTTTCCAAGGGTTAGTTAACTTGCTATCAATAAGGTGCTGGCATAGCTCTGGAAAACAATTAACAGACAAGTGCTACCATGCAAGCAAATCATAGAGCGCTTCAAAAGTATCCACTTTGCTACGCTTCACCCAACCATCCATAGCTCTGCAAAAGAAAGACACATACTCCACCCAGGTAGTTGCCTCCAGTTTCTTGCAATTCCTGAACTTCTGTCTATAGAGTTATGGTGTCAACCTTGTCATCAGGGCTTTATTCATGTGGGCATAAGACATCCTATTCTCACTGGGTAGGTCTAACAATGTATCCCTCCCATCACTCACAAAGTGGGCCCACAACCCCGCTCCCCAATCCTTCTTAGGGACCCAGTGGGACAACATTGCTGTCTCATAGGCTGCAAACCATTACCCAACATCTTCCTGTCTATAGAATTCTCTGATGATATCTTTGGGAATATAGACTATGCCTTCTGCAGGCAAGGATGGTGCGCTGCCACCAGAGGGAATGATTTCTAAGCCTTTTTCTTTGAGCTCTATCTCCCTCAACATTCTCTCATGTTCCAATTTCATTCTCTCTCTTTACAAAGACAACCTGCTATTTTCTAGGTCCCTCTGACCCTCCATCTTGAGCCTAACCACCTCCAGCTTGTGCAACCTATTTCTCTCCCTGTCCTCCAGCTCTCTTGGGGACAGGTCCTTGGAAGAGACTCTACTGCCAGGCGGGGAAGATACCCCTTCCCTGGCTAGAATCAATGGCCTATCCAGCTGCCCACCTGCATCCCCTTCTGGCTCCACCACCAGATCAGGGGAATTTCTTGCTTCCACCCAGGACCTCCGCGCCTTTTGGCAAGCCCTTGGGTAGCAACTTTAAATTCTTTGCAGAAGTGCTTTAACTGTTTCACATTGTAGGTTTCCAACCTCTCTTCCTCAAAATCTAGATCCATAGATGCAACGGATGCTGGTCTGCTCGTTGCAGTAAGAATTGGCAGTTCTCATAAAAAAATAACAGTTCAAGGATAGAGAAAAAAGATTCTATCAAAAAGTATGTGGTTGTGTTTGGTTTGCACTCACTAGTAGTGTACACCAATCACTGTATATAAGTCACAAATGCAAGTCCAGAATCCTCACCGCTGACTAGTTCTCCAGTACACATCAGGCACACCCTAAAGTCCCTAATACTGCTTCCCTGCCCCAGCTGAGTCAGTGCCTTTTAGCTGAAGTCTGCTGTTGAGCTCTGTTCTTTCTTTCAGAATTTGTTTTTGTAGTCTTATCCATGATTTCTAACGTTTCTCCATGTCCATGTATGTGCTTGGTCTCTATTTCCATTTCTTTTCTGCGTCTGAATTCGCTACTATGGTGCTCTATCTCAGTTCTAAGTTGCCTTATTAACCTTTACAGTGGGATCCCTGGGTTGGTCTCCGTTTTATTCAAATAAGAGAAATCCTCCAGTTGTTCTACCCAGGATATTTTTGGTTTTACAATAAGTAAGTGACTTTATTGTATTTGATTAATTAAAATCATTACATAACGAGAAAAAAGATTTGTAACCGCATGTGCAGCGTATTCATGAAAATCATTATACACAACAAGTAAAAGTCTTGCAAGTGCATGTACAACCTATTGAAGTTGAGTGAACCAAATTGATCTAAAAGGTTAAAAGGTTAAAAAGCTATACAAGCTAGCAGGAAGTAGTTTTAAGAACTATTTTGAAAACAATTTTTAGATATTTAGCAAAGGCTTTACATGTCTCATCATTCTTGTTAGTCTTGGTCTTCCATTACACAAGGTGCAGCAGTCTCTTTAAGCATGCTCAGGCCATGACTCAGGTATATGACTGCTGTTATGTTATTTTACAGAAAATGTATTAAGCACAACTACTACCCGAAGGTCTCCTGGCATTAAAAGTCTCAAACTGAAGAGAGCAAGTATCAGGACCGGGAGACAGGAAAAGTTTTAAGACTACTCCTAAAAAGAGTGCAAGATTAAATGTTTTAACTCAGATGGAAGCTAATTCCAGTTTTTAGATGCAAGAACAGTAAAAGATATACTCCTAGTGAGGGCTTCCATTAAACAAGGAACCAAAAGGGGATCAGGAGATTTGTACAATAGTTTGTGCAACCTGATTTTGCACCATCTGCAATCTGTGAAGTTGGCATTGGGATCGGCTCAGATATAAGAAGTTACAGTAATCGATTCTGGGCCCAGCGGTGGCGGCAACATTTGTTTTTCTGACATATAAAAACATCAGAGAGAGAATAGATTATTGGGAGCAAGCAGAAACAACTGGGCCCGTGAGCATCAAGGCCCAGTCTTGAATCCAATGTAAAACAAACTTTTTCACAAAGGAATGAGTTTTAGGACAACCACCTAAGTTGGATAGCCATGGAACAGAATGCCAGGTCACAGGTTCCTTACTGACCTGCAGAATCATGGTTTCTCATGTTAATTTTCAGCCAATTAGTATCCAAATTGTATCCATCCGATTGTTTATATTGTTGAGACAGTATGATGGGCTTTAATCGAGCAAGCATGACCTGTAAATTTATAAATAATTTGTGTGCCTAAGAGTAAAAGGTGTAGCCTTAATTTACGACAATATGAAGGAGAAGACTTATATAAATATTAATTAAATAGGGTGACAGGGTTTAACCCTGGGGGACTGCTGACAGGTCTAATAGATGCAAGACACTGATAAAATTCTGGTCTGCAATCATCATTAGGTCAGCTTAGGCAACAATTAATGCTGACTCAGTGCTCTTGTGAGGGAGCAAAACCCACCTGTGTATCACCCAAAATATGAATACTTGCAAGTTAAGTCCATAGCTGAATAGCTACAATATCATTAAGCATTTTGAAAGTTTACTGTACCAGTAAATCTAAAGTTGGTTTCTTTACTAATGGTCTAACTACACCTTCCCTCAAATCATTGGGGACAAATTTGGAATGAAGAGAAAGACTAATGATATTATACAATACTGTAGTAAGCTCTGGGATATTTTTGTAAAATGTAGCTATAGTAATAGGCTCCAAAGGAGAAACCTATTTGCAGCCCAACACTTATTTAGGAAAACCTCCAAAAGACATGGGCAGGGACGGTGGGGGGATATTTCTTTATTTGAAGAAGGTCTTCATGTAATTGGGATGGGTCCAATTTGTGAAACTGACAAACGGATTTGATCAAACTTTTGCTAAAAAAAAAACATGCTAATTGATTATAAAATGTTCGCGACAACATTTAGATAACTCAGTAATTTTAAAAGCCTCTTTCTGCTTATTAGTTGAATTCAAAATTTTGTTTGATTAATTAAGTGTTAGACCAATAACAGCAGCTTTTTTGTAAGCTATGAATTAGATTTATATATCTGTTATAGTTCGGATTTTGTAATGAATTCGCCATTTGCCTTCAGCTTGCCTAGTTTCAACCTTGCAGAGAAATTAGGTGTCAGTGAACCATGGGGCATTCTTTGAAGAATCTATTTCTTTTTAGAGCCATTTTAGAGGGGCTATAGTTTGATAATCCCCATAACTGGTAATAACAAATGAAAGGTCAGGCATTATAAAGGGTCTTTCCTAAGCTACGTAAAGGTCAGCTATTATACTAGAAGTGTGGTGCAGCGGCCAGGGCAGCTGACTTTGGAACACAGGGTTCACGGTTCGATCCCCGGCTCCGGTGGCAGCTCAGCTCAGTATGAGGTTCTTTAATTTTGACTCCATCTTACATTTGTCATCAATTTGTGTTGCCTTTACACAGACTGCTCTATTCATGAAGTGTTTCTGCCCTTTGGACTGCAACGTGTAGAAAACCCCCCTCTGTCCTTGCTTTGAAAGCAATCTCAGACACTAGCTGGCCTAACTGCATACAGACATGTTCTGCCATTACTGATTGACCTATAAGTGCTGTAATTGATTGACTTATGCGTTGGGCAGAAACATGACGTAAGGGGTACATTCTGGTTACATGATGTTTTTCTATTGGCTAATATTTTGCAGATCTTGTATGTCCATATTAGGTATTTTGTATGCTTGCAGAAGCTAGGACTGCCCCTTTCTTTTATGCTGAGTTTGTAAATCCTAAGCATATAAAAGACCTCTGTGTTCTGTATTCTTTAGACTACCTCATTCAGTTGCTACGGCTTCTGTGTGACGTAGCCTCACTTATTATGTTTAATAAAGATGTCTTTTCATATTTCAGCTTCTGTGCCAAGTTCTTTTGTATTAGTGAGACCCCTGAGAATGAAGATTTCAGTTCTTCAGATGGCGCGGCCAACGCGGGCTTCATCAGAGAAGTGACTTTCTGTGGGAGTGATCTTGTCAGGAGACAGAAAGCTACTGAGGAGGACAAGACAGGATTCTACTAAGAAGGTACTCTGTGCACAGGGATTCTGGGGATTCTTCGTCTCTGCAGCCCAGTGTATTTCTGCTCTTCCTGATTTTGATCCTCCACATGATGTCACTCCTGACTGAGAACCTCTTTGGTGTGAGTATTAAAAAAAAAAAAAAGCGACCTTTAGGTAATTTAGAACTTGACAGTTAGAATTTGGATTGGTAAGAGTAAGGTAGTTTAGTAACCCTTACTGTAGCTTTGGAAGAGTAAGGTAGTTTATTAACGCTTACTGTAACTTTGGAACTTTGGAATTTGTGTTGGCAAACTTTTGGATTTGTATAGGTTTGTATATGCAAATTGCAATTTGTGTAGACAGGTAATGAGGAGAATTTTCTCTATTTGGTTTAGTTGAACGGTGCACATACGAAAAGTACATTAAGCACTATTTTGATTATAATATTGTATATTTTGCAATATTTTGGGCATGCCTGTTTGAAAGCTCACATAAGAAGAATGTGTTGCTTTAATTGGAAGGTACCATGTTGTGATGTGAAGTAAATTAGCCGGCTTCCCTAGAGGGAATATCGAAATAGGTTTAGATTTACAAACATATTTCTTCCTTGGTGATTTTGTATCCCCAGGGAATTAAAATATGGACATAATACATACAAGGATCCTTTGTTCTGTGCAATTTTATGAATGAAGATATGCAGAGCGATTTTTGGTGTTCTGCTAGTCAAAGCTAGTGAATTGAGTGTATTTTCGCTTCTTGGACATACATCAGTCTGTTGGGCTGTTTTCGCAGTCTTTTGGAACACAATTGAGAAGCGTTTCTTGTAAATATGACTTACAACTAGTATGTACAAATGGTTTGGTTTAAGTACAGTCTGTGGGCGGTCCTTTATTTCTGTCCTGTATATTGATATGTGGGTTAAATGTGTGTTTAAATGTCTATGTGGTTTTCCCATTAGTGCAATTTCTGTAAGTGAATAGCGATGGCGCTATTCACGAAATGCATGGCTAAAAGCACGCCGTATTGTGTGTCCTGAGTGTTTAACCCCTTTCTGTTTATGTCTGAAATGAGCTCAAAGGTGTGTTTGTGTTTTTTCTTGCTGTTTTCAGTCTATTAAGCAAGATGTCTAAATGTTTAAAAGCTAAAATGTAAATTCACATTCACTAGGAATAAAAAGCCCCAAAAACGAAATGGGGTGTTTTGCAAAAAAAATAATAATAAACTTACAGCATTTTCCTTAGATACATTGTGTTAGATATTAACAGGCAAACAGATCAGCTGAAGTAAATTCCTGCTGAACTCAAAATAATATAGAACACACATTGATATGTTTTAATTTGAAAAAGACTGCCAGCTGCTCATGTTACAAACACTTAGAGACAAGCTAAATAAACAGGAATATTTATTCAGTCAGGATTTTCCCCTCAGTTGCACAGGTGAAACTTTGCATTTCAGAATGTTGTTTTAAAAAGGTTTCAAAACTAAGGTTCATTATTTTGTATTATAGGAAGACATTTTAATTAAGGGTTTTCCTCTCTTTAAGCATTTCTCTAAGCATATTCTTGGCTCAGTTCCTAAGTAAGTAATAATTAACCCATGTAGTGAAGAAACATTTAAAAAGAAAGAAACCGTAACAGATGCTGAAACAAGATAGGGCAAGTGCAAGGAAACTAAAAAGTTAACGATGTCTTGAACAGTGATTGGCAATCTCAGATAAAGATCAATCAGGGAAATTGGTTTTGCAGGTCAGTTTCGGGTGAAGAAGTTAGTTTCTTACAGTTTAATCTGGTTAATGTGTACATGACCTGGGGAAGCCAGGCCACTTTGTTCGTCGGCCTACGTGGCACAGAGAAAAAAAAAAAAAAGAGAAAATGAAGTCAGATTCGAGGAATTACAGAGCCTTAATATGTGGAATTATCAAAAATGATGGGGTATAAAAATAAGTGCTACAAAATTCGTTTTTTACTATTCATGAAGCTTAATACTTATACTGTGACCTCCTAGCATTATAATTTAATTTAAGGTATGGTATACTTCATAATGAGGACATTAGCATATAGAATTTCACTTGACGCAGGCGTGAAAAACTCATTTTTCTCAGGATTTGCAGGAGATATGTCTAATGTCCAATCTCTGCAATTTGTAAAGAACATTCTGAGGATGATTAATATGTAACATTATTATAGGATATTTATTTTTAAGTGCCCCAAATATCAAAGTCGAATTTGGGTAAAATATGGGCATTTTTGCCATTTACAATAGCTTTAAAGGAATGTATGACGTTACAACGAATTCCGTTGCAACGCATGCCTTTACCACGCATGCGTTACAACGGAATTTGTTTTCCACGCATAACCTTTTCCTCGACTACTTGCGTGGTGACGTCATACGTCGTTAAGAGGAAACTGAAGGTTTTTTTCCGATTTCTCTTAAACGACGCTGATTATTTGCAGATCCCGACGTGACTTCTGGTGAGTTTTTTTTATTTGGGGGGAGACCCCCCAAACCCCCTTTTTTTACTTTTTACCTTTACCACATATGCCTTTACTACAAACCTCGTAGTAAAGGTATGCGTGGTAAAGGCTTTAGTGGTAACCACGCATGCGTTGTACTGCATGCGTGGTTAAAGATTTCGTGGAAACGGCTTCGTTGTAAAAGCCGTTTCCCGCTTTAAAGTGCTTTAGGCTTCAGTAAATGCATACATTTAGGTATAATACAAATTTGCAGGTTGTTCCCATTTGGGTTTCCTTTTAAATAGGTCAGTGAGCCAATGTGCCTGGTGCAGAGGTTTGAGTTTAATATCAGGGTGGAAGGTTTTAACTTTTGCTGGACCTAACTGAGACCTTCATCCATTTAAGGTTGATGAAATGAGTACCATTGCAAACAAGCATTTGTTCTAAAAACTGGTATGTGTGTTATTATGTTCTGCGAATTATTCACAGTAACTGTTTTAATAATCTAAGTATAGAAATAAATTGTAGCCCCTAACATGAGTAATATATATATCATGTGTTTTTAAATAGGGTTGGTTATTGCAGGTTAGAAAGAGTTGGGAAGGTTTTTTGTCTTTTTTTCAGCCTTAGAGTGAGGAAGAGATAGAGGGCTGAGGAGCCCGCAAGGCAGATTTTGACCTTAAGGTCAGTGAGGTAGGATAGGAGTAAGTGTAAAGAGATGGAAAAAATTATTGCTTGGAAAAGCAGGGCCTCAAAGGGTGTTGGCGCACGGGACACGCAGAGTGTCTGTGAAAAAGTTTTTGGAAAGTTAAAAAGGTTTAGCATGTTTTCAAAAGATGGTTGTTACAGTTGATATTTTGTGTGTTATGTGCAGAAATGTTTGTGCGTTTTACATATTTTTGCATTTGATCCTTTTATGAATTGTTCCTGCTGGTCCTGTGTGTCAGAAGCGACACAGTTAGTTGTGTTTTGACAGCCAAATGTCCACTAACTGGTGATCTGCTGTCAAAAGGAGGGTGAGGATATTAAGCCTGACAAATTAAGCAAGCCTGAATATTCTATTTTGGGCTGCAGGTTCACAGTGCATAAAAGTGCATGCAATAGTGTTGTGTGTTACCGCTTATTTACATATGCTATTGTTTTGTCTATGCTTTTTGTGCTTGATATACAGCGTGTATATCTGATGGTAAACAACCTTTACAACGCAACTTTTACCACGCAGTGCCTTTACAACGCAACTTTTACAACGCAAACCATTACAACGCATTGCGCTGGGGGGCGCTCTAGGATAGGGAATAGGTTTAATGTACTATCCAACACCTTCCCTACTATCCACGGGAACAGGAGTTGGAATAGTAAATTAAACAATTCACTATCCAGCGCCTAAAAGCACTATGCGTTGTAATGGTATGCGTTGTAAAAGCATGCGATGTAAAAGCATGCGTTGTAATGTCATACATCCTTATTTGATGGCTTGGCATATGTGTGGTTTTTTTTGTTTTTTTTGCGCTGATACTAAATTTCACAGATATGATTTTTCATGCTGTGAACAAAACAAGACAACACTTCACCAGTGTATGTCAAATTTGGCTTTAATGGTATTTGAAGGAAAATAAAAAAGAGATATACAGAATCAAAGTGTGTCATCTGCAATTAGTCACGATACTGTCCTCTTCCCTTAAAGGAACAGGCAGCCCTAAATTTATGTATCCTGATTGGACGTAAGGATAAATTATAGATTTGTGACTCTTGTACATGGTGACCTAATTTCTATATTACATTAGTCAGTTTGTTCTGCTTCCTAAGTAGTGTATGGCTTTGTACCATAAAGGAAACAAGGCTTCATTTTTACCTAGTCCCATTTCCCTTTTCCAAATTCCTTTCACCAGTTGGTGTATTGCTCAGGTTCACACTTCCAGACTGCAGTAATGTACCAGATACCCCATATTATGTATAATTCCCTTTTGTATGACCAGTCTGGTTTTCAAAAATGTTCTTTAGGCCTACTCTGATGTTTTCCAGTCTGACTGTTAGGGTAGTGATGGACTGGTTAACTGACTCAATACTATAGTAAGACAAGTTTTCCACCTCAATAGGAGACACCTTACGTTTTTTTGAATATGACAAATTCAATGCCTATTCTAATTTGGTTTTTAGTTCCTTTTTTCTGCTGCTTTAATTTTTGATGGACCAGATGTATTTTAAATAATGGAAATACCAGGACTCTCTAGTTCTTGTCTTTTGTTTCCACATTTTGATCATTAGCTTTTGTATTGCATAGTCCACCTGATGCACAATTATTAAAGGGAGGTATCTACATGTCCCTGATAATATGTATTATGTGATCTCTCTTTTGAGGTGCTCTAGATAAGGAATTTAGGAACACCTATATGTAATCATTTAGAGAAAAAAAAATGTGTTTGCCCCATTAGACAATGCCACTATGTGTGAGGACATCCATTCAGATAGAATTCCCATGTCGCTATCTACCCTTAGATGGTAGAGGATATGCTCTCACATGGAAACCCAATTAAAGAGGCTAGAGGCACTGTTTTGCCTACTGCCTTTGTCTTTGTATTGCCTTTGAGAATGACAGTGTGTTCTAGACCAGTAATGTCCCATGAAGTATGGCCACTCCTTTAAAGATTGCAGGCCACTTGCTTGCAGTCCCCTTGTTATACAATGAACTGTTTTTGTACTTAAATTGAAGGAAACAACTGTGTCACATTTCCTAGGTCACTAAGCTCTGCGGGATCTTCCAGAGTCAAAGGAAGAATGATACCCTGCAGAACGGTGATAAAGATGAGTTCTAATTCTCATCAGTGTCGGCTACAGATGAGGGCTACATACCTTGGCCCTACAGTCCCAGCACCCAGACAGCGATCGCCAGCGTGCCATAAGTGATATCTCCAATGTATTGTACTTGCTTCATCAGAAGGCGTTGAACATCAGAAAAGAAGGAGGATCTGGTTTTGCCACAGAACCAGAATTTCAGTGCAAAGAGCGAAAGAGAAGGATTCTTGTTGTTTGAGGCTTCAGTTTTCCACCCACCTGTCATGTGCTGGTTAACCTCTGACAGTGTGCAGTCCCTTGAGCCCCTTGGCCTGAGTTTTGGCCACACAACCCCTTTTCCTTTGCTCCAACGGAAGTGCGGTGCACCGGAGGATTTGAGATTGGCAAAAGGCACTACATTATGGTGCCCATGAAAGAGCAGCCCGAGCATCCTCTGACACTGAATAGAGAGTGTTGGAGCCTGAAAGTGTTGCTGAGAGTGACAGTCTGTTGCTCTTCCCCGATTAATAGTACTTGGGTCTGCATGAGATGATCTGTGCCCTTGATCAATGAAGAGCACACTATCTGTAGTGCCTGCAGCACAGGAAATATTGGTGCACTGCATTGAGACATTGAGACTTTCAAGTGAGCTGTGAGTGTTTGCCAGGAAGGCACTCCAACGGATACTGAGTAACATCATTTTCATGAAAGGCCTGAATGAAGAGGCCCATGCGGAAGAAAACAACAGAAACAGGATTTGATGGACAATAGAAGCCTGCCAGAAGAGGCGTTGACGGACTCTGGGTATTTCCCGTGCGATTGCATAGAATTGGTGTTTGGAGACTGATTCTTATTGTTTTATTGGCATTGTCAATAGTCACTGAAATACATAATGTTTGCAAAATAATTTTAGGATTTGCCTGTGTAATGGCAAAAAGGGGTCTGAGGTTCTTTAATTTTGACTCCATCTTACATTTGTCATCAATTTGTGTTGCCTTTACAAAGACTGCTCTATTCATGAAGTGTTTCTGCCCTTTGGACTGCAACGTGTAGAAAACCCCCCTCTGTCCTTGCTTTGAAAGCAATCTCAGACACTAGCTGGCCTAACTGCATACAGACATGTTCTGCCATTACTGATTGACCTATAAGTGCTGTAATTGATTGACTTATGGGTTGGGCAGAAAGACGACGTAAGGGGGACATTCTGGTTACATGATGTTTTTCTATTGGCTAATATTTTGCAGATCTTGTATGTCCATATTAGGTATTTTGTATGCTTGCAGAAGCTAGGACTACCCCTTTCTTTTATACTGAGTTTGTAAATCCTAAGCATATAAAAGACCTCTGTGTTCTGTATTCTTTAGACTACCTCATTCAGTTACTACGGCTTCTGTGTGACGTGGCCTCACTTATTAAGTTTAATAAAGATGTCTTTTCATATTTCAGCTTCTGTGCCAAGTTCTTTTGTATTAGTGAGACCCCTGAGAATGAAGATTTCAGTTTTTCAAGTACCAAGTGACTCTGGCAATAGCTCACTTAATTTCCACGACCACCCCCAGCGCCTTGAGACCCGTAAGGGTGAGTAGTTTGCACTTTATAAAAATACATTCCCTATCTTATCAAATTGTATTACCCAGTAACCATGCTTATTTCTTCGCAGTTACTTCACCCTCTAATTTCCACCTATTAATGTCCTTCATCCTTGATAAGCAATACCCCCAGAATTGTTTGTGTTCTCTGCACAGGGTAAATTTACGATTTCCAGCAATGTGTATTAGCCTCCCTTATTCGGCTGTAGAGTTGCCTGGAAGGGCTCAAAGGGCTAGGAGTTGGGGCTGATCCGTATCCTTAAGGAGTATGAATCACCTCTTATAGAAAACATACTTTCTATCCAGACAGTAACACAGGTTGCTGAATAATGCTCAGTGGATAGTAGTGCAAACAAAATCAGGAAGAAACACTAAAATGAATAGAAAAGCTAAGGGTGAACGTTTTTCTTTTTGTAAGCTCTTACGGCTTCTAAACTCTGGACTTAAATTGCAAGGTAGTTTGATCTTCAGGATGAAGATGCAGATTTAGAATTGCAGGACAAAACCTTTCTGATCAGTAGTCGTAAGTGGAGCTAGCAGCACCAGAACCTTGAATGTTTAATATCCCAGTAGTAGATTTGATCTCTGATTCCGACCAGGATCCCTGCATCTAAATTCCTGCCGTAAGAGTTATAAGGCCATATGCATCAAAAAGGGTTTTGCGATTCTCAAATTGCGATTGTTAGCAAATCATAATTAGAGATTCGCAAAATGCAATGTATGTAGGATTTGCAAAAAATGTTACAAATCCTACATATTCCTTATTTGCGAATTGCAAATTGAGATTCGCAATTAAGGAATACCTTCTTATTCATTCATATGGGCTAGGAGGCCCATAGGAATGAATTGGAAGACATTCTCAATTTGCGATTACCAATTTGAGAATCGCAAATTAAGAATGCAATTTCAAGGTTGCTAGAGTGCCAAAAGTACACCCTGTTGCACCCCTAAAATATGCATGTGTGCACATTTTGCGCACATACATGCCCTAAGGGCATGTACATGCGACATATGGCACTTTTACAAAATCAAAAAATGCTTTTTTAAAGAAAATCACAATTTACCACCAACTTGAAGTTGGTGGTAATTTGGAATTCCTTAAGGCCAAATAGCAAATTTCTGGTGCTTCCAGAATTGCATTTAAGAAATCGCAACTTGCAATTCCTTAATTGCATTCGCAAAATAGAGAATCGCAAATTTTGCAATTCTCTTTTTTGCGATGGCCTTTTGGAATGATACATCCCAAAAGGCTTTTTCCAATTCACAAAAGGGCAGATTCTGAGAATCTTCCCATTTGCAAATGGGAAAAAGGCTGATACATATGGCCCATAGTCCCCAGAATGGAAATAATGTAAGAGGGACCCGAGAACAATGGGTGAAAATCTGCATGCTTTTAACAATTCTGGGGGTTATTCCGCTGACATTTAGAGCATGCTTTGACCATGTAGTAAAGTCGGTGGAAAGTCTGGTGTGGATGCAGAGGCAGGGAGGGCGTTACCTTCGCACCCCACTGTTGGTTTTGGAGAGGGGAAGCGTGAACCAGTAGGTACCTCTACCAAAAACCAATGGCCATCTTTAGCTGTGGTTTTACTGGGTGACAAAGTGCACCTGGTAAAACTGGATCCAGTGTTTTCGGACCTGGTAATTTTGGGCCCAGAAACATAGTGTCACAGTAATTCTGCTGGTAAACAGAACTGTACCTTGAGATGTCAGGACGTCAGAATGTAGGGACTGTGTCTCTACCACGTCAGTACCTAGGAACACAAATCTAGGCTACCTCACAGTGCATCACCTGAACTATAGTAGCAAGTGATTTAGGCAAACCTAGAACATGAACCTCTAGTCCCCAAGGGAACCGTGGAAACAGATCATCACCTTTCGCGGATCTCACTCATGCATGCCCTTAGTAAATAAAGGAAAGACACAATGGAAGTTTACAATACATTTATTGAAACTATTGTAGTCTATTATGAAACAGGCATGCTGCGATTAGTAGGCAAATACAACTAAGCAAAGTAATCAACATTACTAGCAGACTGTATTCAATGAACAACCAACCATGGCAAAGGATCTATCTATCTAGGCCTATTCTTACTACGTAAGATCAAAATGGAGTGATTGTCATATGTATTTATTTATTTGAAACGTTTATAAAGAGCAAACATGGCCCTTACGAGAATCAGAGCACTATACAAAGGAACGGAAGCGAAGGAAGGTAAAAGAATGAGTACAACACTAAGGGACCTTAAACAAGAACAAGCAACAACCCATCTCATGGGGCATGTGAGGTATGAGGAGAAGCAACAAGTCCTATGGGGCACGTTGAAGATACAAATTACAACATTGGACAAAGGTAACAACCCATCTTGCAGGACATGTGAAGAACCAGAAGAGCAGCAAATCTTAAAGGTCACATGGAGAGACAAAATTAAAACTTATGAACAGAGGTATAAAAGAGTGTCAACAGGAAATAAAAGTTAGCGAAGATGGCTTCAGGACTATTGCTGTAGATGGTCATTCATTAGTAACCATTTTACTTGTTTTTTTAATGAGGAGGTAGAGGGGTTTGTTCTAATCTCGGGAGGAAGAGCGTTCCATATTCTTGGCGCTCAGGCCTGTTGCGCATCTTTAGGGACAGTATAGTGGTCCAGTTTGTTTGACTACTGCGTAGTCTTAGGTCCACGGGGTCCGTAGTCTTGACACACTCCATCGCAGCCTGCACCAGCCCACTCCAACCAGTCGATTATAGGGGACGGCGAGGAATCACGAGGTATGGCGCAGAGGTGCTCCACCTGAACAGACAAGGCAGGAATGAGGGAGGCGGAGGAGTAAGGTCACCTGCTGGAATATGTTGCCACCATTAACCTCCGCACTGTCTGCGCACTCACCAAGCACGCTGCTCGATGACCCACTTCTCCTCCAGCACGTCCCCTCCAGACACGGTCCCCTTCACTGTTTCTGGCTCCACTGCTCCGTGGTGTACCTTCCTGTGGGGGTCATGAGAGCTCGCCCCCGTCGCAGTGCTGGGCCCCAGGTACGGACGCCATCCCGGGCCGGAAAGGACAGATTCAACAGGCCCCTCCACCAGTCTCAGGCACACCCGTGCGCCACCAGGATGGGTGGGGGGAAGGGAGGAGCCCCCAAACCAAGCCACAAACCGATCTTCGCCCCAGATGTGCAGGCCCCACTCAGTTTATTCAAGGCAGGCAGCCCCACGATCCCTGCTGGCAATAGGATTCGATTGGACCAGACCAACCTTGCAGCCCTTCCTGCACCCATGGCCCGGAATCATGCAGGCCAGAGCAGGGGAAGCGGGCGCCCTAAGCTGGTCAGGATCCTCCCGGTCCAGTCCCTCGCGGTCAGCCGATCATCAATACAAAGGATACCACTGTGCCACGAGTAAGGGGGGCATGGCCACACGCGCCCCCTCAGGGGTACTGGCAACACAGGGTACGCGGCACAGACCTCGATTCTGCACACCTTGGGGCAGGCAAGTCCACACTAGAGGCAAAGGCAACGGGAGGCACCCGGAGTCAGGGACGCGCTGCCGCCATCTTATGCCTCACGGCCAGCGCGCCCCGCCTCAATCAAATCCGCCTACCTCTCTGCTATAACGGAGCCCCTACTAGGCTCCACGCTCTTCGCCGCTGCCGCTACTGGTCATTCAGGTGGTCTCAGCCCCAGCGGTCGCCGCTGCAGAGACTCGTACGCCGGCTCCCCGAACCGCCGGGCCACCATGGGACCGCAGAGGGCCAGATGGAGCTCCACAGCTGGCTGTCCCCAGCACTGTGGGCCCCGGCTTCAGACCCCGCCGCAGGCCAAATCTTCGGGGAGCGATCCCTCCGCCACTGGGTTCCCCACGATCACCAAAACCAGCGGGATGGGCTCCGCTCGCGTTCCGGTCCTGGAAATGGTCGATGAGAAGGTCGGATCGGTGATCAGGATAGTCATGGGCCAGGTAGGGCAGCGGAGCTCCCTCACAGCACGGCCATCTTCAGCCCATGTTTGGCCTCGCCCCCAGCGTTCCATATTCTTAGTGCAAGACCAGAGAATGCACAATTGTACATTCTTTTGTTTTTGAACTTGGGAGGTTTCAACAGTAGGGTGTTAGAGCTTCTTAGGGTCCGATTCGAACCTGATAATTCAAGTTTTTTTGCTAGGTAGATGGGTGTTGCAATAGCTTTGTGCATCAGGCAGGCAATCTTGAAACAGATCCTTGCTTCAATAGACAGCAAGTTTAGTTGAATTGGTCTGGTGAGGTGTGGTTATGTTTCCTGGAACCAGTGATGAGTCTGGCTGCAGAGTTCAGAGTGTCTCTTAGAGGTACCAATCTAGATTTAGGTAACCCAGTCAGTGTCACCATTCCATACTCCAAGCGTGAGATAACTAGGGATTGGACTGCAGACTGAATGTTCTCAGAAGGCAAGAATGGCTTGATTTTCCTTAATATGTTGAGCTGATCATTGGCTCCCCTTGTAGTTGCACTGATGTGATCTTTCATATTCAGATATTTGTCCAGAGTTATGCCTAAAGATCTTGCAGAGTCAACAAAATGAGGGATGCAGTTGGAAGCTGTAAGTTGTTTGAGCCAGTCTTGAGTGGGCGCAGAGTGATTGTGGGGCAATCAGAAAGAATTCTGTCTTGAGAGTATTTAGCAAAAGATGATTATGAGTTAACCATCGTTGAGTTTTTTGCAGCGCACAGGTTAAAGTTTTTTGTCATCTGGTGAGGAAATCTTCAAATACAATTGAGTGTCATCAGCATACATATGGTATTGAATGTTAGACCAGTTCAGAATTTCGGAGAGTTGTTTCATGAAAAGGTTGACAAGCGTGGGGGAGAGTGTGGAGCCTTGAGGCACTCCAATTGAGACCGGGGTACTGGTTGCAAGGGAGTGGTTAATTTTGATTCTATGCGTTCTGTTTCGTAAGACAGGGCTTAATTGCCCCATCCTTTTTTTGAAGCAGATCAATCAGGTTTTCATGTTTGATTGTGTCAAACACTGACGACAGATCAAGAAGGATCAGTAGACAGGGAACATTCCGGTCAAGAGATCTCAAGGCATCATCAACGATGTGTGTTAAGGCAGTTTCAGTACTGTAACCGGCTCAGAAACCTTACTAGTATAAGTCAAAGAGCTGAAACTTCTCAATGTGGTTGCAGAGCGGTGTGTGAACGCATTTCTCAAGCAATTTGGCGAAAGTCATGATATTGGTACTTGGACGGAAATTGTTAGGTTCCGCTAAGTCTGCATTTGGCTTTTTAGGGATGGGAGTGACTTGACCCATCTTGAGGCCTTCAGGAATCCTACCCTGTACAAGAGATTCATAAATGTAATATTATACTTGGAAACTCTCTATTCTGAGAACGTGCTCCAGTGTATTCAACACCCAACGTACAGATTGGTTGTAAACAGGGAAAACGGAATAGAAGTCAGCAGGCAGCCTTGTTTAACTGCATGACAAGTCCTAAAAGGTCTGTTCAGCTTACCCTTCTGGTTCAGTCTCACTTGGAAAGTGTTCTCTTTAGGATCGTAAGACCTCTCCCTTTTCCCTGTTTGCAAGCTTCCTCAGTTTCTCACTCTGAAAATCAGGTTAAAACCAGATGTGAATTCTACCAGACGCAGACCGTGCAGGTAAGAGCGGTGGGATGGGGTTTGACAGACGATGACAAGGGAAAATCAATTATTTATTTAATTTTGCCTCGTGGTCGTCTGTTGTATTCCCCCCAACCCGGCCCCACTGCTCTTATCTGCATGGGCCGCGCCTGATTTCTAACTCCTGTTAAAGCCAACTCCTCATTCTAAACAAAGCAAGAACAAACACAGTTGTAAGCAGTCAGGCAGCAAAGTTTATTTGCTTTACCTCGAGCGAGAACAGCCAGCAAACAACTGCACTGTTCCATTGGGGGTTACAATCAGCAGCCTTTTATACATTTCGAGCCACGTAGGATAACATTACACAGGAGACAGTTCAGTTGGCAAACAATAAATCATTGCGGTCAGGCGATCGTCAGGAGGCTAATTCCGGAGGTGCACCCAGGGTACATCCAAACAGCCTGCAAGCACATTTTGAGAAAACTCACTTTCTAAAACATCCTGCACCTGGTGTTTGCTCGCCATCAACAGCAGGTACACACCCTCGTCTCGCCACAGACAAATGAAAAAGAGCAATGTAATACATGAACTGCAAAATGATGTACAAGTTATACAATGGATGAACAGTTGTTCACGAAATATATCTACTTCCACACTCCTCATTGGAGATTGTGCTGATTCTCTTTTTGTCTCCCATGTGTGAGAGGATTCTGCTGCTTCATACTCCCCCAATGAAAGAGGGCTCTTTCTCTTGTCATAACCACAGTGTTCCCATCTCTTCCTGTTATGTGAGAAGACCCAATTTCAAATCATTCGCTGTGAGAAAGAAGCCAAGATTGCCTGATCCCTAGTAATGTGAGAGGAACATTTCAATGCTTGTCCTCTGGCGAGAGGACCTAGTTTCTCCTTGTTACACTGTGAAAGGCCCCCCTATCGGCTCACCACCCTGTGTGAGAAATAACTAATCTCCATTCCCCATTTCTGCATGAGAGGGCCGCATTTCTCCTCATCGCCCCTGTATGAGAGAAACCCATCTCCACTCGCCGCCCTGTGTGGGGTGGTCTAGGCCCCATCTCTGCTTGTCGCCCCAGTGTGAAAGGCCCTCATCGCTGCTTACTGCCCCAGCATGACAGGAACCTCGCCTCTGCTTGACGTCCCCTGCCAGTGCTGCCACCCCTATGTGAGTGGAACCAACCTTCACTCATTGTCCATGTGTAAGACGGTCCCATCTCCGATCGTCACCCTTGTAATGGGGTCCATCTATGCTCATTACCCCTGTGTGAGAGAGTGGGGGACCCATCTCTGCTCATCGCACGTTTATGAGAAGGTGCCCCCCCTCCCCCCATCTCTTGTCGTCACTCTTATGTGAGAGTTTCGGGGCCCCATCTCTGCTCGTGGCCCCTGTGTGAAAGGGCCCCACCTCTACATGTCTCCCCACTACGAAAAATGTGCTCCCCCGTCTCCGTCTCCAGAAGATAAGACCCCTCCCCGGTCGTCCTCCTTTGCTCCACGGCTGAAGGGGCTCGTAGCGGGGCCATCCGCGGGCCTTGCCAGGCCATCCATGCCGCCGCCGCTTCACCCAGAAAAACAGCCCACGGAACGCCCAAGGGCACGGTCTGCAGCGCGTGAGTCATCCCCTCTTTAGAATGCAGACCTGGGCACGTTACTCAAAGGAAAGATGTCATTTGTGAAATGAGTTTGAATTAATTTGATGATTTCATTAAAACGAATTGCGTTTTAACCGTCTCCTCCAGTGCTGGTTATCCAGCGCTGCGCGCGCTGCTCCCATCTTCTCCCCCCGCCCTGGAATGTAATGCTTCCCATCCCATTAGACGGTTATTACACAATCACTGGTGAAGAGTTATTCTATCTGTAGGGTGACATGAGACTATTAACTTGGGGCAAAGATAGCCCCCCCTCTTCCATATCTCAATGGAAAGTACATGCAAGTGACACTTTCAATGTGATAACACAAAGTGCACGCTTCCTGTCTCTTAAAATGCACCGAGCGTTCCTTCAAGCGCCGTAATACACCTCCCTGCATCTTGCAACATCCCCTGTACCTCGTCCTGCATCTAACAACCCAACACGTGCCACTCTGGCTGCGTCTTACAAAGTGCTGCGCATCCCTTTCTGCGTTCACCTCACAGGCATCGCTTTCTTTTTTAGAATACACCATGCATCTATTTGAGCATTTTAAAGCTCGTGGCGCATGCATTCGTTCATCTTACAACATGCTATGCATTCACTCAGTCGTTCAACACCATTGCATGCATTCATTCACCCCATCACTTTACAGCGCGCACTGAGAAATACCAGGACATTACTAGGTCGATTAGTTAAAACAAATAGGCGATGGTGCTTCTTACACTCTGGTCTAATCCCAACAAGTGGCCTCCTGCCTCCTACCGGTAGGGCATGGAACTGCTTCTTTAGAAGTCTTGCATGGTTTCAGAAAATTGGCGATGTAATAACGTCCTGCGAAAATAAAGTAGCCAAGTCGATTAACAAAACATCATCAGATAAGTATGGATTGGTGATTATAGGTTTAATATGCTTAATTCCGAATATGCATGCAAGTAAAACATAGTATTTGTACCTCGACAATATGAGTATACGTATTCTTACCTTGATAATACTTTTTGTAGCCGATCCTTTGAGTACGATATTCTTGCAGGACAATTTTATCGTCCCATGTATTCTGAAATACAGCCCTCTTTATACTTAGGGCCAGACGAAATATGTAATTTCATGACTGCTGCGTTTACCACATAAACCGCCATCTGCTTTGTAATTCGGAGACTTCACCAAAATATATTTTCTAGCTAGAACAGATCAAACGTTAAACAAATGCTAGTCATACGGAGAGATGCAGCCCCAGACGGTTTGCAAAAGTTAATTATTCACCATTTAGCTGTTGTTGTCTGCCTTTTGACAGTAAAGGGTTTTTACCAAAATGGTGTTAGGATTTAAACTGATGGGCGATGAACGGCGTTTGTCTGCAGCAGAAACAAACAAAAAACTCGAATAATTAAAATGTAAATTAAGCAGCAGAACACAATGTGCTTCAGAGGGTTCAGTAACAACTCAGGAATAGAGGCAGCGAGCTAGCTAATGCTGGAACAGCTGGGTGGAGCTGCCTCAGCGTGGACACGTATGTGGTGTATATTGTATCTTGCCTGTCCTATCTCGAATTAATTTTTCACATTAGTGTGGGTGTGTGTATTTTATTATAGTGTGAGGATCTGAGCTGTGATTCACATGGTTTCAGTTTTTGTACTCCCGCACTCGAGTTTCTTGTGTACATAGATTCGATTTTAATCCCAACAATAACGATTTTTTACTAGTGTAAAGCAGATTCAATGACGTCAGCAGTTCAAAAAAGAATTTCACCTGTAAAGTTACACAAACCACCCATTGCTTAATTTGAGCCAGTGGGTGCATGTCGGGCCAACAGGCACTCCTTTTGGGGGACTGGCGCTTAGTTTCCTCAGCTGCCGCAATTGTCAGATCTTTCAGGGGAAGGATGTTTAGCGGGTAGATCAGGAAGCTCAGGTTTTAACAATCTTGGTCTGTCAGAGGTAAGGGTGACCCTTCCAGTAGCCACAATGCTGCTGACACTTGCAAGTGGCGCCTCCCAGAAGGAGCTCCATACGGAGGGAACAACCTGCTGGCAAAAAACCTCCTCCATGGCATCACGGCTCTGAGAGGGCAAAGGGCTGCCTAAAGGGAGACACATTGCAAAAAACAGAAGACAACGGAATACTGGAGAACCAACAACTGGAGCCATCTACAGAAAATCTAGATATATCAGGAGTGAAGAAACACACCAAGAGGAAACAGTGCTGCGACACAAGGAATAAAGGAGCAGCTGGCTTTTATACCCTAGTACAGCAATTACCTCAAAGCAAAAATAGTCGCTATGCTGGATTGGGAACATCCAGTGCACCCTAAAAAGATGGTGGTCATCTTGCATTGGGTAGAAAAATATCCCAGAAATCTTGGCTAGAGGATTCTGAGAGGAAGAAGTTGAACAACATGGAGATGCTGAAGGCATCTCCCTATCTGCCCCTCTGCGTAGAAGAGTGATGTTGTACTGGCGGGGTGGCTGCTGCAAGGTAAGTTTAATACCTGAGCACTGCAGCCTGCTGGCCTCCTTCTTGTCCGACTCTTGCTCTAAGAGCTGCATGTCCTGCTCACTCAAGATCGGCTTGGGAGCTGCCGCTGGAGAAGACATTGGCACAACAATTTGATCCAAAGCAAGAGACAGAAAACATAAAAGAGTGAAAGAAGTAGTAAGAGAAAGACAGGAAAACAGTGCCAAAGCGGGAAAGGTGGGATGAAAAAGAACCTGCACCAGTCAAACATGGGGCAGAGAGTGCTTGGTGGTGGATGAAATAAACACAATCTGGAATTGAGATTATACAGCATTGGTATTCAGCACCTAGACCTTCAATGGTGCAGACCGAGGGCTACTGAGCAAAACTTTGGGTTCTGGCACTTTTTATTTTACAAATTCAGAATTAAAGGCACTGTATAATATAGGATTCGAACAAGCATCAACACCAGACTTAGTATTTAGGCATGTATTTGGGATCCAGACATAAGCATCTTTTAGCCTCATGCACCTTTATTAGACAGAGGTTGATATATTGTTTCCAAATAAATAGTTTTACTTTAATAGTTGCTTGCATATTTGCATATTTGTGATGAGCTTTACCAAGTTTTGGAATATTAATGGAGAATTCTCAGAACTATTATGGTTTTTCCACAGGTCTTACATAAAGTAAATGGCACAGTACTCAAAGCAGCATACAATAAACACTAACTGAACACCATGTCATTCATTACATGACCAAACAAACATTGGTCTGTGGTGGAAATGCAAAAATTGCATGCTGAGGAATCCCAAAAGAACCAGCGGTGCAACAAGGCCATACAAATGACATTATTAGCGATATGTTCATGCCAATAACGTGACATGACATAACATATATAAATGATATACAAATATACGTACACTGTAACGCTTATTATTTTGTGATACCAAAAACTTGCTTTGTATATGTTATAGGCATTTATATCGCGCACGGCTACTCAAGAGTGTCCCGGCATGGAAGCCAAATGAAAACGGTGAGGAGCTGAAAGTAACTGCAAATTAGATGAAAAGCAGGGTTTTTAGCTGTTTCCTGAACAGCCTAGGGTCCTCAGTGTTGCACAACTCGTAGAGAAGGGAATTCCAAGCTTCTGCTGCCTTGTAAGTCAAGGAGCTGACCCCCTTTCTTGTAAGACAGAAACAGGGGATCACTGCCAGACACTGCGAGGCTGAACGCAGCTGTCTTCGTGGCACATAAAAGCCAAAACATTTCCTAAGATAAAGCGGACCAGATCCGTGCAGGGCTGCATGGGCCAGAGTAAGGGCTTTGAATTTGACTCGTTAAGCCACCGGGAGCCAGTGCAAGTCATGCAAATTTTGTTTTATGCTTGATCTTCCCGGGACGTTAAGCAAAGCCCTGGCTGCAGCATTTTGTATTACCTGCACTTTCTTCAACTGGTACCCTGGCAAGTCAATGTACAGTGTGTTAGCATAATCAATGCGTGTGAGAATCAGGGAACGGGAAATCATTTCCTAGGCTGCCCTCGGTAACAAGGGTAAAAACTTCCTAAGTGATTTTCATGTACCAAAGCACTGTCCTGCTAGTTTATTTATCTGAGTGGCAAACCGGAGATCTTCGTTAAACCAGACCCCCAGGTTTTTGACTGGTTGACCCGCAGAATTATGCAGAGGATAGTCCGCCAGCCAAAGTGACTCCCTAAACTGCGGAGGAAAAGACCCATACAGAAGAACCTCCGACTTTTCCTTGTTACACTTAAGTTGAGCAGATGGTAGCCATTTAAAGACGGCTGTAAGACAAGCTTTGGCCCGGGCCGGAGATATGTCATTTTCCCTCCAAGTGAAGAGGAGCTGGGTATCGTCCGCGTAAGCAATGATCTTAGCACCCAACTCCTCCGTGAGATAGATCAAGGTGGTGACATATATGTTAAAGAGAAGAGGGCTCAGGGTAGAGCCCAGCAATTAGGGGCCGAAGAGGACGGAGCTAGCCACACTTGCTGTGATCTATCTTCTAGGAATGATTTAAGCCAATTCAATACTAGTCCAGAGACACTAATGTTTGAGAGATGGGCCAGTAGTTGGGAGTGTGGCACCGTGTCAAAGGTGGCAGAGAGGTCTAATAAAATCAGAGCCGCTCTGCCACCAGCGTCCAACCACTCTCCAATTGCTTCTGAGATTTCAACAAGAGCTGTCTCTGTACTATATGTGGCCCTGAACCCCGACTGGATGGAGCAAGACAGATGTTTCAGCAAAATTGAAGAGCTGTTTGTTAACCGCTTTCTCGCACACTTTCACCATGGCTGGGAGAAGGGAGATAGGGCTGTAGCTACCAGGAGTGGAAGGGTCCATGGTTGGCTTTTTCAACAAAGGTAGAAGTTTGGCTTGCTTCCAATCTAGGGGAACAGTGGCGGTCTGAAGGGACATATTAATGAGGGTATTAACCTCTGGATTAATAACCTCTGCAGTAGCGGCTAACATCCTGGCCAAACAAGGGTCAGACGGGGAGCCAGATTTCAGCGATTTAAGGATAGTCAATGAGTCTTGTGGAGCCATAGGAGAGAAGGCCGTCAGAGAAGGGGATAACAGTCAGCTGGATGTAAACATATTCAGGAGGGGAAACCCTACCTGACCAGAGATACTAGTCTCGAAATTGGCCTGGATCGTATGAATCTAGTCAATAAAGAAACTAGATAGTTTATCACACTAGGTGTCCGAAGTAGGTAATGTGATAAGCTCTGCGCTGGGGGCTAAAAAGCTCTGCACAACTGAAAATATTTCTTTTGCATTGTTTTTAGACAGGGATATGTGCTCCAGAGAGTAACTGCTTTTAGCCTGACTAATGAAAGTGTAAAATGCTTTCTGAGCCTTCCTTAATGCCATTTTGGCGAGAGGGCAGTAGGCCAGTCTCCAGCATTGTTCACATTTTTTACAGTGCTGTTTTTGCTCTTTTAGCACTCTGGAAAACCATGGTTTAGAGGGGGAGTCTCTAGCTCGCTTGTTGGAAGACAGTGGGGATAGATATACCACCGCATGCGCGATCCAACTGGTGAAGCTCTACAAGGCTCCTCCCAGATTCGTGGAGAAGGTGGGCGAATTGTCTGACAAAACCAGGCTAAAGACAGAAGGATCAATTCTGTGAGAGGGTAAGCCTTGGCGATGCCAGTTATGTGGGTGGGATTTCTGAATGGTTGACGAAAAATGGATAAAAAAATGGTCCAACCAGGTGACTTGAAGGGGCTCTTTGACACATAAAGGGAAATTAGAGCAAAGCGGGTCTAAGATGTGCCCTCCACGGTGCCTAGGGCAGCTAATCCATTGGGTGAGCTGGACGAGGTTCAGTGAGTCGAAAAGCTCCCTTGTTACACCCACCTCCACACAGTCCAAATGGATATTATAGTCCCCAAGAAGTAAAAAATTAGAGAATCGCAGGGCGTGGGGAACAATGACCACATCAAGGGCTTTCAAGAAGACTCCTGTAGGACCGGTGGGCCTATAGACCAGTGTACCACGCTGCGTGAAATGAGGTGACATAATAATGGAAAAATCAAGCGCCTCCCCATCCCCAATTCCCAGGGTCTCACCGCAGAGGAAAGTCCACATGTCCCTAAACATCACCGCTAATCCTCCGCCTCTTCCCAATTTACGATCTGCCCTGGAGATTTTGTCCCCCCCAGAATGGCCAGTTCGATGACTGGGTTGGCAAACTCATTGAGCCAATTCTCCGTTATAAATAATAGATCAAGGGGCTCATCCATTGGTGCAGCGCATAAAACATATTATTAATCTAATATTTACTCATTTTATTGACTTTCATAGGGTACAAAAATAAATGGGTAAAATCTCCCTTAGAAAATACACTTAGGGCCTTATTACGAGTTTGGCGGTTTGTGGACTGTTGTATCCGCAGGACGACCGCTGCGAGCTCTGCGGTCTGTCTGTCGAATTACAAGTTGGGAGTGCTGCTTGTGCAAAGACTTGGCCTGTACTGCTAGCACACTGCCGACTGCCGGGAACGCAGTTGAGGGGTGGAGGCCTCTCTAGGGCGGTATAGAGGAGCAACACTGCTGTATTATGAGTTGGCTTTCCGTCAAGCCGACCATAGCAGTTTAGACCACCTTCTTCAGGTCAGTGGAAACTAAGGATTTGGGGTGCATACTCACCCCTTACATGTTCTTCCAAGAAGATGTCGATGTGGATCCCTCATTCCAGCCCCCCCTACATAGGAGCATCTTCACCTCGATGGATGCGACCCCGTCTGTGGCGAAATACAGGTAAGTGCTTTTGTACCATAAACCAGGACTGCCCACATATGGGTTAGACTCCGGCCAGAGGTACGTGGTATTTTTCCATGTATATCATGCATATGTGTGCCTCAAAATGTAGACATGTGCATTGATAGATATGGAAATACATTCACCAGTGTCACAGGACCACTGCAGCCACATTGCGTTCAACTTGTAATATAGCAGTTGGAAGACCACCAGCGCCGCAATCTTTTCGCCAGGGTCGAATTGGTAACGCGGGCACTCAGGCAATGACAGAGGGGCCGGTGTCTAGTTCCAGCTGTTAGCTGCTTTTTGAGCAGTCTGGAGGGCCGATTTGGGTGGTTTCTGCGTTGTTCAGATACCGCCAGCGGCCCAGTGGGTGCCCGAGTGGCCTTTCTGGAGGCAGATGGGCGTCCTTTACATCCCTTTTATCAATGGGCAGAGGTGTCACTCCCTTTCCCTCGTTTGGCCAGCCCATTAATGTATGCAAAGTGATCGGGGCAGGGGGCCTGAGCAGAAGTGGCCTCACTTGTTTTCAGGTGTGTTTCACCAGTGTAAACTAATCCATGCACTTTTTTTACCCCCTCCACCCTTTATTATAACATTTTGCCGAAGCAGTGTTTTGCGGAATGGCAATATGTAAAGGCAGGCCGATTTTAAATCCCAATCCAACCCTGCTTTTTGCGGTTGTGGTCCTTCGGAGGTCAAACCACAAAACTCATAATTGGGCCCTAAATATAAATCAGAGCAGGTTTTCAAAAGAGCACAGTAGGGCTGTGGCTATGATGAGGACACATGTAGCAGTGTCCTCCCCCAAGTTTTGAGCACCGGAGGGCCCAACAGATGATAATTAGAGATCCTTGAGTTGCAAGCTGAGGAAGGGGAGGACGATTCTGCATCAGCGAGTGCCCCCATACATTTCTCTTGACCACTGAGAAGCTGGGATTGAGACTCGCAAAGGGGCCTCCCCTGCCTCAAGACGGGCCTGCCAATATGGCCACTGTAGGATAGAGGACAGCTCCTACCGCTGGCTACTGCATCTAGCTGTACACTCCTCACCTGACAAGGTCCAAAATATACCAGATTGAGGTTCCTGACCCTGGGAAAGCGACTGTGTTTACTAGCAGCAGTCGGAGTGGAAACTACAGGCCAGCGCCTTGGGCGGGCAGGGAAGAAAGCAATGCAAGCTCTTTAGGCACATCAACCCTGGCCGGATATGGTGGAGGATCCTGTAGAGGATTACTAGAATGCCTGAATTCTTCTGAGTGATGAATAATGCCACCAGGGTTGATCGTATTGTTGCTGGCTGAGTGACTGGGCGGGCAGCCTCTGCAGGGTGCTTTGATAGGAGAGTGTCCCCATATGAATGGGAAAGAGTTTGCCCTGCCTGATATTTTACAAATGAAGAATTGAGGCGTGTCCTCTGTAACTGATCAGCCTGGGAGCCATTGATTCTATTGTTGGGCATTCGCACCTGTCCCACTGGACCCAGGGGCTTATAGGCCCGAAGGTTCTGTACATGGCTCAACTGCGAAGGTCTGCATGGGAGAGCAGAGGGGCCTTGGTGCTCCTGTAAGTAATGTGTAATTTGCAAAACATCCAGAACTCCCCAGCAAGATTATTACTTCACCTCCTTTCGAGGAAGCACATGATACCATTGCTTCAAACATTACACTGGCTAACATACAGCACTTAAGATATGTTGTGTTGCCTACATAGGCAACCAAGGAAAGGGTTCCATAGCACCAACAATTAAAATTCCAGTGGTCGTCCCACAACAGGACATTATGCTGAGACCAGCACTTGGTATATTGTTTCTTCATATAAGAAAAAACATTGTTAGAAATGGGGTTCTCTAGTTGGCAAGGGTTTGCACCTTGGTCCAAATAGGGGCCCTTCCTTCTAGTCAGGATAAGGGGTATACACTCCTAAAATAACCCCTGCCCACCTACTTGATAGCTTGTCACAAGCAGTCAGGCTTATTTCTGAGGCAGTTTGTAAAGCATTTGCACATAACCAACAGTAATAAAGTGAAAACACTACAAAAGGACACTGCACCAGTTTTAGAAAAAGAACCAATATTTATCTCTGCAAACAAGACCAAAATGATAAAAGACCAACATACTGTAATCAAAAATAGGCACTTTGCAAGTATGCCTTAGCAATGCAGTTCCTTGAAGCCAGTAGTTCTGTCCAGAGTGACCGCAGTGCTGAAAACAACAGAATCCAACAGTTCCGGCAGACTGTGTCAGTGAGGACCGGCTTTAGTGTCAGCAGACTCATAAACAGTACCTTTGGTTCCAGCTGACAGCTTCAGTGCAGGCCGGTTGTGGCAACCATCGCGTATACGATGTGAAGTGTCGCGGTGTGGCGTGTGGTGCCTTCAAGTTGCAGTGCAGGCAGTGGCTCAGTGACAGTCGTCCATCGGCATCGGCGAGACCAGGGCTGTGGTGCAGAGTGAAGCTGTGCTCGTTGCGGTGCTGACAGGTCAGGGTGATGGGAGCTGGCGTCGATCGGCCCATGCTGCAGTGTGGGACGGGGCAGTGTGTCATGTAACTTATGAGCGGTGCCCCCAAACCACGGTGCCGTCATGGGCGTCACGATTAGCGTGCAGCAACATCGTTGGTAAGAACAGGTCGGTGGAGTGAAGCAAGGGGATGTGGAGTGTGGTGCCCACAGGTCACTGTGCAAGCAGCGGCTCGGTGGCGCCGGCGGTCGTCGTCGTCGGTGAAACTAGGGTTGCTGTGTGTAGTGTGGTGGTGCCCTCTCCGGTGATTTCAGGACACGGAGCCCGCAGCGGTGTCAGTGATGGTGTTTGCTGCTTTCCCCCTCTGTGGCAATTGAAACCATGGTTCCAGAGGTGGTACCCAGAGGTAATTGAAGTCTTTGCTGTCCCTGAGACTTCGTGAACAGGAGGTAAGCTCTATTTCAAGCACTTGGAGATACTCAGAAACAAGTAAAGAAAGATCAGTCTAGTCCTTTCACTGCCCAAGGCGAAAGCAGCAACTGCAGGCCAACCCAGCAAAGCACCAACAGAGCAAAGGGACAGTACTACTCCTGGCATTTCGTGCAGTTCTTACTCTCAGCAGGTTCCTTGATCCAAGCGAGTTCAAAAGTACTGGGGTCTGGGCCCTTATATTTATACTGCATTTGTTTTTGTTCTCTTGGGCAGAGACTGTCTGTGCTAAGTGAAAATCACCTCTGGTCCTCTCTGGCCCAGGTTCTCGTAAGGAGGTGGAGACAACATTGTTCAAGGCAGACCAGGCCCATTCAGGTGCAAGGAAATCTCATCCCACTACTCTAAATGCCACCCAGGTCCATCCAACCGAGCCCTGACTCGTCCAGGAAAAGCAGGACACAGATTGACCCCCCCCCCCAGCAGCTGTCTGAAGAGAATGCACATCCCGAGCCTCTGTCATTCCAAAGCAAGACAGTCAATCCACAACCCAGCAAAGGCACAAAGGATGGTTAAGCAAGAAAATAACTACTTTCTAAAAGTGGCATTTTCAAACCCAGAACATAAAAATCACCTTTACTGAAAGATGAATTTCTACATTCTGAGTTTAGGCATACTAAACTCCATTTCTCCATCTTGTCCCCATGGGTAGATATCATTGTAAAATGTTACAGAATATCCCCATTCTATCCTATGGGACAGACTTGACTTTCAACATTGAAAAACGGATTACACTGTAGTTCACCAACATGACGTGCCACAGACACCAAGCATACCTTTTGTACACTGCACTGCAAGTAGGCACACTTGCAAATTCGAAATGGCAGTAAAAACTGTGCGCAGACACTGCAGTGGAAGGTCTGAGAACCCTTTGAAAGGCTGCTCGTGTGTGTGACACAATCAGTGCTGCAAGCCCACTGGCAGCATTTGATTTACAGGCCCTGGCACTTTCAGTGCACTTTACTAGGGACTTACCAGTAAATTAAATATGCCAATCATGGAAACACCAATCCATAATCCAATTTACAATAGGAGCACTTGCACTTTGACACTGAACAGCAGTGAGAAAGTACACAGAGACACTAAACCTGCAAAAACAGAGTCAAAACAGGGAGGTCAGAAAGCAAAAAGACAGGAGGAACACGTCAAAAGATGCCAGGTCTAACAATTGATCAATCCTTTTACTAAATACAGCCAGCAAAACTTTGGAACTCCTTGTCAGTCAAGATAGCAAATATATAATAACACCTGAAATTTAGGAAGGAAATAAAAACTTGCAATACTATGGAATACCCTCTTCCCCAAACCCTCAGTTCACACCTGTTTTGTATTGATTTTGGAGCGTTTTTCTTTGGTGTTTCACTTAAATATTGAACTGTCAATGGTGGCATCTCTTGTGCAGCATTTCAGACTCCATGGGAGATCAGTTGGAGCCTGGGACAGCCATTGGGAGATGTTGTGTGCTGTTCCCTCTTCTGCTTAGAATAAATCATTCTTCATCTTCTACTGCCTCGTCTGTTTCCTTATCACAGCACCATGATTTGGTGATGATTGGTTTAAAGAACCCTAGAACAACACTTTCACTTTACACTGGCACACAATCTTCAAAGAATGTTCGGGCATCCTTCATGCGAAGGCGAGTGCACCTGGAGACCTTTCCTTACTACTTTCTTACTGCGGTTGCACAAACTACTCTTCCTGGCCTCTATATGCGCCTCTTGCAGCAAATGGATCACGCTGGTGGATGCCTTGAGCTATGGAACCCTAGGCATGAAATCCTCTTACTGCTGCAGATTATACAAGCAGTACCTAATCTCCCTGCTGGGTGCTCTCCAAGTACTCTACTATCTTTAGGGCTTGGTGTTCCGTTCCACGAAAGTTTTAAAAGAAAAAAAAATCTTGTCTCTGCTGCAATTCTGCTGCAATTCTCTTTGTGCCTCCGACTTCCTTCTGGTGAAGTTAAATCCACCGAGCCCACTGATTAGCTAATTATTCATTACCCCTCATTGTTGGTTGCATGCTTCACAGTGATTGATGGATTAACTCGCATTCTTTTACTGGTGGCTCTTTTAACTTGTTCATTGTGTAGTCACAGACTATATTACTACCAATACATAACATCTTAGGACGTTCTCTCAGGCAAGTCATGCTGGCTCACATTGCTCTTTCTTCAATGCTTAACATTCCTGGAGCATTTTTACTTGAACCTTGGGTACAACAACTCAAATGGTTTAAAACTTTCGGCAACAATTGATTATACTAAATTCAATCCTATAAGGAAAAAGCTGTCATATAATTTTTGGGGATCAGCAGGGCAATACATTTTTGACCATTTGTCTAAGTTAATGCCTTCCGTTTCAGCTAAATGGGATTTAAGTGATAAAACAGTCACTAGACTGCAAAACTACTTAAAGGACACCAGCATAATTGTTGAAAGGCACAGATTGTTTATTTGTCGTCAACCACAGCATGCTTTGATTGACAGATTTTTGGCAAAATTTGAATTCTTCCATCTAACTCTGAGTTTGATGGGAATCTTGATAACTATTTAAGAGTTCAGATAGTGGTCAATTGTTTTGATAGACGACCTCTGGAGAAATTGCTTTGCTATATGAATTCTACTTTACAGGTGATGGTGGAGATTGCCAAAGGAATATTAAGCGCTGACTGGGCTTCTAAAGAGTTGGAGAGGTTTACACAATTATCAGAAATTGAAAATGTGAATGTCAGCTTTTCCTAACCCACAGTTGATTCAATGTCAGACGATACAAACGGCATGTCAGCTAAAATGAGTTGTACTTCCACAAACACATGCTTTAGATGCGGTTACAAGTCTTATCTTGCCAAGTGCAAGACATTTTCTGCTTGTCTTAAATACAAGAAAATTGGGTGTTTTGTCAGGATGTGTAGAAATGCCAAAAAGGTTGTACTGGTTAATGATCAAGGGGATTGTTCTCAAAGTGCAGAGGAACTAAATAGTGCTGCTAGCAGAGTTTTGTTATTCATCAAGATGAGGAGACGTCTAGATCTCTTAAGAAAGGTGGTGATCCTGTTTGCAAAACCAGAGTTAGTGAAGTGGATCTTGAAGTCACAGTGGAGTCTGGCTCACCAATTACCATTGTGTCAGACACATTGTACTTCAAAGAAGGGAGGCAAGTGGAGCTCACTCCTCCTGACATACACACGTAGTTTTTGAAGGTCTTAACATAAACATGATGAGCTATTTTTTTTTTAGAAAATGTCACTTGTAAAAACAGAATGATTTTTATAAAATTATACATAGCAAAAAAGGTTGCAATGTCATGGATGAAGAGACCCAGAGTCATTTGGAATCTTATTAAGACCAGGCACTAATTGTCCTAGCTGACTGATTGACACTGAAAACGTTCCTATAACCACACTTGAACTTTGGGTCATTAAATATAAATTACTATTTGAGGATAGACTGGGTGCTATCGAGGTTTTGAAAGAGGATGCCATCTCAATAGTTCACAAGATGTGAAGTGTTCCCTTCAGCATAAGGAGTCAACTAAAAGATCACTTGGACAAACCCTGTTCTGAAAAGGTCATGAACCAGTTGACTCATTTCAATGGACCTCTTCCTTCATTGTGGCTAAGACAAAAAAAGAGATTTGAGTCTATGTGTAAACCTAAGGTCATTGAACAAGAATATTTTGGTGGATTGTTTTACCTCGCCCAAAGTCCAGGACATTTGGCTAAACTGGACATGCAAGGGTTTTCCACCATAGACTTGAGCGCTGCTTATCATCAAGTGGAGCTCAGCCAGGACTCTTGTTATTTAACACCCTTCAATACTCCTTTTGGGACAGTTAGATTACCCTGCCTGCAATTGCGATTAGCCTCTGCAGCACATGGGTCAGAAATTGATGTTTGAAATGTTTGGCTCTATGAAAAGTGTGTTGGCATATCAGGATGACATCCTGGTGATTTCTGATACTGCGCATAACGATTTGCAGGTGTTAAGTGAAGTGCTGAAGATCCTACATGTTCAAGGTAGTACAGAAAAAAAAGAGAGAAGTGCCAGTTCATGGTAAAATAAATTGAGTACTTAGGACATTATATTTCTGGTGAGGGTATAAAAGTCAGGACAAACCTGATAGAGGCCATAAGAAACAGCCCCTCCCCAGTTGATAAGGGCCAATTGCAGTCTTTACTCGTATTTTGTTAATATTATTTTATGTCTGTCAACAATTTGCTTTTCAGACTGAACCTTTGAGGAAACTGATGAGGAGTGGTGGAAAATGTATGTGGGGCAGTGATAAAGATGTTGCATTCAAGTCCTTTAAAACCTTAATTATTAATGCTTCTGTTTACAGGGTTGTAAAAATGATGTTAGTTCTATCACAACGGTGATTACCGCAGAGGCGGCTACTCACGGTCCGAAGCAGTGGGGCAGTGGAGGGGGAGAATACAAACATAGCCATAGGCACACAACCAAAAAAAGAAATAAAAAATATAAAACTTTACTTACCTGCCGCTTCAGTCACCGAATTGCTCCTCTTCCTATCCTCGACTCCAGGGCAGATGCACACTGCACAGACTCCCAGATGCTAATCCTGGCACTGCTCTCATGCTAGGTATACTGTTTCCAGCATGTCAAAAGTGCTGGGATTGGTCTGAGCAGCTCGGTATGCCACTTAGACAGGGCCTGGGAGCCTGTGGCTTTTCTCTACCCAGCTGTACAACACAGCTGAATGAAGAAATTCTAAATGCTCATGATGGTTTGGCCAGCCTAAGACGGAAGGCCAAACCATCAGGAGCACTTAGTAGTGCCCATCACGCCTCCTCCCCACTGTGGCCATAGATAGAATGGCGTTGCCGCGCCCTATGACGCGTCTCACTGGCAACCTGCAAGTAAGAAGAAAAATAAAATGATAATCAAATTGATTTATTATAATTTTATTTTTCATGTGTTTAAATCTGCTGCCACTTAGTGCAGCAACGCTTCTCTGCCATAATAGAGCAGGCACCCCTAGATTACCGGGAGGGGTAGGATCAGTAACAGTTTTGGGCCAAACAGTGGAAGGTAAAGAGATACCAATGCATTCACCTCTAGACGTTTACCAAAATCAGAACGCAATTACAGTACCATCGAGAGAGGTGTTGGCATATGTGTTGGCTTCCAATCACTTTTCAAAATATTTGTGAGGAAGGGAAATTCCTCTTCTTACAGGCCGCAAGTCTTTGGTACATCTGTAAACTGAAAATAAGTTTAATAAAGCTAGTCCAAGTCTTCTCACATTGTTATCCAAAAGGCTGAATTTCATTTCAATGCAAGGCACATTCCTTGTGGAAAGAGTTTACTTTTTGTTATGATGTCCTTTAGTAAACACTCCCACTGATCAGGATATGGATGATGTGGATTGCGTTGTGGGAGTGATTGATGGAGTGTAGGTTTCAGGAAAAGTTGTGACTATTCAGGAATGGCAGAAAAGTGGTGAGAGTGATTGTTGTCAAACATTGCTAAGAGTTTATTGCTGGAGGTTGGTCTAAAGAAAACAGTTTGGATAGGGAGGTTGAACTATTTTCCAAGGTCAAGAATGAACTATTTATTGAGGGTACATTAATTATGAGAGGAAACCTGTTGATCCCTCCAGTGGTGTTAAGAGCTCTCCTGATAGGATCTGCACACAATGGATATGTGGGTCATACTGGCATGAAAAATAGATTTCATTATTATTATTATTGTGATGGACAGAGGTTGACACGTTTGATGCTCGTAGTACTATGTGTAGGCAGGCAGACAAGGTTCTTCGCACTTCCAATATTCTATTGGTGGAATTTCCAAAGTTGCTAGGAAGAAATTGGGGATGGATTTTATTGGGCCATTGTATAACTTACAGGAAATGTTCGTGTCTGTGTTAGTCTTGGTCGGTTATCACTCCAAGTGGGTAGGATGTAAGCTTCTTAAAGAACCATACATGTTGTCATGGGTTTTTAGAGATCACTATCCTGAAGAGAAGGTAATCCCAAGTATTTGGTGACTGATAATGGTGTACAATTTAAATCTAATGCAATTCAGACATTTTTGTCCTGTTTTGGCATCAACATTTACCCATGGCTCCGTAAAGTCCTCAGGTTGATACATATCATACAGTTGGTGGTGTCATCTTGTTCTAAGGTCCTTTATATGGGGTCTGAAAGGATATGGAGTTACTATAGCACTCTTCATTCCAGGACTGGTGTTGCTCCATTCATAGTGCTGAGGGAAAGGCATTTTTCAAGAGACCTTACCTATAGTTGGATTTTGGAGAAAATGTGTGGGTGACAGAATGCCTGATTTGAAAGAGGTATGCCAGACAGTGAAAGTGAAGGATGCTCAGGTCAAATCCAAGCTGAGATATGATGATCTCAGAGGGGTGAAAGATGTTGCCTTCCAGGTTGTAGAGTCTGTGAGACTCAAGAGGCCTCCAGGATCTAGGAAATAGAACTATTGATTTGATCACAGCGCACGTGTTTTAGGTATCCAAGCATGACATCATGGTAGAGAATGGTAAGTGGTGGAGCAAATTTCCCAAATTCAAATACCTGGTGGTTTGATGTTGATGGTCAAGATAGCTATTCTCCAGTTGTTTGTGCCCTCAGTTCTGGAGGTCAGGATGATGCCCCTCTGTTGCAAGTTGTTGAGGCTTCTGCTGAGTCAAGTTCTTCTTGTGAGACTCCCAGTTTTGTTTGCAGCAGAACTAGGAGGCACACCTTTGTTCCCAAATATCTTGGGGGAAATGTTTGTCTTGGTTGTAACATCTTACCGTTTAGTTTGTGGCTTGTGTATCTGTAGAGCGTTTTCATTTTCTGTAAGTAGATCTCAAGATATTTTTGTGCTGTAAAGGGGTAGATATGTTATGGACTAGATTTGGGATGTTTCCCTTTCGAGTTGTGTTTCCTTTCATATTGGAATGTCACTGATGGCATCTCTTGTGCAGCATCCAAGAATCCATTAGAGGTTGGTTGGAGCCTGTGGCAGTCACTGGTAGACGTTGTGTGTTTCCCTTTTTCTGCTGAGAATAAATCATTCATCATCTTATGTGGCCTTGCCTATTACTTAATCACCACAGCAACACACTTCATTTAGAGACGGGCAGAACTTACGCAGTGGCATAGCTAGACCTTTAGCTGCCCGTGGCCGTCCCTGCGCTTGCCGCCCCGAGGCAGCCGCATGTAGAAGTGGGTGGGGGTTTGCTGGCTACGCCACTGTACTTACTTTTTCTGTCAACAGAGCTCCCTCTCGCTCAGTTTGCAGAAAACTTTCTCTGACAGCCTGATTAAGTAGGGCCTGTCGAAGAAGGACATTACACTACCCACCCTCCATAGGGTGAATGGTATAATGCCTTTTTTTGTGCATTACTGCTAGGAAAAACCTGGTGGTGAGGGACAGAAAATAACATAAAAATACCACCACACCCTGTGATAGGTATCCTAAGTTGTGGGGGCAATTAGGATTTGTTTTCTATTTTTTGAAAACAAACTTCTTTTTGGGCCTCTGTTTAAAAAAAACGAAAACATTTGAAAAGTTTGGTGAATGGCCATTAAAACAGACTATGGCTGCACACCAAAGTTTTTGAACATTGAAAGGAACCACTGTAGTAGTGGTTCCTTTCAATATACAGCGATGACCGCTGGGCTGGCAGTTAAAAATGATGGAATGTAGTCCATCAGGATGGCAGAAGTAAAGCCCCCCCACCACCATTATGGGTGGAGAACCGTCCATCAAATGCTTAACTAAGCCTTTTATTATCGCCACAATTGGATGTTATAACAGCCAGCTGTAATTAGAAGGGGAGGCATACTAATTACATCCCCTAAAAGCCCTGAATAAGGACCCATACAACGGGGTATCACCACAAAATCCACCGTAACTAGGAATTCAGTACAAAAATGGACAGCTATTTAATTGCTGAGGAAATTATCACATCTAGCTGATACCCTGGTGAACTATAATTTAGTCCATCCTGCAGGTCCCCCATGACATATTGTCTGTAACCAATCCTAGACAGCTCAAAGTTTTAACCTAAAGGAGGAGTCCTGTAATCAACATCATCATGTAGATGCCCGGCTTCCCGCTTTCCTCCTCTCGCTCACTGTCTCTCCCACCCAGACTCATCAGATGTACACTGCGTTCAAGTAAACTGCAGCAGCCAGAATAAGATGCAGATTCAAAACTACAAAGAAAGCCATAGGCATATTAAGGGACACGTAGAGTAACTTCTAAGTAATGTCATAATCTGTGTGTCTCACACTTTTTCGTCCATCACACCATTAAATAATGTCTCACGAGACAAGACAAAAGCACCTCTCTGTTCACAACACCAAATCGCTTCCCATGTAGGTTCAGAACAAAACCAAAATTCTTACAACCAGGACAGCCAACCCCACTTGGTGTATCGAGTTCCCCATCGGAGAATGCAGTTCAGCGGCCTGCACTGGAGAAGGAAGCACTATATAAATGCTACAATATATTGCAATGTCAGTAAGGAAGTTGCTAGACCTTGCTTCAGCATGCTACCATCAAGTGTTTCATGAGGAATCCTACTTGCTTTACACTCGGAGCATGTTTAGAGATTTAAAAAAGTATTCTTTGGCCTTGGGTTTCTTTTGGCCCTCATCCAGTAAGCAATGGCCCAGATTTTTAATTGGGTTAGAGGAGGATTAGGTTTTCAGGTTTATATTGTAGTATATAGGAAGACAGTAAAAGAGCATAACTGAAGCCTGAAAAAGGTATTAAATGTCCTTCAAGTTGAAGGACATACAATCAAGGAACGTGGATGTTGTTTGGAGCATGCTCTGACCTATATAGGAGATTTAATATTAGGGAATTTGTTTTGAACCAAGCTCAGATAATGGAAGCAGTGTTTCGGGTTTTTCCCTGAGGATAAAATTAATGAGAGCATTTTTCAGTCTTTTAAAAAAAATATCTGACATAAGCATCTGATAGTGCAGCCAGAAATTATCTATTTACTGCTAATTGTAAATATAAGTTGAATGAGTGAGGTAAAGGTGAATTGGTTTTGAAGATTTTCAAGCAGGCGTTGCGAATACCCCTTTTTGGTACACACACAGCCTGGGTAGGAAACACACCATCAGTAATGACTGTTTATACAGAAGAGGGCATTACTCACCGAACAAGTAATTTGTGAGGAATGTTCTATAACTTAATTTGCATGCATCATTGCGTGCAGATCCTAACACAATTCAGTCAGTCAAACACTTTTATTCGGCTGATACCCATGAAAAGATAAAAACATGTACATGCAAACAGATTAACAATATAAAATCTCAATAAATTGATATGGCCAAATAGAAATATTAAAATCACCCATCCAGAGACTGGCTCTCCAATCTGGGCATCTCTCGCAATAATTAGTTAAAAATTTGCAAAGATCACTTATCAGGTTGATGATGTGAGACTCCCAGTTTTGTTTGCAGCAGAACTAGGAGGCACACCTTTGTTCCCAAATATATTGGGGACACTGTTTGTCTTGGTTGTAACATCTTACCGTTTAGTTTGTGGCTTGTGTATCTGTAGAGCGTTTTCATTTTCTGTAAGTAGATCTCAAGATATTTTTGTGCTGTAAAGGGGTAGATATGTTATGGACTAGATTTGGGATGTTTCCCTTTCGAGTTGTGTTTCCTTTAATATTGAAATGTCACTGATGGCATCTCTTGTACAGCATCCATGAATCCATTGGAGGTTGGTTGGAGCCTGTGGCAGTCACTGGTAGACGTTGTGTGTTTTCCTTTTTCTGCTTAAAATAAATCATTCATCATCTTATGTGGCCTTGCCTATTACTTAATCACCACAGCAACACACTTCATTTAGAGACGGGCAGAACCTACGCAGTGGCATTGCTAGACCTTTAGCTGCCCGTGGCGGTCCCTGCGCTTGCCGCCCCGCGGCAGCCGCATGTAGAAGTGGGTGGGGGTTTGCTGGCTACGCCACTGTACTTACTTTTTCTGTCAACAGAGCTCCCATTCGCTCAGTTTGCAGAAAACTTTCTCTGACAGCCTGATGAAGTAGGGCCTGTCGAAGAAGGACATTACACTACCCACCCTACATAGGGTGAATGGTATATTGCCTTTTTTTTGTGCATTACTGCTAGGAAAAACCTGGTGGTGAGGGACAGAAAATAAAATAAAAATACCACCACACCCTGGGATAGGTATCCTAAGTTGTGGGGGCAATTAGGATTTGTTTTCTATTTTTCGAAAACAAACTCCTTTTTGGGCCTCTGTTTAAAAAAAACGAAAACATTTAAAAAGTTTGGTGAATGGCCATTAAAACAGACTATGGCTGCACACCAAAGTTTTTGAACATTGAAAGGAACCACTGTAGTAGTGGTTCCTTTCAATATACAGAGATGACTGCTTGGCTGGCAGTTAAAATTGATGGAATGTAGTCCATCAGGATGGCAGAAGTAAAGCCTTCCACCACCATTATGGATGGAGAACCGTCCATCAAGGAACGTGGATGTTGTTTGGAGCATGCTCTGACCTACATAGGGGATTTAATATTAGGGAATTTGTTTTGAACCAAGCTCAGATAATGGAATCAGTGTTTCGTTTTTTTTCCCTAGGATAAAATTAATGGGAGCATTTTTCAGTCTTTTAAAAAAACATATTTGACATAAGCATCTGATGGTGCAGCCAGAAATTATCTATTTACTGCTAATTGTAAATATAAGTGGAATGAGTGAGGTAAAGGTGAATTGGTTTTGAAGATTTTCAAGCAGGCGTTGCGAGCACCCCTTTTTGGTACACACACAGCCTGGGTAGGAAACACACCATCAGTAATGACTGTTTATACAGAAGGGGGCATTACTCACCGAACAAGTAAGTTGTGAGGAATGTTCTATAACTTAATTTTTATGCATCATTGCGTGCAGATCCTAACACAATTCAGTCAGTCAAACACTTTTATTCGGCTGATACCCATAAAAAGATAAAAACATGTACATGCAAACAGATTAACAATATAAAATCTCAATAAAATGAAAAGGCCAAATAGAAATATTAAAATCACCCATCCAGAGACTGTCTCTCCAATCTGGGCATCTCTCGCAATAATTAGTTAAACATTTGCAAAGATCACTTATCAGATCGATGATGTGAGACTCCCAGTTTTGAAAAAAAAAAGAAAAACAAGTTAATGAATAAAATATCCCAAAATCCAGGGAATAGCATGCACACAACTTGACAACAGGGGTTATGCAGCAACTTTTCAACTGGCAAATTGCCTTTTCTAATATAAATTAGTACCTCTAGTCCCCTCTTCGGCCTGCCTGAAGTGGATGGCGTGGCAGCTACGCAAAAGGAAATTCCTCAAGGGCCCAGGTCTCTTGGCAGCATACTATGTCATGCTTATTACTTAGCTCCAGCCAGTCCTCATTATCCAGCTTCTTTCTGATTCCAGCTCTGTTCCAAGACAGAAAACGAAGACTATCTGACCCGGAAGTGACAACTTAGGTTAGTGGTTTTAGTGGAAGTCTCTCCCCGGCATATCTTGGGGTCAGCATCAGAGGAAGGGGAAGAGGAGAATAAAAAGTTATCTTCAGATGCAGCCAGTCATTCTACCTCCAACATGCATGAAAGGGCAGCAAAATGGTTTTATGAACAAAGCTAATATGGGCTGAGCAACCGGGTTGGGGCCTGGACCTGGCATATTACCAGCCATTGGTGGCAGGGTCGAGGGCCGATAAAGGAAGCCCAAAGGGAGCACACAAATCTTACACACACTATTCACACGATGATCCATTCTGCATAGTAGTTCGCTTACCAGGTGTGGGTTCATGAAATTTACCATAATCCAATCGCCCCTTGATGATTTGGGAGAATAACCCAGCTAGCCGACTCTCCTAACCATGAGGATTTCATCCACTAGATCAAACAGCCAGTCTGAGTTTGATTTACACCAAAGGGTGACTTTATTTTTTGAGTCATGCCAGTCTTTGTGCACTCCTATGGCCACAGGAGAGACGCTTTAAGTATGATGAAGTATGGTGTGCATTTGGGCAGAAGTTATAGGCGGTCCACACTCCTGTCCGCTAACTGCATTGCTCTTTAAACCAGCATACTTTTGAGAGCTAATATTTTTAACCACTGGGCAGGATTCAGGGGCGGTGAATGAGTTACCTTGTTGGGTATGGGTTGGTCGGTGAGAGAGGAGGGTTGGTCGGTGATAGAGGGGGATTGGTGGGTTGAAAAGAAAACCAGCCATTTACAGGCATGATTGGTATTGCCTGAGGATGAAAGTTAGTTACACGAGTCTGATCAATGTTGTGACAGAAATCCATAAGCACTTACCTTCTGTCTCACAGGGACTTAATCTGCATGGAAATGTCCAGTCAGGGGTCCTTCAGAAGAGACTTCAAGTTATCAAACAGAGGTTTGCACATGTTCTGTAATACTGTCCCTAGTTAAGGTGGCGTTGATGGAAGCAGAAACTTCGGGTTTTGTCCGTAACTTTTTCACGCCTGAAGCAACCTTTTGGGCATTATCATTGCGTCTTTTCCACTTAGCCGGTGGGGGCTTATGTGCTGCTGGGGGATGGCTGCTTAAATTAACAGTGGAGGAATTTACCAAATATTTATGAATAATGCATGGATAAAAGATGAAGGCAGGCCCTATGGGTCTTGCTCGTCGAGAATAGCTCAGGATTGCTATCCACGGTCTTAGCCAGGGTGTTCGCCTGTGGAGTGTTTGCATGCCCAAGAGAGTCATTGGACTCAATTAACAGAGTCGATACAACTTGTAACTGTTGTTGGGAGATACACAAAGACGTGAAGGTTTCCTTAGTATAAGGTTTATTCTTGAACCTGGCAAAAATGAGGAGGACCGGCTGGATGCTCCTCTTACAGTGAAGCTCGGTCGACATATGACTCACAGGATTCCACAGCTCGAGAACACAAGAACTGGAACCCTGTCAGATCACACGCCAGCATAGCTGACATAAACACAACACTTCCCCTTTCCCAAAAAAGAACACATTAGCAAGAAGGTAAACATAAATTACAATAAGAAAGAAAATCAAATAAAAGTAAAATAGTAAAATTAGAGCAGATAAGAACTAAGAACGACAAATGTATGTGACATAATCCTTTAAATGCTACAGTTTGACACAAGCTCTGCCAGCTCTGGTGAATTCAGAACTTTTAGAGCCAATGCACTCCTTAGGAACCAACTTTAGAACTGCAGACTTCAGCATTGCTAACCCTGAGACTACTGCAGTCACTCACACAACCCTCCCCCTCTGTAATATTAGAGAAGGAAGATCCATGACCACTTTCCTTAGTAACACTGGTGAGAGAGCGCAAACTGACTTAAATGTATGAGTACATCACACTTACCTGTAGTAAGCACAAATCATGAAGAGAAATGCCATGAGTGCTAATAGTATCTGCAATTATATTCTGAATGTATAGCTAATGTAGAGATTTAAGTAGAAGTGGAACTAATACAGAAATGTGTGACATTATATGACTTTATTAGACGTGTTTATTTTTGAATCCATGTCGTGAAGCTGCTAAAACATAAGATGGTATGTGGTTAAAAGCAGAACGTGGTAGGCCTCGGAGCCAGAGCTGGAGGGAAAGGGAAGATAGTTCTTTTCACGACACAGATTATATTAAGGTTTTTGGTCATTGCATTTAATAGACCATGATTTATAGAAATGTTTACTTAATAATAGAATAAGAGTATTAACATGCTTTAATTAAATGAAGAAGTTGCATATTATAATCATAATGAGAAATATTGTAGGCCTGAAATGTTTTAGCATTGATTTACACGTACATGTCTGGGCTGAGAAATGTTGCAAGCCTTTTTCTTTTAGAAGTATATGAGAGTTGGGTTCTTGGCTACAGATATCTGTCTGCAACAGGAAAGGGGGGATCCAATTATAAATGAATGAATAGAGGTCTGTTCAGTAGACGGCCCAGACATGGAGGAGGGTTTTGGAATGTTTAAGGGGTATCAGCGGGCCGGAGAAGAGCCTGAGAAGCAAGGTCAACTCTAACGCATGAGGCCCAAGACAAAGCATCATGGAAAAAGCTAGAAGTTGCACCACGTGAGGGGCGTTCCGCAAGGGGCGTCTCAAATGTTGTTGACTGTTTTGTATTAGGGACAGCACCCCTGGGTGGAGTTAGAGCAGATACCTGAGGACCTTTTAGAGAGCGGATGGGTAGGCAGTGAGGGGTCATGACTGGAGAACTTTAGGTTTTCACCAAGAGACTTAGAGTGAGTGACTTCCCTTGGGGGTCATTCACTGCTGACACCTTTGTTAGGTTGGGATTTGGTTAAGTAGGGATACCATCTAGAACAGGGTAGGGACGCCTAACCTGTGTTTGTTTTCCTCCAACCTAAATGAAGGAGAGATATGCGTCTATGCTGATAGCTTTACTATTCTTAGAACTTGTGTTAGTGATTTCTGTTGCTCGTCTGAGGGCTTTTCGAGAGCACATGTATGTAATTGGACCTGTGTATCTCGTGAATCTCATTCTGAGATGCCTGTATTTGCAGCTCATTATATCTTTACAATAAACTTTTGAAAACTAGACGTTGTCCGTGATCTTTGGGAGTAGAGTCCTTTCTTGGGTGAACTAGCTTGGAAATAGGTGCACTTTCTTTCCTTACAGACAGGCAACAAAGGTTCAGTCGACCAGATCGAGGTTTGGATCAATAGATATAAGGTATCGATCAAAATCTCGCCCTTTCAGTTGGTAGCTATAGAGGATGGTTGCCTTCTTGAGGACGGTGACCTAGGCCAGGTTAGCTTACCCCAAGGCCCCTAGAGATCGATGATCGGAAGAACAGCCCGCTGGAGAAGATCCGGATGACGTGAGACAGAAAAAGCAGCAGTATCGGTCGAGAGTGAGTATAAAGGGTTATGCGTGTTAGATTGCGGTGTTTTGTATTGTATTTATGTTGTAATGTCTGGCGGAGTTGAATGCCTGTAGAGTGACTGTGGAACAGGTTGTGAGCGCGCGCAACCGGTGGAAATCTTAAGTTCAAGGAGAGCTTAAGTGGTTCGGGTGTATCGGACACCCAGAGTAATTGTCAACTAGAGTGAAGGGGGTCATGAGGTACCATTGATCACCCGAGAGACCGAGATAGGGGGAACGTAAGAGTGAGTGCGTGAGTAACGGACGCTGGTCGGAAGTTACTGTGTGTGTAAGCAACCTATCAGAGAGACGATAGACATCTCGTCAGTTGTGTTGACAATTACAGATAGACTGTGGACGTACAGTCGAGAGAAGTGACCGCTTGGTCGGAAGTAGTCATTTTTCGGTGTATGAATGGGACGCATGCATAACCGGGAGACGAGTTGAGAAAGGAGGGGTGCTGCTGCGAAGCGGAGAAAAGTGACGTCAGGTGGTGTCGCGCAGTGATTGGCCGACAGGAGAAAGACCGCGCTGTGATAGGCCAAGCTAGCAAAGCCGCGACAGGATTGGTGGATTGTCATCAGGAAGTAAACAGAGTAGCGAGGCTGGATTTTGTGCGCATAATTATGAAGTGTTTTAAGTGGCTGAAAGCGGTGTTTAAGAAAGAGAAGCGGGGATCGTATGAAGGGGAAGAAGCCCCGCCGGAGGGTACGCCAGCACGTTACATGGCAGTAAATGTCGGGTTGCATACGATCCTTTGGATATCAGAGTGGAGTAAGATTACTGAAGGAAATGAGGAACTGACGTTCCCGAAGTACGGGACGTTCAGATTAGAGGTGTTGCATCGATTAAAATCAGTCATGACCTCAATGAGACCCTTGCCTAGACCAACCCAGTTTGAAGCTCTTGATGCGTGGCTTAGGGCAGCGCATGAAAAGAATATGAACAGACGACAAGAAAGGGTGAAACGATCGGTAAGGGCAGTACAGGATGCCAGGTGGGATGCGGATGCTAAAAGATGGAGAGTGCATAACATGGAAGTAAATAAACTGTACCCAGTGTTAGAGGCGCCAGTAAATAAAAGCCCCCTAGAAGAAGATGAGGAGAGCGAAACAGAGGATAGCCTGATAAACAGATTATTGACAGACAGGCCACCCCCGTATAATAGAGCAGGGGGAGAGGTCGAGAAGAGTGAAGGAGAAAAGGGGGGCAATGCAGGAGAGCACAGACCGCTTCCCAGTTCAGAGTGGGATCCTGAGGCAAAGAAAGAGCTGTCCCAGCCTAGTCAGGTGCAACAGGTAGTCGGTAGGTTTGTGGTACAAAGAGCGCCGGAAACGGAAAGCGCCACATCCTACCCATTACCAGATGCACTACAGGTACCGGTTACCATAGGTCCTATAATATCGATATATGACCAAGAGAGAGCAAGAGGGGAAGAACGGAAACGGAAAGACAGAGAAAGAGCAGAGGAGGCAAGGAGGAACGATACCACTAATTCCCCAAGTCAGATGCCGATACCCAGAGAGTGGAGTACACCGATGCACACAGCAGGGGACCCAGGAGGAGATCCTGGGGGCCCTAGATGGCCAATGGATCTGAGGGGATCTGGACGAAAATCCTTTCAAGAGCTAAATGAGTACATGAAGCAGTGGGATGAGGCAGTGAAGGCTCAAAAGAGCATCAATGCTGCAGAAGCAGAAAGGGAAAGTCAGGACAGCAGAGCACGGACTCACTGCGGGGCTGGGGAGAGTAGCCCGGAGTGGGACTGTAGAGGGAGTAGGGGAGTCACGCATTGGGCCCGGAGAGGAGATAGAACGGGCCTGGAAAACGGGGGCCCCGGGAGTGAAGGGGTGGCGCGCCCAATACTCAGCAAAGGGGAGAGGAGAGCACAGGAGTACAGAAACAGCTTTAAATGTCCACACTGTGTGCCCGGCACCAGAGAACTGAATGGGAGTTGTGAGAGGTCGCACCATAGACCCTGTGATGATGGAAATGAGCGCAGTCCAGGGAATATGGGGAACCAGGAAGGATCGTATCGGATACTGAGCGATACGAGGCAAAGGGAGTGTAGCGACCAGAGGGAAAATAACAGAGAGATGTGCGGTGAGAGGAGAGAAGAAGAAGAGAGTGGGCAAAGCAAGAGTAGGGGTAACAGGCCCGTGTTCCATCACCTTCCAAGATCGGATGGCCGAGCATGGGACCTAGAGAGATGGGAGCAAGGGAGGCCACCCATTAACTCTCCCGAGCCCAAACGTAGAGCTCGAAGTTGGGATGGGAGGGAGACCAGTGAGCCCCCTTCGAAAGACATATTGCGAGCTGAGATAAAAGCCAAGAGACTCGATGTCTCCAGTTTAAGGTCAGACCTGGATGACATGGTAGATGGTACCCTGCCTTTAGAAAGAATGGAAATGTATGAACAGGATGAAATACTGTATATGGCAAAAGACATTACTCGAAAAGCGAGAGCAGTCCATGAGAAGTTAGTCGAACTAGCAGGCAAATATATGGTGGACTTGTCAAGAACCAAAGCATTACAGGGTAACCACAGGCTACATTACTCAGATCGAGACCTAGATGAGAGGAGAACGATTGGGCTGAAAACACACATAAGGGAACTGATTACTGGAATAAGGACATGGAGGGCACTAGATAAGTGGGAAGAGAGGTGGTCCAAGAAAGGGACCGGCAGGAGAAGCACGCTTGGTATGACACCAGGACAGCAGGGAATAGAAGCATACCCTTTGCGTGAAGTGGCAAATGGGAACTATGTACATGTCCCTTGGAGTAGGGGAGATTTAGCTGCTTTTACCACCTCTTTCCCCAAATTACGTGAGAGCCCAGTGGAGTGGTACAAGCAAGTGGAGAGATTTGTAAAGATCTCAAAGGTCCTTTGGATAGATCTGAACACGCTGTTTGACATTGTAGTACCAGGCGATCTGTGGACAGCATGCAAGGTTAGCGCTGAGTGGCCCACAACGGAGCCAGAGAGAGATGCCAAGACCAATGGGCCGTCCGAGACTGTGATGGCAAAATACGAGAGAGTGATGACTTGGCTGAAAGAGAAAGTGCCAATGCAAGACATAGATTGGGTCAGAATAGACCGAACAAGACAGGAACCCAAAGAGACAGTTCACGAATATTACGAGAGATTGCTGAAGGCGTTTAAACAGTATAGCGGCTTGGATGTAATGGATCCAAAAGACATAGGGCAATTTGTGTCCAAGTTCGTCCTGGGACTGAGACCGGATATTAGTTTAATGATTCAGCAACACTCGATTTGTTGGCAAACTAAACCCCTAGACGAAATACTGAGATATGCCAGGTACTGCTGTGATGAGATAGATTCCAAGGCTAAGAAACTAAAGGAAAAGTTGATGGTGGTACAGATGCAGGCAGCAGGGAAGGGGGGACAACAGCAACAGCAGCAAGGAACAGGTACAGGAGGAAAGAAGCAGTACAGTCAGAACAAGGGCAATGAGGAGAGTTCCACCTTTAGACCCAGAATAGACATAGCTGCCTTGAAGAAAACGACTAGGTGCCACCAGTGCAACGAGGTGGGGCATTGGAAACGCGAGTGCCCTTACAATGTAGAGATAGGAGAACAAGAGATAGAGGAGGAGGAGGTCCAGAGCGCGCCTACAAGAGGGGTAACGCCATACCAAGGAAAGGTGCTCAAAGGGGGGGGGGCTCCTCCCCGAGCCCAGTTCCCGCAACCTCCTCGAGTAGGGAGTATGGGTAAGACCTATAGACAAATGCCCCTGTTTGTGGAAGGGGAAGAGTGCTATTATGTGGACCCATTAACCGGACAGAGAGTGGAAAGAGAAGACTGCACCCTCGGGGCAGCCTTGGAGGTAGATCAGAGGGGACCCTATGTGGAAGCAGAAGTAGCAGGGTGCCCTACGACATTTCTGGTGGACACAGGAGCCACTAGATCCACGATCAGATCAGCTGCAGTTCCAGACCTGCCCATGTCTGGAGAGACCATACAGGTGGTAGGGGTCGCAAACAGGAGAATAACCAGCCAATTGACAGAACCGGTGCAGGTGAAAATAGGGAAGTACAGTGATGAGCACCAGTTTGTGGTTTGCGATTCAAGTCCTGTGTGTCTGCTAGGAAGAGACCTGTTATGTAAATTGAATTGTACTATATACTGTACACCTCAGGGAGTGGAGGTATTGACCAATGATGATGATGCAGATTTCAAAGTTGCAAACTCTAGAATATGCGTGGAACTGTACCCTACTTTAACAGTAGAGGAGCTCCCCTGGGACTTGAGAGAGACAGTGGCATCAGAAGTATGGGATTTCACTGGGGAAGAGATTGGATTGGTCAAAGGGGTGGACCCAGTGAAAATTGTAGTGAAACCGCATGCTGAGTTCCCAAGAACACCCCAATATAAATTGACTCCAGAAACGATTGCAGGCATAAAACCCGTGATCGAGTCCATGATTAAACAGGGAATACTGAAAGAAATCGTGGGTAGTCCATGCAACTCCCCGATTATGGGTCTGCAGAAACCAAATGGGAAATTTCGGATAGTACAGGACCTTCGAAAGATTAATAACATAGTCGTTTCGTGTTGTCCAGTGGTACCGAATCCATCAGTGATACTGTTTCAGATTCCATTCCAAGCTGAGTGGTTCACTGTGATCGATCTTTGTCAGGCTTTCTTTTCGATCCCTCTGGACGAAGAAAGCCATTTTCTTTTCGCATTTAAGCTGGAAAATCGCGTCCTAACATGGTGTCGTATCCCTCAGGGGTATACAGAGAGCCCATCGATCTTTAATCAGCTTTTGAAGAGAAATCTTGAAAGTCTAGTGCTGCCCCAGAAGTCAGTTCTGGTCCAGTACATAGACGACCTCCTTGTGGCGTCAGAAACAGAAGAAGCTTGCAGGGAAGACTCCATTGCTTTGTTAAATCACCTAGCTGCCAATGGGCACAAGGTGTCCCCGGGAAAATTGCAATACTGCCTGACAGAAGTGCAGTATTTGGGACACAGAATTGAGAAAGGCAAACGAAAGGTGTCACCAGACAGGATAGAGGCGATCATGAAAATGAATGCGCCTAAGACACAGAGAGAGGTCAGGATGTTCCTAGGGATGGTGGGTTATTGCCGACAGTGGATCGTGAACTTTTCACTGAAAGCAAAGCCCTTGCAAAAACTGACGCACAAGGAGGTGAGGGATCCGGTACCATGGGACAAAGACTGTTTGATGGCGTTCCTACAGCTGCGAGAGGACCTGTGTCGTGCTCCGGCATTGGGAATGCCGGATTACAATAAACAATTTTTTCTTTACTGTTGTGAGAGAGAAGGTTGTGCGTTGTCTGTGTTGGTCCAAATCCATGGGAATGCCCGTAGACCAGTTGCTTATTTCTCGGCTACTTTAGACCCAGTAGCCGCAGCGTTGCCCGGATGTCTCAAATCCGTTGCTGCAACGGGTGTCAGCATTGAGAGATGTGAAAATATCGTCATGGGGCACCCGTTAGAGGTGTGCGTGCCACATTCTGTTGAACTATTAATGACCAGGACCAAAACACAGCATCTGACCAATAGTAGGCTCACGCGCTATGAGCAAGTTATTCTTGCTGCAGAGAACGTGACCCTCAAGAGATGCTCTGTTTTGAACCCTGCTACATTGATGCCACTTCCAAATGATATTGAGGATGATGATGAGCATACAGACCATGACTGTCTCGATGTGACTGAACTATGCACCAAACCCAGACCCGACATCGTAGATGAGCCACTGACCGACCCAGACGAAGTTTTCTTTGTCGATGGCTCATGTGTAAGAGACGAAGTTGGGCAGTTGAGAGCAGCTTATGCTGTTTGTACAATTGAAGGAGTTGTGGAAGCTGGGTGCCTGGAAGGAGTACACTCCGCTCAGGTAGCCGAGATTATTGCCCTGACACGTGCTTGCTTGGCAAGCAATCAAATTCGAGTCACCATATACACCGACAGCCAATATGGGTTTGGGGTAGTTCATGATTACGGGCAGTTGTGGTCTCAAAGAGGGTTCATGACTTCTTCAGGCTCTCCCATTCGCAATGGAGAGTTTGTGCGCCTGTTGTTAGAGGCATTGCAATGTCCAGCAAGTATCGCAGTTGTAAAGTGCACCGCACATACCAGAAATGAGGACTTTGTTTCGAAAGGCAATAGATATGCTGATGAAGTTGCGCGGTATTGCGCGGAACAAGGTTACTCTTTCACAGAGGTGGAAGTGGGTGGAATAAATGTAAGAACTGAATTAGCCATGATACTGGAAACTGTTGATACTTGGGATGAACTGTCAACCATGCAAGAAAATGCTCCTGATTCTGAAAAAGAAACATGGGAAAAGGCAGGATGTGTAATGGGTGAGACCCATTTTTGGGTCTCACCAGACGGCAGAGCAGTGTTGCCCAATGAGATGGTGAGTCCAATGGCTAGGCTCATACATGGTCCCGTACACTTAGGGAGAGATGCTATGCTGAGAGTGTTTAGACAGACTTGGTATAATCCCAAGTTTAGAATAGCAGCAGAAGCAGTGTGCCAGCGTTGTGTGACCTGCCAGCAGCTGAACGTAGGGAAAAGAACACCAGTTGCACTAAGTCACATAGGAAGGTCTGGAGGTCCATTCAATCGAATGCAGATAGATTTCATTGAAATGCCAAGGTGCAATCGCCTCCGCTATGTCTTGGTGGTTGTCTGTGTGTTCTCCAGATGGGTTGAGGCATACCCTACACGTAGGTGCGACACCCTCACAGTGGCCAAGTTACTGCTTAGAGAACTCATTCCTCGCTTCGGGGTGCCGGCCTTTTTGGAATCAGATAGGGGAACACATTTTAACAGCGAGCTTGTGAAGATGATCTGTGTAGCGCTAAATATTGACCAAAAGCTGCATTGCAGTTACCGACCAGAAGCCTCAGGAATTGTGGAACAGATCAATGGAACGATCAAGTGCAGGATAGCAAAAGTTTGTTCCTCAACGACCCTGAGTTGGCCTGATGCCCTGCCATTAGTCCTCATGAGCCTTCGTAGTACCCCAGACAGAAGAACAGGGTTGTCACCACATGAGGTGTTAATGGGGAGAGCAATGAGGCTGCCATCTATTCCAGCTACTGCACTGTTAAATATCACAGATGATATGATCCTGGACTATTGTAAGGGGCTGTCTGACGCAATGCGTTCTGTGTCTCTTCAGGTACAGGCTGCCGAGGTTCCAGCGTGCCAGGGCCCTTGCCATGACCTGTATCCTGGGGACTGGGTCCTGGTGAAGAAACATGTGAGAAGAAGCTGCTTGGATATTCGTTGGCGTGGGCCCTTCCAGGTCATCCTGATCACAAACACAGCTGTAAAGGTGGGAGGCCTGCCCAATTGGATCCACGCGTCACATACGAAAAGGGTTCCAGCACCTCTGGAAACAGCTCCTCTCTCGGATAGACGTCCAGCAGAGGACCGAGAAGCCATAGGGGGGACTAGCCAAGCTGTAGAGGTGCCAGCGGAAGCAGGGAACGAGTCTGACCAAGCTGAGGACGGTCAGTACAACAGCGAAACAGAAGACGCTACAGAAGGAGAAAGCAGCTGGGAGTATGAGTCTGACCCTGACAGGTCTGAAAGAGAGCGAGAACAGACCAGAAGGAGAAGGAGTAGAAGGGCACGTGGAGAAGCTAATTGGCCACAAAGAAGGAGCTCTAGCCTGAGGTCAACTCCAGAAGCAACCCTTCCTCCGATATCAGAAGACTCAGACCCCGAAGAAGGTGCTCAGGGCGCTGAAGCACCGGATCGAAGAAGGTCAAGAAGAGTGCGTGTGCCTAACAGAAGATACTCCACACCTGAGTGGACATATCTGGCGACAAATGTCTGTGAAACCGGAGACAGGGAGGATCCGAGCGGTGGTGGTGTCCAGTTCTGAGCCCATTATCACCGTGGAAATACGACTGTTGGTACCCGGTGTCGAACAAGAAGGGTCACTAACATTCATGCTCCCCAGACCTCCCCGCCTCAGCAAGTTAAAACACATGTTTCTTACAGAATTGCAATTCCCCGACTTTGGTACAACGATAACCGCACATGAAGAGCACAATCTTCGTTTGGAAATACTGAATTATGCTATTGAAGCTGCAACCACAAATCTGATAGTAGACTGTTAACGGACTTTGTAAATAAAGCAAGCAGAAAAAAAGAAGATTACCTAGCGCCCAGGAAGCAGAGAATTTTAGGGAACTTCCCTTGAGTTGATGGAGAAGGGCTAGGGTTGTCTTTTTGAACTGTTAAAGAACTTTTGCGAAGAAGGTTGTCAGCCTCCAGTTGTGTGGATTCTAAAGACAAAAGGATTGAAAAGAGACTGTAAAGGAACGAGAGGAAAAGAACTTTTTGATAAGATAAGAGAGAGCTATATTGTCTGACGAAATGGAGGCCGGCACCCAGAACCGCAGAGCTAAATGTATAATAGGTACACTAATAGTAGGAGTGATAATATTAATAGCTTTAGTGGTAACAATTTCTTATGTAAAGGGACATGAAGAAGAGGTAAAGGTAACTGATGCGAATTCTGTAGTAACGCTTACACCTATTGTTGCTGGTGAGAAAAGGGAAAACACTCAAGAGAAAGCGTTATTAGCTGCAGAAGCCCGCAGGTTACATGTAGACGAGTCCCAAGGAGACTTTAGGTCGAATGCTTATGCTAAACTCTTGTATGAATACGTGGATGCCATGGAGGTTAAGGATTGTTATGTCTGCATGCAGTTGCCGGCATCTGTAGACGAGGGTATTAGATACCATCACCTCCCTCTGACATATGGCATTACATGTAGCTTATTGCTTAGTATATTTTATGAGAGAGATAGTTTTGAATACTATTTCTCTAATTATGATTCAGTGTTGCCGGAAGTCCCAAATTATAAGCAGATGAACAAATGGGACTACTGGAAGAGTGAAGACAGATTGGCCAAATTCTTCATTCCTTGGATTACCTTAGATACTTCACATGCCCGTAGAAATAACCTGACATGCAAGGTGTCAGAAGTCGAGAAGAAGTTCATAGGGCAGGTGGATGATCGTTACAGGAGACAAAAGATTTTGAAAAAATCAGGACAAGGGAAAATAGATTGGACCGAGGAAGAGAAGTCACATAAGAGAAAGGGTAGTAGTGGTCCAATAGCTTTAGATAAAGCGCAGAGAGGAAAGTTATGTCTTCACCGAGCCAAAACGTATTATGAAAATGTATACGTGGGTGAAGTTGACTGTGAGCATGCTTTTAATTTAGAGTACTACACTAAGGATTTCCTAAAGGGAATGCAAGTGATTCCAAATGTGTATTTTGTATGTGGAAGAAATGCTTACGTGAGGCTACCTGACAACTGGTATGGATCATGCTACTTGGCAATTGTCTTCCCCAAAATATATCATGCACAAGACTTAGTGATCATTGAGGGTCAGACATCATCGAGAGGAAGGAGAGATGTAGGTGATGCCGAAATGGTTGGAGATGTCTTTGGAGCTATGTTTCCTCTTTTGGGAATAATCCTTAATGATGTTAAAATTAGACGACTGGCAACAGTTGTCGACAGGTTGTCTGCCAGCACTGCTCAGTCCTTAATGCTGGTAGAAGGAGAGATGCAATCGATAAGGGCTATGGTTCTTCAAAATCGTCTTGCATTAGATGTCCTACTAGCAAAAGAGGGCGGAGTCTGTAAGGCTTTGAAGGTCCAGGAATGCTGCACTTACATTCCAGACAATTCGAAGCCCCTTGAGAAAGTTATTAGGAACATAACTAGTATTCACAAGGAGATCGAAGACTTGAGTAGAGAAAATGTCTGGGAAAAGGTGGGCCACGGAATGAGTACAGTTGGAGGGTGGTTTTCCACCTTAGGCAAAAGCTTTGTATGGTATATTTTAAAGCCTATCATCATAATATTGATCTGTGGGATAATATTATGGGGATTGGTGAGGGTATTCAAATGGTACAGAGCAAGAAGGTCAGAAAGGGCCCAAAGAGAACAGCTGCAGAGATTGGCTGCCATACAAGATAATCAGTACAGGAGCCTGAGAGCTCTGGAAGCGCAGAGAATGCCAGCAATAACTGCAGTTTAAATGTTAATGATGACCCCGAGAGGTCATCAAAGGGGGGAACTGAGAGAGCGCAAACTGACTTAAATGTATGAGTACATCACACTTACCTGTAGTAAGCACAAATCATGAAGAGAAATGCCATGAGTGCTAATAGTATCTGCAATTATATTCTGAATGTATAGCTAATGTAGAGATTTAAGTAGAAGTGGAACTAATACAGAAATGTGTGACATTATATGACTTTATTAGACGTGTTTATTTTTGAATCCATGTCGTGAAGCTGCTAAAACATAAGATGGTATGTGGTTAAAAGCAGAACGTGGTAGGCCTCGGAGCCAGAGCTGGAGGGAAAGGGAAGATAGTTCTTTTCACGACACAGATTATATTAAGGTTTTTGGTCATTGCATTTAATAGACCATGATTTATAGAAATGTTTACTTAATAATAGAATAAGAGTATTAACATGCTTTAATTAAATGAAGAAGTTGCATATTATAATCATAATGAGAAATATTGTAGGCCTGAAATGTTTTAGCATTGATTTACACGTACATGTCTGGGCTGAGAAATGTTGCAAGCCTTTTTCTTTTAGAAGTATATGAGAGTTGGGTTCTTGGCTACAGATATCTGTCTGCAACAGGAAAGGGGGGATCCAATTATAAATGAATGAATAGAGGTCTGTTCAGTAGACGGCCCAGACATGGAGGAGGGTTTTGGAATGTTTAAGGGGTATCAGCGGGCCGGAGAAGAGCCTGAGAAGCAAGGTCAACTCTAACGCATGAGGCCCAAGACAAAGCATCATGGAAAAAGCTAGAAGTTGCACCACGTGAGGGGCGTTCCGCAAGGGGCGTCTCAAATGTTGTTGACTGTTTTGTATTAGGGACAGCACCCCTGGGTGGAGTTAGAGCAGATACCTGAGGACCTTTTAGAGAGCGGATGGGTAGGCAGTGAGGGGTCATGACTGGAGAACTTTAGGTTTTCACCAAGAGACTTAGAGTGAGTGACTTCCCTTGGGGGTCATTCACTGCTGACACCTTTGTTAGGTTGGGATTTGGTTAAGTAGGGATACCATCTAGAACAGGGTAGGGACGCCTAACCTGTGTTTGTTTTCCTCCAACCTAAATGAAGGAGAGATATGCGTCTATGCTGATAGCTTTACTATTCTTAGAACTTGTGTTAGTGATTTCTGTTGCTCGTCTGAGGGCTTTTCGAGAGCACATGTATGTAATTGGACCTGTGTATCTCGTGAATCTCATTCTGAGATGCCTGTATTTGCAGCTCATTATATCTTTACAATAAACTTTTGAAAACTAGACGTTGTCCGTGATCTTTGGGAGTAGAGTCCTTTCTTGGGTGAACTAGCTTGGAAATAGGTGCACTTTCTTTCCTTACAGACAGGCAACAAAGGTTCAGTCGACCAGATCGAGGTTTGGATCAATAGATATAAGGTATCGATCAAAATCTCGCCCTTTCACTGGAAGACTTAGAACCAAATGTACCCTCAGACCAAGTACAATCTTGAATCCAATCATACCTGATCGGGTGAAATTCAGCACGAGAATCATGTTGAAAATTCTTCACACAATCAGGTAAAATTTTGCCTCTAAACTTAGCAAATCTATTGGCATGTCACACCTTTCCATCACTAAGTAAGGCAGAATTACACATAAATTTGACAACTTTGAGAGGAGCAGAAAACGTACTTTCCAGTTTGCTCGTCATACTACTTCCATATCGGCCCTCGACTCTGCCACCAATGGCTGGTAATATGCAAGGTCCAGGCCCCAACCCAGTTGCTCAGCCCATATTTAGCTTTGTTCATAAAAAACATTTGCTGCCCTTTCATGCATGTTGGAGGTAGAATGACTGGCTGCATCTGTAGATAGCTTTTTATTCTCCTCTTCCCCTTCCTCTGATGCTGACCCCAAGAAATGCCGGGGAGAGACTTCCACTAAAACCACTTACCTAAGTTGTCACTTCCATATTCCATATTCATGAATATTTGGTAAATTCCTCCATTTAAGCAGCCCTCCCCTAGCAGCACATAAGCCCCCACCGGCTAAGCGGAAAAGACGCAATGATAATGCCCACAAGGTTGCTTCAGAATTACACATAACTTTGACAACTTTGAGAGGAGCAGAAAACGCACTTTCCCGTTTTGCTCGTCATACTACCTTTCCTAACCTTAACTGTATCACCTACACAAAGATGTACTTTTTTTGTACCATGAGATTGGTTAAAATTAACCTTGTACTTCAATTGAACAGCCTCCAAGGTATTCCTAACTTCCTTGGCAGACCACAAAAAAGAACTGGTACACTTTAACTATCCCACATGGTCCTTGGTGCGAGGAGATCTGTCCCTAATTAACTCAAAAGGTGAATGCCCACAGGACTCACAGTGTAACTCTGTATGAACAAATGGTCTTCCTTATCTCACCGCCCAATCTAAATGATTGCTAAAGGAAACTTCAATAATACCTTTGATTACTCTGTTGAAGCTTTCCACACTACCATTTCCCTCAGAGTGGTACAAAGAAGTGGTCCTGTGGGTAATGCCAGATTCTTTAATACATATCTTGAATATATCACTGACAAATTGCACACCATTATCAGAAATAATGTCTTTGCGTTAAAAAAACATCAGCTAAGAACAAAAGTACTGACTCCGAATCTACCTTGTCTTTGTGAAGGTTTCCCTAGTATAAGATTTATTCTTTAACTCAGCAAAATTGAGGAGGACAGGCTGGACGCTCCTCTTCCAGTGAAGCTCGGTCGACGTATGACTCACAGGATTCCACAGCTCAAGAACACAGGAACTGGAACCATCTGAGATCCCAAGTAGGGTGACCAACCGTCGGTAAATTTCACGGACAGTCCGTAATTTCGTCCATCTGTCCGTTGTCCGTGAAGGATCTTTTAACGCCATTTGTCCGTAATTTTAACCGGGCACCGGTCACAACTCCCTGAAGCCTGCACAGCTTCCACCCACCTCCCTTCTCGACTCCGATGCTGAGGTCGGTGTAACAGACTCTGAGGCAGTACAAAAGCTCAGATACCCGGCAGCATTGGAGAGACACAGCGGGGTGGCAACCCTCACACCTTCTGCCCATGATGAGCTGTTAAAGGTGCTTGCTTGAAGGTGACTGAGGGGGGGGGGGCAGCTTCAGGAGCAGGGGCATCTATTCAGATGCAAACAGCCATTAATGCAGCATGTCTCCGCAATTTAGATGGGCTTTACACATTCCATTTCTGCCCAGGGCCCCAAACATCCTAGAACCGGGCCTGATTACAACGAGGCAGCACGTGGTTCTCTTCACAGAGCATAATTACTGTCACTAAATTTTACGCAAACCTCGGTTCTTCAAACATGCAGTCTATAATGTAAGAAAATAAAGAAATCGCACAATCGCACTCACACTGATTAACAAAGTATGGAGGACAATCAGTTAAATCAGTTTTCTTGGAGTATCTCCCTTAAGTACTGTACATCACAGTGGGGGATGGCAAAACTAAAATTTTGGAAAGAGAGCCTCTCTTCTCGTTGTCTTGTCCAGGAGGGGGTGAGGAGCCCTACCCCACTATGGAAGAGACAAAGATGATACTAGAATACTGCATGCCCACCCCTGTGCCCACCCTGGTGGATCATGTTTCCCCTCCTGTGATGGCTCCTGCCCCTCCAGTGATGGCCCCTGTCCCCCCATGTGATGGCTCCTGCCCCCCCGCCTGTGATGGCTCCTGTCCCCCCCTTGTGGTGGATCCTGTCTCTGCCCTGGGTGGCTTCTGTCCCAGTCCTGGAATGGCTGCTGCAGAGAGGTTGAAGTTCTTGATGATCCTCTTCTCAAAAAGGCTCAGCTCAAAATTAATGTGAGAAGGTGGGCCAGTGAGCAAGTGAAGGGATGGCTGGATGAATTAGTGAAAGGGTGAATGGATGAATGAAAGATTAAATAGATGGATAATGAGAGGATGGATGGATAGATGAGTGAGTGGAAGGATGGAAGAGAGAAAAGGTAAATAGCTGCATGTATGGGTGGAAGGGTAGCTGGATGGGTAAAAGGGTGGATGGATGAGTGAAAGGATGGATGAGTGAAAAGGTGGATGATGAGTGAGTGAGTGGGTGGATGCATGAGTGAAATGATGGATGGATTGATGAACTGATAAGTGCAAGGGTGAATGGATGGACAGATGAGGGAAAGGGTGGATGTAAGGATGGATGAGTGAGTGAGTGAAAAGGAAGGTAGATGGACAAAAGGATGAATAGATGAGTGAAAGGATAAATGGATGAGAGAAAGGATGGATGAGTGATAGGGTCAATGGATGGATTCATGAGTGGATGAGTAGATGGGTGGGTGGGTGGATGGATGGAAGGAATGATTACTAAGTGAAAGGGTCGTTGGAGCGAGAAAGGGAGGATGGATGACTGAAAGGGTGGAAGGATGAGTGACTGGGAGGATGGATAGTAAGTGAAAGGATGGCTGGATAGGTGAAAGGGTAAATGGCTGGATTGATGAGTGAATGAATGGATGGATGGGTAGAAGAGTGGATGGATGAGTGTACAGATGGATAGGGTGAAAGGGTGGATTGATGGATAATGGATGGATGAGTGAAAAGATGAATGAAGGGATGTATGAGTGAAATGATAGATGGAAGGATACATGATGGATAGGTTTGCAAATGGTTGAATATGTTTGGATATGGCTGGGCTTACTTATATACTATTGCGTGACCTCTGATGTGTCTGTAAAACTTATCCAATTGTCCTGAAGTTTTGTCCTGAATTTTGACCTCCTGTCCAGAATTTGTGTCCTGAGTTTTGACCCTTTGTCCTGAATTTTTACACTCACCATCCTGAATTTGCACCAATACCAGTTGGTCACCCTAATCCCAAGCCAGCACAGCTGACATAAACACAACAATTATCTCTAACTCCGTGAAGATTACTCCCATAGCTGACAGGTAAGGGATATTTGGTGGGGTGATGAGAGTCCCCTTGTCTCCAGGTTTCAATAGAGTAACAGAAAGATAGGGCCTACCTTAACTCAATGCTGACCTTAGTGGTCAGCATTGAGTTAAGGTAGGCCCTATCCTTGAGTTAAGGCCCAGCCCATCCTTGCCCGGTCGCGGATGGGTGCAGATAGGCCTACTCTTGGCCCCGGCATGCACACGTCACTTCCAACGCAGCAGGAGGTGGAGGTGCTTTAATGCACGCGGCATGGGAAGTAACAACAGCCTCTCCTCTTTCTCAGGTGTGCAGTTCTGAGCTTTCTGGGACAGCAAGTCCCTTGCCAGCAGCAGCAGTATCTCCATACGGGCGTCCCACCCTGTGAGAGGTAAAAGATGTTTTAATGCGCACAATGCGGGAGTAACAATCAATCAATCAATCAATCATGACACTTATAAAGCACACTACATACCCGTGAGGGTCTCAAGGCGCGTGGGGGGGGGGTCTGCTAGTGATAGAAGAGCCAGGTCTTGAGGAGTCTTCTGAAGGGCAGTAGGTCTTGGGTCTGTCGCAGGTTGGTGGGGAGGGTGTTCCAGGTCTTGGCGGGGAGATGGGAGAAGGATCTGCTGCCGGTGGTCGTTCTTCGGATGCGGGGGACTGTGGCGTGGGCGAGGCTGGCGGAGTGGAGCTGGCGGGTGGGGGTGTAGAAGTTGAGTTGAGTGTTGAGGTATGCTAGGCCGGTCTTGTGGAGAGCTTTGTGTGCGTGGATGAGGAGCTTGAAGGTTTTCCTCTTGTTGACGGGGAGCCAGTGCAGATCTCTCAGGTGGGGTGTGATGTGGGTGCGACGGGGGATGTCGAGGATCAGACGTGATGACGCGTTCTGGATGTGTTGCAATCGACTCAGGAGCTTGGCCGACGTTCCTGCGTAGAGGGCGTTTCCATAGTCCAGCATGCTGGTGATGAGGGCCTGGGTGACTGTTCTTCTTGTCTCTGTGGGGATCCACTTGAAGATATTGCGGAGCATTCGGAGGGTGTTGAAGCAGGATGAGGAGACAGCGTTGACCTGCTTAGTCATGTAGAGAGTGGAGTCAAGGATGACCCCTAGGTTGCGTGCGTGGTCGGTGGGTGTCGAGGCTGTTCCTAGGGTTGCAGGCCACCAGGAGTCATCCCAGGCTGAGTGGGTGGAGCGGAGGATGGGGACCTCCGTCTTGTCCAAGTGCAGCTTCAGTCGGCTGTTCCTCATCCATTCGGCAATGGCCTTCATTCCTTCGTCGAGGTTGTACTTGGCGGTGTGAGGGTCTTTGGTGAGGGATATGATCAGCTGGGTGTCGTCAGCGTAAGAGATGATGTTGAGGTCGTGCTGTCGGGTGACGTGGGCGAGGTGTGCCAAGTCAGTATAACGCTGATTTAATAGCACCTATTGGATTTTAAAACTGAAACGCTGATGTAATAGCGCCTATCAGATTTTATAATTGACACACTGAATTAATAGCGCCGATTTTGCTGTGAAGGCGATTATTACATTACTCACCATCTAAAGCAACCTGTGCTCAATCACTCGTCCTGCCCGCCCCGGTCCGACTCGGCAACCAGTGCCGTAGAGCGGAGGGCGGGTCAGGCAGAGCCAGGTCACTTCCGCCTGCAGCGAGCGGTTAGCGCTCTAGTTGCTGCATGCTAAGGAGTATATAGGCAGCGAGGAGCAGGCGGCGCATTGCGGTAGGGAGGACAGTGGCAGTGTCTCCCCGACCCGCTGACGCCTCAGGTGATGAACAACCACTGTGCTTGCCTGTGAATTGTTGTGAAAGTAAAACGCTGATGCAATAGTACTTATTTTTGGATTATAAAAGTATAACGCTGATTTAATAAGTATAACGCTGATTTAATAGCACCTATTGGATTTTAAAACTGAAACGCTGATGTTATAGCGCCTATCAGATTTTATAATTGACACACTGAATTAATAGCGCCGATTTTGCTGTGAAGGCGATTATTACATTACTCACCATCTAAAGCAACCTGTGCTCAATCACTAGTCCTGCCCGCCCCGGTCCGACTCGGCAACCAGTGCCGTAGAGCGGAGGGCGGGTCAGGCAGAGCCAGGTCACTTCCGCCTGCAGCGAGCGGTTAGCGCTCTAGTTGCTGCATGCTAAGGAGTATATAGCCCCCTCGTCACAGTGAACGCGCAGCGGTCGCGCGCAGCGAAGCGCCTGAGACGCGCCAGAGAGAAGCCCGTCTGCGCCCATCCGCGACAGGACGGGACCAGGGACCCCCTACTCTACCCCGTTACCCAGTATCGCCATGGCCTCTATGAAGAATGCATGTATCAGGTACACCCCAGAGTCCCTATTAGCCCTCCAACCTAAGGGACAATTGAGGTGTGCCTGCGATAACTGGCCATTTCCCGAGGGCCCGTTTTCTTGCTCAATATGCAGATTCCAAGCCACCCCTAACTCCATCATAACTGGCTCCGCTAGGGCTAACGACACCATCACTAAAGCGAAAGGCTGGAAAAGCTTCCTTTTAAATGTCCGATCCCTTCCCCGACATCATGTCGAGATTTGGGACACTATCCAAAGCCACAAGCCCGAAATATGTTTCCTCACGGAAACCTGGCTGAAGCCCCACACGGTCCCATCCATAACTTTGGGGATTCCTCAAGGTTACAAAATCTTAAGGCAGGACCGCCCAATAAAAACTGGTGGAGGGACTGCCATCATTTTTAAAGAAAATCTCCATATCTCGGTCCAGGAACAAATTATTCTGCCCACTATGGAAATAATGATTTTCAAAATCAATATCAGAGCTAAGGAACACTGGAAAGGTGCCCTGGTATACCGACCTCCGGGCCCTAATGCTGGTTTCTCACTTGCTTTGACCGAAATACTAGCCCCACACCTAAGAGCAAAGGAAAATTTTATCTTACTCGGTGATTTTAATTTTCATGTAGACGTAGCAGAAGACCCCGACACTAAACTCCTCCTAGCTGACCTTGCTCTCCTAGGTCTTCATTTAAGAAACTGTGGCCCCACCCATAGAAAGGGCCATACATTGGATTTAATATTCACCAATCACCCTTTAATACACTGCCACCCACCCAAAGCCATCAGTTGGTCAGATCATAGCTTGCTGGAATTCTCCTTCTTACTACTTGATAAACCCTCGGACCCCTCCACTAATCTGAGAATCACTAAAAGGCCATGGCATAAAATCACTCTGGACTCCTTTAAACAATTCTGGAAAGAGCCAACAATCTCTGACTCTGACAATGTTGAAGTGGCTCTATCCAAACTAAATAACACCCTTCTGGATATCACAAATTCGCTAGCCCCACAAAAGACTGTCAAAAAACCTTTGACCACCAATAAAGAACCATGGTATTCCGAATCGTTAAAAATGGAGAAACAAAAATGTAGGAAGCTGGAAAAACAATGGAGAAAAAATCACTCGCTTGCCAGCAAGGACCTTTATCAGCAGGCTATATCCTCCTACTATAAAAACATTAAAAAGGCAAGGAAAAACTGCCTGCTGTCTCAGCTTGATGGAGCTGCCAATTCAACAAAGGAATTGTACAAAATTCTCAGGACCTTTGCCAACCCGCTGGCCTGTGAAAGCTCTGACACTTTCTCACAAGAGTTGTGCAATAATATCTCCACATTCTTTGAGGACAAAATCAACACCATCTATAATAAAATTCTAGTCAAACACCCATACAATCTGGAAGCCCCAAGCACTTTGTGCAAAGAAACCCTTACTGAGACCCTTGAAGCCTTTCCAGAAGTCACAGAAAGTGATATACTTACTCTTCTGAGTAATGTGAAATCTGGCTCCCCTCGCGATCTTCTCCCTGCCAGGTTAACTAATAACCTGGGCAGTTTACTATGCCCTATCATCATGAAGATCCTCAATCTTTCTTTCAAAGAGGGTAAACTCCCGCAACAGTGGAAAAAAGGCAGTTGTGAATCCGATACGTAAAAACACCACCTCCCCCTGGACGGAACTCTCCAACCTCCGCCCTATTTCTCTTTTGCCCCTCCTGTCTAAGTTGGCTGAGAAATTTGTTAACACTCAGATCTCCAGTTTCATAGAAGCGACAGGGGGCCTGGACCAATCTCAATCTGGGTTCAGGCCCAACTACAGCACCGAATCTGCTCTCCTCTCCGTGACCGACAACATCAAGATGTCACAGGATAGAGGAGGCTTGATGATCTTGGTGCTGTTAGACCTGTCAGCTGCTTTTGATACTGTATCGCACAAAATCCTGCTGAACCGACTACAAGGAGTGGGCATTAGAGGCCAGGCGCTTGCATGGCTGGAGAGTTTCCTATCTGGGCGTGCACAATCTGTCAGCTTGGGCCCCTATCATTCCATCACCAGGGAGCTCACTAAAGGGGTGCCACAGGGCTCATGCCTAAGCCCCACACTATTCAATGTGTATGTGGCCCCCCTTGCTGAGATTGTGAGGAAGTACGGATTCACACCAGTGTCGTATGCTGACGACACCCAACTCCTCTACCCTTTCCATGCTCTTAACGCTAATGTTAGGGAAAATTTTGCGGAAGGTATGAGGGCCATCTCTAACTGGATGGCTTCCAACTACCTCCAGTGTAATGTCGGGAAGACAGAAGTGATGTTTTTTGGTAAAGCTAGCATGCTCTGGTCTCCCGACTGGTGGCCCCAAGACCTGGGACCAGTACCTTCCCCAAAATCCACTATAAAAAACCTAGGAGTGAAACTGGATCAAAACTTAACCCTAAAAGATCACGCGAACGTGATTGCTGGAGCCTGCTTCCATACCATTGGCTTACTTAGACGTATCTTCCCTCTTTTACCTGATATCTACAGGAAGACATTGGTACAGACCCTTGTAATAAGTCGCCTTGACTACTGCAATGGGCTCCTGATACAAGCCAATGAAGATGCCATCAATCGACTACAGGTGGTCCAGAACACGGCGGCCAGATTGATTCTGAATGCCCCCCCTAGAACACCTTCTGGACCCCTGTTGAGAGAACTTCACTGGCTCCCTGTACGCCAACGGGTCAAATTTAAGATCTGCTGCACCGTCCACAAATGTCTATTTGGAAACGGCCCCAGCTACTTAGCCCAACTATTTCAGCCTTACAGACCGGAACGTGATCTACGGTCAAGCAATCAATTCCTGCTCAATTCTCCTTTTATTAAAAAGACCAGACAAGGTGGCCGTGCCCTCTCCTCAGTAGGGCCAACTCTGTGGAATAACTTGCCCCTTAGCCTCAGACAGATCTCCAACCACCTTACATTTAGGAAAAAGCTAAAAACCAATCTGTTTACTGAAATATAAGCTTTAGCATCCCCTCATTTGCATTCTCAGATCATTTGTAAAGTGGTTTACTCGTCACCTGTGCTTGCGGCCAAAGCGCGGAGATAACCCATTGGGTTCGATTCTGGCGCTATAGAAGCATTTAAATAAATAAATAAATAAATAAAGATGTTGAACAGCGTCAGGCTGAGGGAAGAGCCCTAGGGTACGCCGCAGATGATTTCGGTGGCAACAGCCCCTCCTCCCTCTCAAGTGGGCAGTTCTGGGCTTTCTGGGACAGCGAGTCCCTTATCAGCAGCAGCTGTATTTCCTTACTGGCATCCTGTGCCGCGGCAGGCACTTTAATGCACAAGGTGCAGGGAGTATCCACAGCCCCTCCTCCCTCTCAGGTGTGCAGTTCTGGGCTTTCTGGGACAGTGAGTCCTTTGCAAGCAGCAGCAGTATCTCCTTAAGGGAATCACTACAATTCATTTGTAATTGAGAAAGAGATGATGGGCAGCAAAGAATTTCAAGTCCTCTGTGTGGGGCATCCCAGTCATCTACTGGGCACAGCACTAGCCATTATAACCTTTTTCACCAAAAAAAGAGTGGCAATGCCAGACCCATCTAGGTACATCAATAGTCAACCTACAGGAGTACAACCTTAAAGTAGCGATACCAGTCTGTGCCAGGAATAAACCAAAACCAGAGGCCTCCAGAATCTATCCCAAAAAGAAGACGCAAGGGCAGTGGATGCAGAATTACAATGTAGCAGAGCCCAAGGGTATAATTTATCAGGCCTCGGTTAAGAACCTAACATTTTGCTGTAATCCTAAGTAATGTAGGAACTCACCATTGCAAATGGGCTCCTAATGAAGAATTACAAGATCCCACCCCATGAGGTACTTAGAAAGAAGGTCCCACAGTTAGCTCACATACATTAAATAGGGTGGACCCAAACCAAATGTAAGATCAAAAAAGTCTATTGTCCGGCTATGGAGCAGTACCTACGCTGATTGCCATGGATTGTGTTCTATGTGGTAAAAGTGACAACCGTTAAAGTACCAGTTAGCTACATATTAGTTTTTTTATGTTAAAAAAGAAACTGAGTCAAAATGGACATAGACATCTTGGATTTATTTGTACGCCTTAGGCAGCACCATATATGAAATGATGAGATTGTAATAGTTTTCTATATGAAGAGGACTGCTTCACAAACCACGTAAACACTCCAGTGGTGAATGAGTGGCAGATGCATTTAGTTGGTAAGGTTACAAAGAAACCAATGTCTCAGGCTACAGAGAACAAATCATCTTCTCATGCAATACTATTTGTTATCCGCTGCAGTATCAAACACAGATAGAAAACTGTTTGAAAAGGCCATTTTCCTCATTCTCTCTTTTCTTTTTCTTCCATTTTTTGTCCTTTTACTCTTCAAATATCTTATAATGCTAATTTCTTGATTAAGCTTATAATAGCACCATAATAGCATCATTAATCTTTCTTATATATATCATGAATATTTCGATTATCCTTTTGCTGTTTATAAGTGCTTTTACATGCTCATATCAATTTATAATACTGTATATTATTTGATTTTCTTCAATAAAGCATTATCAAACTTAAAAAAGATGTGCTTTCGAAATACTGTATATGACCACCGTCATTTCTGGCTGCCAAGTGAGGGGAGTTTGCAAACACCAGTCTCTGTACTGAAATAAGTCAGCAATTTATCAGACGACCTAGTCTGAGATTTGACTTTTGCCTTTGAAGTACAGAAAATCTGACAAGTTAAATACAGAGTTTAAAGGCATCTTTATTTATTGCTTGGGCATATATAACCGACCAAGAACCGGCCATAGTTTGGGAAACACTGGAACAAATCAAAATAGTGTTTAAAAATGTGGTTGTGAAAAATGAGTTGAGTGCTAAAAATGGAATCCGAAAGCGCATACAGGCAGCACAACATTTCATCTAAAGAAGGAAAATTAGATGAACACCACTCTGATAACGATGACTAAGACCCGTAAAGCCAGTGTGATTTGGAATAAGTGAACATATAGAAAGGAATGACATTATATCTTTACCCAAGTATAGGGGGCCCAAATACATCTTTACACAATTATAGTGGATCTCATGAGGCGGGCTGGTCCACACTAAGAAGACTAACTCTCAAACAAGGCCAGAAGGCCCAGGTCTCACCAGACTAAAAAACTGTTTTTGGATATAATATCTAACCTTTGATGTTGTTTTACTTCCATGATTTTCTATAACACACGTTTTAATCGCTTGGACTCCTTGGGTAATCAAACATGCCTTCAAAGTTAGCAGCAATCTGTTCCAGAGCACCATCACTCTGATTCTCCTGTGGTCACCTGCCCAACATTCTGATTCTCCTGTGGTAACCTGCCCAACATTCTGATTCTCCTGTGCTCACCTGCCCACATTCAGATTTTATGGCAAGACATGAGACTAACATTATGCATAAAATCTTTATTCACCACTTCCAAGCGGCACCTTTAAAGAATCTCAAATAGACTACTAAAAACCAAACAATAGATTAGAGCACTACAGTCTAAAAAAAGCCTCCTGTCAGCCATTTTCCTCCTTTTTTGTTTGCTGCTTCTGAGTAGATAAGTATAGGTTCTTAATTGTGTTTTATTATTTGTGAATTAAGTTTTAGGAAATGTGTTAATATTGCTAAATTTTTCTATATGTGACTAAAACTTCAATGTATGGATTTCTTGCTGTAGATATTTAGTTTTAGCACGTCATTAAAATTATAGGTTTTTAGTAATGTTTTGGCTAATAATGCCAAACTTGTATGCTTATACAATCTTAGGACTGTTTTTTATGTGTTTGTAATGGTAGTTCAAAGTAATACCTTTTATTAGTAGATAATCAGAGCTCGAAGGTCTTGAGAAAGGTGGCAGTTGAAGAGCGTGTCTCACGCTTGATGCCATTCGTTGAAAGAAGGGCAATTTCGCCTGTATTGAGTTCTGTGTATTCATATTGTGGGTGGCCATCTTTGTTGAGGGCACACACCGTGTTTCAGGCTCTTTCTAAAGGAAACTGGGCATATTGCTTGTGCGTAGGGGTTCGGAATTAAATTCCCTTGTGCGCAGCGTATGGAAAGAATGTTTACCAAGAAGGGAATACATAATAAAATTGAAGTTTCAGTTTTCGGAAATTAGCATTTATCCCTATCGATTTACTTAGGAATGAAGTTTAAAATACATACAAACGTGTTTACAGGGAAGGTAAACATTTGGACCATTTTCTGAGCTGGTGGGTTTCATTGCTAGGCAACATTTACCAACATCTGTCATTACATCACTTTTTTAGTCAGGATTATAAGTGGGAGTAAAAAAGCGCCATTTTTATATCGTCTTTGCGGAGTATTTAGCAGTTTTTGATAAAGATTAATTCAATTTGTGCAGATTAGAGATTTTATTGCTCATTATAGTACTTTATTGCTCAGAAAACAGTAATTCATTTTTTTTCTCCAAATAGATTTTAATTTAAGGTTTAATAATATTGGTTTAGTAAACTTGGTTTAAACATGACTGAACAAGTGGATGGTGAGTCTAGTCAGGAAGTCAGTGTGAAGGGTTAATAACACAGGAGTTGAACGAATTTGTACGAATTTGTACAGGAGTCAGTGAGGAAGGCGTTGAAAGAGAGAAGAAGAGGTCCTATTGAGGCGGAGGATGAGTATATTTTGATATCAGAAGGTCAACACAGAGTTTTTAGAGGTTTAGAGAAAGGTGTTCTAGAAAAAGTAAACATGTGGAAGTGAGAGGAGTCCTAAGCAGCTCACATAGATTTGCTGTCCAAAGCTACATTAAAGATGGGCAGGAAAATTCTGCGTATGATGAGGATGCAGATGAGTACATCTTGGACTTGGATTACAAGGAATCCTTGGCTGAGAAATATGAAGGAAGTACCGTGGGTATAGAAGCAAATAAGAGATCTATTGTGGACCCTCTAGTGCAAAAACTGTTTAATCCCATGGAGATTAGGCATCTTCAAGGTTCAGATTAGTGGCCACTAGCTCATGTGGCAGAATATATTAAGAAGTGGATTAGTAAACCATTAGAGGAAGGGTAGCATAGTCTTATGAGGGTGGAATGTTCTTGTCCTGTCATTGGTGAGAAGGAGAATCTATCCCCTAATCTGGGCGCAGAACTGTCCACGTACCTATATAAACTAGGGTGAGATCCTCACAAAGGTTTGGAAAGCTCACCTAAGCAATCTGAGCATAAATTGCTGAATGTATTAGGTCCTCTTGCTAAGATTTCTGATGTCAAAAAGAAAAGGAACCCCTGCCACTAATTAAACGGTCCTATGCTAGGATCCCCAATAATTATACACCTATATGGACCAAAGTGCAGTGCCCAGTTAAACAAACACAACAAAGGTGTAGAATCTAATTTCTTTTATTTATACATTTTTTCATTTTTTTTATTTTCTTTAGTTATCTTTCATAAACAAATATAACAATGTTGTCGTGCAGGGTTACAATCCATAAAATAGAGTCATAATTCACAGTACGGTCCCACGAAAATACCATGTATTCCTAATCAACTCTCAATCATTAACACTAATACATCATCACTCATACTTCATAACACTCTATTAAAAACCAAAATCAAGAAGCATAAAAGCCTGAGTAGAAGTAAGGATGGGATTAAATTTAATTAGTGGCAGGGGTTCCTTTTCTTTTTGATACTGTTCTAATCCCCTCCTCCCTGCCTTGATTTCTGTATCCCCCGGGGAACCCCCTTCTATTTTGTAAGATTTCTGATATGGTGGAGGACCATTCTAAACTAATGGGGTGACCCAAGATATACCATAGAACATTGGTAACATTTAGTACAAATAACAATGTGGTCCACTGGCAAATATTTAACAATAGGTATAAAGTAATGTATTTAGTATGGTCTTGGCATGTGAACAAACATAAAAAGATCATACACATCATTCTCCAATCGATTCAATTTATATTTTCATCTTTTTTCAAACATATAAATATATTCAGGGAAAGGTTGCTCCAAAGAGGTGGATAGAAGGAAGTGATCATACAAGTGCTCATGTGCAAGGGAATGAAGAAAAAGGAAAAATATTTAATTAGAATTCATTAAATCTTTCAATGCAAAACAGTGACTACTGTATCTTTCCTGTGCCACTGTAGACAGCTTGTTTGAAAAAGCACTTATTAATTAAAAAATGAAAGTTCATTAGTAACAACAGGTGGTGATTAAATCCTGAAAAAACGCTCAAGGATCAATGTATTCAATATAGGCTAAAATGATTATCGACGTTTAGACCCGACTACTGCATAAGGTGATTTAACGTCCTGGCATGTAGGTTTTCATCAGAACAGTGAAGAAGAAAATGGGCAACCTAAAACCAAAATGACTTGTGTTTCAAAACCCATAAACATACATCGCCGTGCATAAAACCTTACTAACCTATATAAAGTGAAGACAGGCTCCCACTCGGGAAGCTCATAACCGGGCCCAAAAGCTCTTAAAACCATTTATCAAGTTAAGTCCAAAATGAATCTGGTGACATAAAAGAAATAAAGTATACAAACAGGGGGGGAGGGTCGATCAAAGTCGATCTGGAAGGGCGAAAGTACCACTCGAGGAGAGTGGAACGTCCAGCCACAGTGAGTGCCCTCAAAGATACGGAGTTACAACAGAATACTGGGCTGTTCCTGGAGAGTGTGTGTGCGGATCAGTCACAGGGGTGTGACATGAAACAAGATGGAGACCTACCAAGGGGTATCCATTTTGTTGGATATAGAGGCCTCACACACCTTTGCAGGGGTCATGCTTCATCATAGGCAATGCTCCTCGTTGGGTAGGCGGTGCAATCCCCAACGGGCAACACCTCAAAGAGGGGCTCTTTAGCGGAGATCTTTTAATCCAAATGAGGCAAAGGGTACCGTTCGTGTTTGCCTACCCCTCTCAGCTGGCACCGGGTAGTGCCCGGTACCAACAGAGAGGGGTAGGCAAACACGAACAGACACGGGGCAGAGAACCTTAGATACAGAGGCTTCCCTCCCGGTGTACGACCCGCTGGTTACTGTTGATGCACTCAAATCCTGACTAATAGGCAAGGAACAGTGTAAGACAGGTATTTCGTTTAACTAATTGTAATGAGTCACTGATACTTTGATAGATCATGTGTTGTAGACAGTTGTTACCTCTCTCTAGGTCCTGATGAATCGCGTGTCAATGTACCACTAGCGAGAAACATGTCGACCACATCCTTCACTTTCTAGTTTAGTCTTGAGCTGGGACACCTAATTCCACAGCAAGTACAGATTAGCGTTTGTTTTTAATTGGAGCAAGGGACCACCAGAATAAAGCTGTTCTCCCGTACCCTTTGCCTCATTTTAACGCACTGTTTTGTCTACAACTTCCTGGCCCCTCACCCACACTTGACCAATAGGCAGTTGGATTAAAAGATCTCTGCTTTGAGGTGTTGCCCGTTGGGGATTGCACCGCCTACCCAACGCGGAGCACTGCCTATGATGAAGCATGACACCTGCAAAGGTGTGTGAGGCCTCTATATCCAACAAAATGGATACCCCTTGGTAGGTCTCCATCTTCTTTCACGTCACACCCCTGTGACTGATCCGCACACACACTCTCCAGGAACACCCCAGTCTTCTGTTGTAACTCCATAAAAGAAATAAAGTATTCAGTGAAGGAAATCAGAATATCTAGCAAAAGTAATTGTGTGAACAGCTGGAAAAGCTCACCTTGAAGCCAATCTCACAGCACATATAGTTAAACTGGGTGGGTAAATGGGAAAATAAAAATCTGTATCGCCCACCAAATGCTGGTGTGGGGAAATAAAGGATAATTGCCTTAATTAATATCCTTAGTGTCTAGAAATAGAACTAAAAATAAGAGAAGGTGATCTACTACAACATATTCTCAAGCCCTATATTCACCCTTGCCATTATTTTAAATCGTATCATGGGTGACCGATAAATGTTCGAGCACGAATGAATCGTTCTCAAAAGACAAACCAGATGGAAGTTGTTAGTCTCCTTAAACTAATTCCAAATGCCTATAATGTTCAAAAACAACCACAGATCAAGCATCGGGGCTTACCTCCTAGTGCATCCCAACCACAACTCTCAAAACGTCAGCCATGTGACCGAGCTGCGCGAAAAGAAGAAACCGATGTTGCGATGGCAGCGTACACGCCAGGGGTGCATGCAGGTTTCTCACACGAACAGGCACCTACTCTCAATATGGCCGCTATGTTGGGCAGTCTTCTAGAAGAAATTAGCATCTGGGCTCTGTGCCCGTGTTGATACTAGCGAAGTACGTGTCAAAGTTATTGGCGAAAACGGGCGGTCTGTCCGTGAGAAGACAGTATGCGTTCTACCTCTTAGACGAACAGCCAGCCCATGCAGAGAACAATATTGCAGGGAAAGTAAAAGTGGATAGAGTGATAAAAACACTTTTAAAATGAAGTATACCTTCATGTAATAAAATAGTAACAATGTCATAAATTCTATACACTACATACATTCATATAAAAAGGCCTGTAATGTGCAGCATAGGCCATTATAAGGAAATTGAGTGAAAAAGAAATCTGCTCATTAGTGTACAGAACTCGAAGAGGGGTTTACCATTGTTGAGGGTTGACACCTGCCTGGAGATTTCTTCATACTCAAGACTCCTTGGTTGGTGACTTGATTATCACCGTAAAGTGTTCCTCTCACTAATCTTTCTGCATTGTGTAGTGTGGAGAAAACCCTCCTCCTCTTTGATGGTAATGTCAAGGAAATTAATTCTCCTATTGTGCTCAAGGGAAAACTGGATGTCATTGGAGTCTGGGAAACAATTTACCCTATGGGCAATTTCTCAGACTCCATAAAAACTGTTCTAAAAAAACGGACTACTTTAAAGAATCAGATGACTTGATCGATCGGCTGTCTGACAGAGGCTGTCCCAAAAGTCTGTCAAAGAAAGCACACAAGAGAGCGTGGTTCTGTCCTAGAGAAGTTCTTTTAGAACCCAAGAAAAACACAAAAACACTACATGATAGGACGATCTGCATGGCCACGTTCTGTCCACACAAAAATTAGATTTTTAAAGCAATGAAATTTAAATAATGTATAAACAGCCCTTGGTCTCTGGTCGCTGAGGAAGTAGAAACCCTGAGGTACCTATGCATGCAATCAGGAAAGGGAAAAGTCAAAACGATTACATTGTAAGGTCACTATTAAGCGGGCCCATTAAAACTAATTTGCTGACCCAGTGAAATTTGCCCCAAATCAAGGGTCAATACAGATGCGGTTCATGCAGAGCATGCTCTTTGACGATGGGGACAAAAGTTTTTTCAAACAACAATCACTCAAACAGCCTCAAACACCACACAAATTGCAACAGCATAGATGTGGTATATACAATTGGCTACCCATGCAATTTTCTATACATGGGACAGACCAGGCAGAAAGTAAAAGCACAGATACTACAACACTGTAGTAGGATTAAATGTAATGTCCAGGGGGCACTAATGGTGGAGCATTTTACCACATTTGGGCACACTCCTGAAACCCTGAGGTGGCTGCTGAAAGAAAGGATCGGCACCAACCCCAGGGGGAAACCTTGCTAACATTCTCAGCCTACGTGAGTGCAAGTGGATTCATCATCTTGACACAGTAACCAGGGGTTTAAATGAGTATGAAGAAATCTCCAAGCAGGTGTCAACCCTCAACAATACTTGAATCCCTCTTCGAGTTCCTTACACTTATGAGGAAGATATACACATAAAAGACACTGTTATCCAACCTGTTTAATGCAATTATGTGTTACGCAATTTCCTTATATTGGCCTATGGTGGCACAGTACGGGCCTTTTTATATATGTATATAGTGTATAGAATTTATCACTCTATCCTCTTTTACTTTCCCTGCAATATTGTTCTCTGTATGGGCCAGCTGTTCTTCTAAGAGCTAGAATGCATACAGTCTTCTCACGGACACACCAGCCGTTTTCTCCAACCAATAACGGGGACACAGCCTGGTTGCTCATTTATTCTGGAACACTGACCAACATAGGAGTGTGTTGAGAATAGGCGCACTGTTAGACCTGTCAGCCTTAGGATGACCTTGCCCTGTATTTTTCGCCCTGGCCTAATTTTTTCCACCTATTTTTCTGTTGGTCCTTAGGACTTCAGGCACCTTTTTACAGCTAACCTGTGTTAGGGTGCAGGTGCTCTCTACTTTCAACATGGCTGCCACTGGCCCCTGCTACTGCAGCGTGGTCTTTTTAGTGTAGCACCCTAGTTGCCAGGAGCAGGCTGGGTCCCCATACATTGTTGCGACACCAGCCACCCAGCCCCTGTCAAAAGTTAGAGTGTGGAAGCTCTTGGAACCTTCCAGAATAGGGGAGGCACCAACTGCCACTGCCAACTGCCAACTGACACTATATAAGGAAAAGGAGGGAAAATTTCTAGTCAGTTGGGGCATCACTGACCTGGGGAACCCACGCAGGAGTTTTAGGAGGGAGGGCCTAGTGAGGAACCTATGCTACTGGGAGTGACAGGATTCAGGTGCTGCCTCTTAAGCTCAGTGAGGTGTCTAAAGCTATCCCCCTGATCTGGCCCAGTGGGAGGGAACCCCAGGGCCCATCTGCAGTGACTGAGGAGACATTCTTCAGGCCCTAAACTCATTCCCCCTTCAAGCAACAAGTAACCAAGGGTGCAGAATCATCCAAGCGCCAAGAAACCTACTTCATGAGACAAGGTACTGGACAGAGCTGCCCAGCGCATCCCCTGCTTCAGCTGGGCCTACCTGTCTCCCCCTGACTGAACTGTGTGATAAGCGCTATAATTTGCCCCCATCCTGCCACAGTTCTGACTGACTAATTTGTGGAGCGCTGTAATCTGCCCTCCTACATAGCGCTGAGAAGCGACGCTAGCGCTGTACCTCAGCTCCCCCAGGCGCCTGAAGAGGCCCCACGTCCTCGCGGCATCAGCGCCGCCCACGCGATGCTTCTGTGGCCCTTCCGGCCTGCCCTGGGGCTGCCCACCTTCACGTGGTGACCAGCGCCGTATTTGCCCCCCTCGGCGGCCCTCGGTGCCAGGAGAGGGCCGCCGCATTGAAACTGACAGGCCGCGCTAGGCCTGAAGCCTGCTTGGAGCCCATCATGTGACGGGAGACGCGACCGCGTCATCGGCCGCGCCCCCGCCTGAGCCGGGCAGCGATTGGCTGCTGCCCCGCGCCTCGTCCCACACACGGAAAAGCCCTGGATCGTTGCTGAGGGGGCCGCGGAGCCTGAGAGCCCCCTCCGTCTGCTCTGCATGGAAACCCCGCCTCGTCCCCAGCGCCGGTGCCCTGAAGTGGCGTCTGCACCGCGCTGGGTCGAGTGAGGCCTCGAGAGGGTCAGAGCGCCCTCTCCCTCCCCGAGAACCACGCAAGGGCCCTGGAGGGCCGAAGAAGTGAGGTAACCCCCTGGGGAGGAGGGCGGTAGGCCGAGTGAGGCCCGAGGTCGCCCCTCCCCCGGGGTTAACTGTGACTGGGTCCTGTTGGCCCCCTTTCTCAATGTGCCTCATTTAATCGTTTTGCCTACAAATTTACCAGCCTGCATTACTCATCGTGCTGCATAATTACCAGCCTGACTTATTCTTCATGAATCGTATTTACAAGCCTGAAATGCTATAGGTGCACTGTATCCATAAGCCTGATTTGCTCCTAGTGCACCATATGTACAAGCCGGAACTGAGAGGGAGGTTCACTTCACTGTACTGAATTTTCTTGCAGAGGTGGGCTTCCTTGGTATTCTGATGATCTTATCTAGGTCGCAGCCGACCTGTATTCACAAGAAGAAAAGCTTGTCCCAAATGACTAAAGGCTGTGTTCTTTGAAGTTCTTTATTAACCTGGAAAGTACTTGCTGATATGTTTTATTCCTTTCTAGGAGAAGCGACCGTGAGAGGTTTGATGTGCTATTTAAATGCATTATAATTGTCGCTTCTTGTAGGATCCTCCAGGTTTATACCATTACCCCTTTGCCTGTCAAAGAGTTTGATGCGACAGGCGGGGTCAGTTAACGTTTCATTGCATAGATGAACTAGCTGTAATTTTAATGAAATGTCTTAATGAAATGCTTACTCTTCAAAAGAAATGCAATCTGCACATGATACATGAAATGTCTTAATGAAATGCTTATTTGAAATGCTAATGAATTACCAATGCCTTGCTCTGATTGAAAGCCTATATAAAAGATCTTGATTTTTCAAATACAACATCTGGTGTGGTCTCCATTATTGCGCCACTGTATGTTTTATTGGATGTGTGTGTTAAGTGGCTGCTTTACACATAAGCCCCTGGCCGCCTTCCTGCTCGAGCCATGCTACCCCCCGGAGAACTGGCGGTCCCAGTTCTTACATTGGTGCCGAGCGGTGGGATCCAGGACCTGTAGCTACTTAACACTCTCCAGTGAGACGGGGTGTGCTGCAATTAATTGGACACCTATCGTGCTGCAAGCAAACCCAATTGCTCACCACTGTCTAGCCTGCATCAAAGTGTGTTGAACCAGTATTGTTGCCCACGTCTTAGAATTTTTCTTCCAGGTTATCTAGGTCCTCACCTGGTAAAATGGAGTTCCAGCTGGCTGACCTTGATAAGTACACGGCAGTGCAGTTAAGGGAGTTTTGTCAGGGGATGGGGGTGCCTGTGGAGACGAGAGCTGTTAAAGAAGAGCTCCGTACCGCCTTAAGGGCATGGGTAGAGGCCCACCCAGAGGAAGAAGAGGATGGGGAACAGGTCACACACGGGGAGGTGGACACTCAGGAAGACCCAGGTTTGCTCAACATTGATGTATCAGATAATGTGTTGCCAGGACCACGTTCCAGGGCAGGGAGCAATGTATCTAGGGAGAGTGTGTCACCGCAGGAGTACGAAGACAGGAGGGAGGAGAGGCGGTTGAAGTGGGAACTTGCTAGATTAGAGCACGAGAAGGAGAGAGAACGGGAAGATAGGCAGTTTGCTTTGGAGAGAGAGAAATTAGCGTTGGAGGAAAAAAGACTAGCGCACGAGCGGCAGCTCAAGGAAATGGAGCTGCGAGCATTGCAGTTGAGTGCGCCAGGAAGTCCTAATGGTGGCAGCGGACCAGAGGCTCAGCAGGAGCCCAGATTCTGGTTACCCAAGGAGGTGATAGCGAGCTACACCAAGGGGGATGACATTGCCAGGTGGTTGGAGGCGTATGAAGTGGCCTTGACTGCCCATGGGGTGCCTGAGAAACATTGGAGAGGTGGTTTGTACCGGTATATACCTCCTGATGTCAGGGACTCACTCCTGTATTTGGAGAAGGCAGACCAGTTTAGGTATTCCCCCATGAAGGAGGCACTTATCAAACATTTTGGCCTCACCCCTGAAAGGTATCGCCAGAGGTTTCGTGGCAGCCATAAGCTGTCCACGCAGAATTGGGTGGAATTTTTTGAGTATGCCCGAAAGGCTCTGGATGGTTGGGTGCGTGGCAGCGAGGTGCGTGATTTTGAGAGTCTGTATAACCTTTTTTTGAGAGAGCACCTCTTGGATAAGTGTTTTCCGGAGTTGCGCCAACATTTGGTGGACCGCAAGCTTACTGATTCCCGTGAGCTCGCGGAGGAGGCGGATATTTGGGTTAGCACCCGGGTGTCACACAAGGGCCCCGGGGGAGATGGCCCGAAAGGCGGACAGGGCGCCCCTCAGAAGAAAGAGGGTGGTGATAAAAGAACAGAGTTCTCACGAGGCCCACAAACTAGACAGTTTGGGAAAGGAGTAGGTACCCCACCACAGAACCGTCCCCCAAAACACACTTACCCTGACAAGAGTCAGAAGCCAAAAGTGGTCCGGTGCTATGAGTGCGGAGAGGTGGAGATTCCCAGTGTCGCAAACGACCCCCAGCCCCCACTGGTGGCAAGAGTCCCGGGGTGGCTAGTATAGCGCTTGGGTTGGAGCTGCCCCTAGATAGGGAAGGGGAGTGGACAGGCTTGACCCTGGTTTCACTTGGAGATAAGGAGATGGTCCCAGTGACGCCCTTACCATCGAATACTGCTAAGTACCAGCAGAGGGTGAAGGTCAATGGGGAGGAGGTGGACGCTCTGAGGAACACAGGAGCCAGCATGACCACTGTAGTGAGACGGCTGGTGTCCCCTGAGCAGGTAGTTCCTGATGTGTACCATCCGGCCGTATTGGCTGATGGCAGAATGAGCTACTATCCCGTGACTCAAGTTCCCTTTGAATGGGGAAGAGTGTCAGGCCCGTTGAGAGTTGCGATCAGCCCTGCCTTGCCTGTGGACTGTCTGCTCGGTAATAACCTCGAACATACCGCCTGGAAGGAAGTGGAGTTTAAGGCCCACACTGAGATGCTGGGATTACCAGGGTGGACTTGCGTAGTCACGCGGTCCACGGCTGCCCAGCAAGGAACTCAATCCGGGTTGGAGCCTGAAACAGCGGCCCAACCCACTGTCGGTCCAGAGGAGAGTGTTGTGGAGGACACACCCCGTGTGACGGATGGGGAGCCCGCAGAGGTAACCCCGGAGTCCGTGGAGGTGGATGTCGTTCCCGTAGGGGATTTGCCGACCCTTGCCGAGTGCCATGTGGAAGGAGGTCCTACCCGGGAAGAATTCTGTCGGGCGCAGAAGGAGTGCCCCACGCTTGAAGGCATGCAGCGACAGGCCGAAGCACAAGCGGTGAACAAGGAGACCGGCAACTATCATGTGTATTGGAAGGATGGCCTCCTGTACAGTGAGCCAAGGGTTCCGGTGCATGGATCTTCGAGGGCCTTAGTGGTCCCCCAGTGCTACCGAGCCTTTTTGATGGAACTGGCGCATGAGATACCTCTAGCCGGACACCTGGGACAGGACAAGACCTTTGCGAGGCTAGTCCCACATTTTTATTGGCCTAGGATGAGAGTTGCCTCTGACACCTATTGCAAGACCTGCAAGACTTGCCAGGCCAGTGGCAAGACTGGGACCAAATTGAAGGCCCCCTTGGAACCACTCCCAGTGGTCGGGACCCCTTTCGAGCGGGTCGGTATTGACATTGTTGGGCCATTGGACCCTCCGACCTCTGCGGGACATCGGTTCATTCTGGTGTTAGTGGACCACGCCACTCGGTACCCGGAGGCCATCCCTCTGAGGACCGTTACTGCACCTGTAGTGGCGCGGGCCCTGATGGGGATATTCACCCGAGTGGGATTCCCCAAGGTCGTGGTGTCGGACAGGGGCACAAATTTCATGTCGGCCTACATGCAGGCCATGTGGAAGAAGTGCGGAGTGACCTATTGGTTCTCCACTCCTTACCACCCCCAGACTAACGGGCTCGTGGAGCGCTTCAACAAGACTTTGAAGGGAATGATCCGGAGTCTGCCGGAAGACCTGAAGCGGAAATGGGACATCCTCCTCCCTTGCTTGCTGTTCTCGTACCGCGAGGTACCACAGAAGGGAGTCGGGTTCAGCCCCTTCGAATTGCTCTATGGTCACCCCTTTAGGGGACCCCTTAGTCTGGTCAAAGAGAGTTGGGAGAAGACTTCGAAGAAGCTTCCCTGGGATGTTGTCAACTATATGCTGGCATTCCGCAGCCAGATGGCTAAGCTGTGGAAGGAAGCCTCAGACAATCTGGAGGCTAGCCAAGCCGTCATGAAGGAGTGGTATGACCACAACGCTCAGACGGTGGAGTTGGACACTGGACAGAAGGTGTGGGTCATGGAGCCTGGGGAGCTTAGTGCCCCCCAGGACCGGTGGACTGGTCCATACGAGATCATGGAGCGGAAAGGCCAGACCACCTATGTCGTGGACTTGAAGACCCCCCGACAGCCCCACCGGGTGCTCCACGTCAACCGCCTGAAGCCTCATCATGAGCGATCGGAGCTGACTCTCCTCATGGTGACGGATGGGAGCGAGGAGGAGGAAAGTGAGCCTTTTCCTGACCTTCTAGCGGCTCAGGAAAAGGATGGTTCAGTAGAGGGAGTTGTCCTCTCTCCATCCTTGACCCCAGAACAACAGAAGGACTTCCGCCAGGTTTTGGCGCAGCATGCCTCGTTGTTCTCCCTCACGCCAGGAATTACGCATCTGTGTACCCATGATGTGGACACAGGGGAGAGTCCGCCAGTGAAAACCAAGTCTTACTGGCTGTCCGACAAAGTAAAGAACAGCATCCAGGGTGAGGTGACCAAGATGCTGGAGTTGGGAGTAATCGAGCCCTCCAGCAGCCCGTGGGCTAGTCCGGTCGTTCTGGTGCCAAAAGCGGCTCCACCGGGCACCACACCAGAACTTCGGTTCTGTGTGGATTATCGGGGGTTGAATTCTGTCACCAAGACAGATGCTCACCCGATACAACGGGCAGACGAGCTGATTGACCGGCTGGGAGCAGCCAAGTACCTCAGCACCATCGACTTGACATCAGGGTACTGGCAGATTGCCATGGCCGAGGGAGCAATGGAGAAGACCCTGAGGGTCACTTTCAATTTCGGGTGATGCCCTTCGGGCTCAAGAATGCTCCGGCCACCTTCCAGCGGTTGGTGAACCAGGTATTATCTGGCCTGGAGTCCTTCTCAGCAGCTTACCTGGATGACATAGCTGTCTTCAGTAGCACCTGGGAGGACCATCTGCAACATCTCCAGGAGGTGCTGCAGGCGTTACAACGGGCTGGCTTGACCATCAAGGCTAGCAAGTGCCAGATTTGACAGGGCTCTGTCGTGTACCTGGGACACTTGGTGGGCGGAGGTAAGGTGCAACCCCTCCAGGCCAAGATTGAGACCATCATGGCCTAGGAGTCCCCCAAAACTCAGACTGAGGTCCGAGCTTTTCTCGGCCTCACTGGCTATTACCGCAGATTCGTCAAGGGGTATGGTACCATCGTGGCCCCCTTGACTAAGTTGACATCCAAAAAGCAGCCCCGTCAGGTCATCTGGACGGCTGCTTGCCAAGAGGCATTTGAAACACTGAAGCGCGCGATGTGCACCGCTCCGGTGCTGGCCACTCCGGACCTCCAAAAAGAATTCATCGTGCAGACAGATGCCTCAGAGCATGGCGTAGGCGCCGTGCTGTCGCAACTCAATGATGATGGTCAAGACCAACCTGTGGCCTTCATCTCCCGAAGACTCCTTCCTCGGGAACGGCGATGGAGTACCTTCGAGCGAGAAGCCTTTGCTGTGGTCTGGGCTTTGAAGAAGTTGAGGCCATACCTCTTTGGCTCTCACTTCCTGGTGAGGTGCCGGGTTTTTAGGAACCCGGTGGTGCCAGGGGGTAGCACCCGAAGACCTCTGAGTTCTCCCTTGTTCCGGACCACAGAAACACTGAGTCTTCTAGTTACCGTCAAAGATCAAGTTTTATTGGTAGCTACCAAGTAACACGTGTCCCAGAAGTACACCACACGGAGAGTAGGTTCTCGGGAGACTGTTCGTTTTTACAGAACCAGCCGTCTCCTTATATACAAAAATAATAGCTGCAAGCAAGAATTCCTGAGTTTATGATATGGCTATACACATATTTCTACAATAATACAAAGAGCGGAGTCATGTAAGCAAGCCCATATTTTAGATGTCCAGTTTGTTGATAGATTACCCAGTTAGGCCTGGAACTCCCATCAGATATCGATGAAACCTTAATAAAGAAAGGTACAACCCAGTCATAAAACTGGCCATAAACAAGGAATGTGGAAAGGTGCATGTTTGCAGAAAGCATGGTCTGTATGTAGTGAATGGTTTGTGGAATGTTATGTATTGATGCTATCGTATCCGGCCACTGGGCGAGGAGCTGCCCAAACAGGTTTGGCCTAAGGCAATGGAGTCAGTTGGGACAGGTATGGGGGAAGTCACGAAAAGGTGGACGTGTCCCTTTTGATCAAGCTCGACCTTTAATTGACTTAACATGAGGGCAAGATGCAAGATGGATGCCGTTCACAAAATGGAGTTTAAGGGATGGGGACGGAAACTACGATTTTGGGGTGTAGGCAACCCTCGATTGTGACGCAAATACACAGGAATGATGTCCTAATTATTATCGGTTCATAGACACCAAAATCGTCTTGGTACGTTGAGGTTTTGTGACACGGGTATTGGACCTCGATATCGGGAGAACAATAGGGTCCGGATTTTTAAGAACCACACTGGTTCAAACCGACCACCGACCCCTTCGCTGGCTCATGCAGATAAGAGGCGAAAACCCAAAGTTGCTAAGGTGGTCTATTTCCCTACAGGGGATGGACTTTAGGGTGGAACATCGGCCCGGAGCTGACCATGCCAATGCTGACGGTCTCTCCCGGTTTTTCCGCCTTAGTGACGAGAACTCCCTAGAGGTTGGGTAGCTCTCCCCACTTTCAGCTGGGGGGACGCATGTTAGACCTGTCAGCCTTAGGATGATCTTGCCCTGTATTTTTCACCCTGGCCTCATTTTTTCCACCTATTTTTCTGTTGGTCCTTAGGACTTCGGGCACCTTTTTACAGCTAACCTGTGTTAGGGTGCAGGTGCTCTCTACTTTCAACATGGCTGCCACTGGCCCCTGCTACTGCAGCGTGGTCTTTTTAGTGTAGCACCCTAGTTGCCAGGAGCAGGCTGGGTCCCCATACATTGTTGCGACACCAGCCACCCAGCCCCTGTCCATAGTTAGAGTGGGAAGCTCCTGGAACCTTCCAGAATAGGGGAGGCACCAACTGCCACTGCCAACTGCCAACTGACACTATATAAGGAAAAGGAGGGAAACTTTCTAGTCAGTTGGGGCATCACTGACCTGGGGAACCGACGCAGGAGTTTTAGGCGGGAGGGCCTAGTGAGGAACCTATGCTACTGGGAGTGACAGGATTCAGGTGCTGCCTCTTAAGCTCAGTGAGGTGTCCAAAGCTATCCCCCTGATCTGGCCCAGTGGTAGGGAACCCCAGGGCCCATCTGCAGTGACTGAGGAGAAATTCTTCAGGCCCTCAACTCATTCCCCCCCTCTTCTGCAACTTCAAGCAACAAGTAACCAAGGGTGCAGAATCATCCAAGCGCCAAGAAACCTACTTCATGAGACAAGGTACTGGACTGAGCTGCCCTGCGAATCCCCTGCCTTCAGCTGGGCCTACCTGTCTCCCCCTGACTGAACTGTGTGATAAGCGCTATAATTTGCCCCCATCCTGCCACAGTTCTGACTGACTAACTTGTGGAGCGCTGTAATCTGCCCTCCTACATAGCGCTGAGAAGCGACGCTAGCGCTGTACCTCAGCTCCCCCAGGCGCCTGAAGAGGCCCCACGTCCTCGCGGCATCAGCGCCGCCCACGTGACGCTTCTGTGGCCCTTCCGGCCTGCCCTGGGGCTGCCCACCTTCACGTGGTGACCAGCGCCGTATTTGCCCCCCTGGCACCGAGGGCCGCCGCATTGAAACTGACAGGCCGCGCTAGGCCTGAAGCCTGCTTGGAGCCCATCACGTGACGGGAGACGCAACCGCGTCATCGGCCGTGCCCCCGCCTGAGCCGGGCAGCGATTGGCTGCTGCCCCGCGCCTCGTCCCACACACACGGGGAAGCCCTGGATCGTTGTGGAGGGGGCCGCGGAGCCTGAGAGCCCCCTCCGTCTGCTCTGCATGGAAACCCCGCCTCGTCCCCAGCGCCGGTGCCCTGAAGTGGCGTCTGCACCGCGCTGGGTCGAGTGAGGCCTTGAGAGGGTCAGAGCGCCCACTCCCTCCCCGAGAACCACGCAAGGGCCCTGGAGGGCCGAAGAAGTGAGGTAACCCCCTGGGGAGGAGGGCGGTAGGCCGAGTGAGGCCCGAGGTCGCCCCTCCCCCGGGGTTAACTGTGACTGGGTCCTGTTGGCCCCCTTTCTCAATGTGCCTCATTTAATCGTTTTGCCTACAAATTTACCAGCCTGCATTACTCATCGTGCTGCATAATTACCAGCCTGACTTATTCTTCATGAATCGTATTTACAAAGCTGAAATGCTATAGGTGCACTGTATCCATAAGCCTGATTTGCTCCTAGTGCACCATATGTACAAGCCGGAACTGAGAGGGAGGTTCACTTCACTGTACTGAATTTTCTTGCAGAGGTGGGCTTCCTTGGTATTCTGATGATCTTATCTAGGTCGCAGCCGACCTGTATTCACAAAAAGAAAAGCTTGTCCCAAATGACTAAAGGCTGTGTTCTTTGAAGTTCTTTATTAACCTGGAAAGTACTTGCTGATATGTTTTATTCCTTTCTAGGAGAAGCGACCGTGAGAGGTTTGATGTGCTATTTAAATGCATTATAATTGTCGCTTCTTGTAGGATCCTCCAGGTTTATACCATTACCCCTTTGCCTGTCAAAGAGTTTGATGCGACAGGCGGGGTCAGTTAACGTTTCATTGCATAGATGAACTAGCTGTAATTTTAATGAAATGTCTTAATGAAATGCTTACTCTTCAAAAGAAATGCAATCTGCACATGATACATGAAATGTCTTAATGAAATGCTTATTTGAAATGCTAATGAATTACCAATGCCTTGCTCTGATTGAAAGCCTATATAAAAGATCTTGATTTTTCAAATACAACATCTGGTGTGGTCTCCATTATTGCGCCACTGTATGTTTTATTGGATGTGTGTGTTAAGTGGCTGCTTTACACATAAGCCCCTGGCCGCCTTCCTGCTCGAGCCATGCTACCCCCCGGAGAACTGGCAGTCCCAGTTCTTACACGCACCTTTGCATTGGACATCTGGGTGCAGGATTTGCGTCCATGCTGCCACCGCAACATCCGTTTCTTCTTTCCGCGCTGCTTGAACACATGGGCTGTTGTTTTGAGAGTTGCAGTTGGAATACACTAAGATGTAAGCATTTGGAATCAGTCTAAGGAGACAGACGACTTGTTCCACTGTTCACACTATGACTTATGACTTTTGCTAGATATTCTGATTTCCTTTACTGAATACTTTAATCAGTTTATGTCACCAGATTCATTTTGAACTTAACTGGATAAGTGGTTTTAGGAGATTTTGGGCCCAGTTATAGGCTACTCGAATGTGAGACTGTCTACATTTTATATAGGTTAGTAAGGTTTTTTGCTTGGCGATGCCTGTTTATGGGTTTTGTAACACAAGACAAACGTAGTCATTTTGGTTTTAGGTTGCCCATTCACTTCTTCACTGTCCTGACCCGCATGCCAGGGTGTTAAATCACCTTATGCAGTAGTCAGCAACTTCATTTTTGCATGGATTGAAAATGTTGATCCTGAAGAGTGGTGTGCCAGGATTTAATCACCATCTGTTCATACTAATGGACTTTACGTTTTTGAACCAATAAGTGTTTTTCCAAACATGCTGTCTACAGTGGCTCAGGAAAGATACATTAGCCACTGTTTTGAATTGAAAGATTTAACTTTAATTAAATGTTTTTACTTTCTTCTTCATAATTTTACACATGAGCACTTCCTTCTATGCATTTCTGTGAGCAACTTTTTCCTGAATATATGTATGTGTTTAAAAAAAGATGAAAATATAAATTGTTAAATTGAAGAATTCTGTGTATGATCTTTTCATTTTTGTTCGCACACCAAGACCATACCTAATACAGTAATTTATATCTGCTTTTCTTAAAAATTAGCCAGTGGACCATATTGTTATTTGATATGGTGGAGGAGGTGAATGTCAAGGATACTGACTTGAACATAAATTTGCTTAGAGGATGGTGCCAACGAGCAATTTCCTTTTTAGGCATTGCATGTGCTGGGTTGATTTCTGAGCCTCTGAAGGCTGTACTCCTTTGAATAAACCCAAAGTTTGCCAGCAAGGAGCTGAGTGAGGAGGCAAAAGGAGAAAGAATGATCAAGGCACTCGGAAAGTGTGTGCAGACTTTCAAGGCTCTAGCTAAGGCACTTTTTGATGTGTAATGTTTTCTCAGGACAAGTAATTTATATGGCGGGGCTGGGAGGAGAGGACAACTTCTCAGCCAAAGGTTTTATGAGTCGTAATATGCATGGAGAGGGATGTATAAAGGAGTCCAAGGATCGTACAGTGAGTGGTTTTACTATCAACGAGGAAGAGCATCCAAAGCTAGGACATCAAGGGGTAGAGGGCAGTCTTCTGCATCGGGAACAGCTGAGTACAAACAGTATTTCTGGTTTTATCCACAGAAAGGTCAGAGGAAGTATGAGATTTTATGTGAAGATGTGAAAACAGATCACTAATGATGCATGGGTTTTAGCCATGGTTACAGGACTGCTACTAGAGTACAGTTCAAGCCCATTGCAAGCTCGAGAATGAAGAAAGCTTTGCTTCAGCGAACAGTTACAGAAGGTAGTGGGTTGCGAAACGAATTATATGTTGGAAAAAGGTAGAATAAAGAGAGTGAACATTTTTTTTTTTAAACTTGTTTTTATTGGCATTTCGTTATCAGAGCAGTACAGACCATGTAAGTAATCACATATGCTAGAAAATGTAGGATAAAAGAAATTCAAGGAGAAAGGAAAAGGCACAAGCATGTGAATCAACATCATGGGGAGCATTGGAGTGGGTCTGCAGAGGCTGTACTGTGGTGTTGCCAAGTAACTGGGGGGACAGAACTCGGGGAAGGAGCATCTGGGCGTTTGCACGGGCATATTGAGAAGAGATGGGGGTAGGGCGTCTGAGGGGTCAAAGGCTCGCGCTTACAGTGGGCCGGGTTGCTAGAGCGCGGGAGTGTCGTGTCAGATTGAGCATCGGGCCAGATGCCCTGGGAGCAGGGTAGAAGTGTGGGACTGAGGGTCACCAGCGTCCGGCATTAGTCGTTGTCTAGGGGCTGTAGGTTCGCGGGGGTGGGGGAGTCTGCCGGGGTGGATGTAGTTGTGGGGGTGGGAGTGCTCGGGTCATCGGGGCGTGTCAGCTGTCGGAAACGATGCAATAATATGGCCCATTCCATAGAGATGGGGTTTTATACGGGCGCCCTTAGCTTCCTCCTCCCGCAGGGCGTCTTCTTCCGCCGCTGCCCATTTACATACTGCCCCTGTCCATGCTGCTGTGGGGGGGGCCCTCTGATGACTGCCAGTGCATAGCTATACATCTTTTCGCTAGTAGTAATGCCAGGGATACAAAGCGCTTGTGTGCCGGGAGCTGTTTCGGAATGTGGAAAATGCCCAACGCGCTGGATTCCCAGGTGTCTAGGGTTGAGAGGCCCGTGAGGTCTTTCAGTGTGTCGTGTACCGTCCGCCATAGGGGGTGGAGGTCTGGGCAGCTCCAGAACATGTGACGGAAATCTGCAGCTGGGGAGTGGCATCTGGGGCAGAGGAATTGAGTGGTGGGGTAAAATTTCTGCAGCCGCGCCGGCGTCAGGTACGCCCTGTGTAATATGTAATATTGGATGTTTTTAAAACGGGCGTTCCGAGATGTATGTTTTGGAGCTTCAAGCGCCTTGGTCCATTCCGAGTCGTGTAACGGGTGCCCGATGTCTTCTTCCGAGGTGGTGCGCAAGGACACTAGGGGAGCATTCAAGAGTTCCCGTATCGCTTTATATAACCAGGTGACCAGATGGCGCCCCGTACCCATGTGCAGGATTGCGTGTATAACTGGATGCGTGTCTGGTTCGCAGGTCTGGAGGTTGTGGTAAGGACGGAAACATTCGAGGAGTTGGCGATATCGGAGGAATTGACCGGGAGGGAGATCGAATTCGGCGACGAGTCGATCGAAAGATTTAATCCGACCCTCTTCAAAGAGCGATTCCATATCCGTAATGCCGCACCGTGTCCACTCGGCGAGCATGGGGGCTGGGAAGTATGAATCTGACCTGGGCCAGCCGATCAACGGGAGCAACGGGGAGTATGGGGTTGTCCTGGGAGACATCCGGTGGACCCGGAGCATACATTGACGCGCCACTGAGACCTTCAGAGGGTATGTGCGTCGCGGTTTAGTGCCTGGAAGAAGAAGACGGGAGAACTCCGGTGACATGATCCTACCCGTTGGGGTAGTGGCCTCTTGTGTGTACCGGTCTGCCGTCCAGTACGACAGCCATTGGAGCTGGGCCGCTAGAAAGTAGGACTCGAAGGATGGGTCTCCGAGGCCCCCCTGGGTGGTGGGAAGCTGAAGGGTTTTCAGGGCTACCCTGTGCCGGCCCGATCCCCAAATTAGGGTACCTAGGAGGGAATTGAGGTCCTGGAAGAAGGACCTGGGTGGGACTACCGGCAAGTTGGTAAAGTGATAAAGGAGCCGGGGGAGCATTACCATTTTAGCCAGGGCAATGCGTCCTATCGGGGCCAGTGGGAGTCTGGCCCAGAAAGCAACTGTCGGTCGGAGGCCCGCGAGCACCCTGCAGTGATTGCCCCCAAAGATGTCAGCGGGAGAATAGTAAAGCCGAACCCCTAGGTATCGGGGGGCATCTGTGGACCATGAGATCTTTTGCGTCCCCAGCCAGGTATCACGGGGTGGCAGGTCCGGGTGAAAGGGATATACCGTGGATTTATCCCAATTCACTCGGAGGCCCGAGGCGTCCGCGAATTCGGTGAGCGCCGTCCAAATGGGAGTGAGGTCAGCCGTAATATATCGGACATAGATGAGGAGGTCGTCCGCGTACATAGAGACGCTATGTGTGACTTCCGCGAGTGGGATGCCCCAGGCCAGACCATCTTGGCGTAATCTGATCGCCAGTGGCTCGACTGCAAGGGCGAAGAGGAGAGGCGAGAGGGGGCATCCCTGCCTCGTGCCTCGTCGGACCTCGAACGCCGCCGAGATGTGTCTCCCAATACGGACCCGTGTGGACAGGTCGGTATAGAGGAGTCGCGTGTATGCCGTAAGTCCTGGGCCGATATTGAGGCGGTGGAGGACCGAAAAGAGGTATGGCCATTGGAGAGTGTCGAACGCCTTCTCTAGGTCCAGGATGAGGCAGGCGGAGCGAGGATATCTGTCCCGTACCTGGTCCTGAACATGGAAGACGCAGCGGATGTTCTGTGAGGTGTTTCTCCCTGGGACAAAACCGCACTGGTCCGGGTGGACCAGCGGGCGTATGACCCGGGCGTATCTGTCTGCCAATACCTTCCCGAGGAGTTTGCAGTCTGCAGACAGTAAAGTGATGGGGCGATACGAGCCCATAAGGTGAGGGTCCCGGTGTGGCTTTAAAAAGGTCACGATTACCGATTCCCGAAATGAGCGGGGCAACACACCCTGATCGAGGGCCGTCGCGAACACCTGCGCCAGGCGTGGGATCACTAGAGGGGAAAAAGTCGAATAGTATTCTAGCGGGAAGCCGTCGAGACCCGGAGCTTTATTGCGAGATAGGGTCCGTAGCGCCTGAGTAATTTCTGAAGCCGCTATTTTGGCGTCGAGCGCGAGTTTGTCAGCATCCGAGATCGTGGGTAGTGGCAACGGTTCAAGGAAATGGGTGACAGATGATGGAGAGAGCAGGTTCGGAGCGTCGTACACCACGGTGTAATAGCGTTGGAACGCCAGAAAGATCTCTGCCTGGGAACGCACGAGTTCGCCCTCCAGGGTGACGATGTCTGTGATCGGTCTGGTTTCGGTGTCTTGTCGCGCCAGCCATGCTAACATTGCACCCGTTTTGTCCCTGTCTCTATGGACTCGGGAGGCATGGGCCCTAAAATTATATTTCCTGAGATCGGCACAGGCAGCTTGGTAGGCTGACTTTGCTTCAGCCGTGAGCACAGCATGTTCCTCAGAGGGATCAACTTGTTTAGTGAGTGTAGCTAGGCGCTGGTCCGTGGTTGTGAGTGCCTGTTCCAACGTGCGCCGGACCCCTGTGATTTGTTTAATACATTCCCCCCGTGCCACCACCTTGAACGCATCCCACTCTATCAGTGTCGAGGAAGCCGTGTTCATGTTGTGCGTGAAGTAGTCCTGTATGCTGCGCGTGTGCGAGTCTCGGAACACCTGGTCAGTCAAACATTCCCTAGGAAGTCGCCAGGTAGGGACTGGTGGGTGCGGGGGGCGCCAGGTGAGTCGTAGTAAGTGAGCGTCATGATCTGAAATGACCCGCCCCAGGTAGTCCGCAGAGACGACCGTAGGGAGGATCTGCGCTGAGCATAGAAACCTGTCAAGGCGGACCCGGAGGTTGTGAGGGATAGAGTGGAACGAATAAAGGCGGGTATGAGGGTGTAAGTGTCGCCAAGCATCGGTGAGCGCCCAGTGCGTGGCCCAAGCCTGGAACAGCTCTGATTGTCGGGGGCTGGGGAGCGCGGAGGGGGGGGGGTGCGATCGGTCCAGGGAAGGGTCAAGCGTGCAGTTGTAATCGCCTCCCAGGATCCAGGGAATTGTAGTGAATTGGGCCAGGACTCCCGTAAGGTGATCCCAGAACTTATATTGTTCAGAATTAGGGGCGTATATGCTGCCCAGGAGGATCCCTTGGCCGTCTAAAAGCCCCTCCAGTAGAGCGTATCTGCCCTCCTTGTCCACCACCCGCTTAAGTTCTCGGAAGGGGGTGCCTGGCCTAACCCAGATTAAAGCGCCGCGCGCAAATGCCGAGTAGGTCGTGGCACAGAACATCCCGCACCATTTAGCTTGCAGTCTGCCCAGTTCGGTGCTGTTAATGTGTGTCTCCTGCAGGAGAGAAATCCCAGCTGTCTTGCGCTTGATGTATGAGTAAACAGAATATCGCTTACTAGGCGTGTGAAGGCCCCGTACATTGAGTGTGAGGACATTAACGTCCGATCGTGGAGCTGCCATCAATCAGAGGTCGTGTAAACACCTGAGAGCACCCAAGAGGCCCAGGGGAATGTGTAGTCGCATAACATGTGCATGCCCATGTGTGCCTTGCTGCTGTGGGGAGGGGACAGGAACTGACAGGGGGGAAAACTGTTGTAACAGGGGGCGGGAAACAGTCCCAATGCAAGGGATACATCACCGGAGGCGGTATATCCAAACTAGTGTCCCACTAGGGGAAGAATACAACAAGTAACTGCGGGGGTGGCAGCGCGTGTGTATGCGAGGCTGGGCGCTGATCGGGCTTTTGTAGGAGTGACGTATGTCGCGCGTGAGCCTTCATAGGAAGAGCGCTTAAGTAGAATCAGAGCACATTCGGTTAGTAAGGTGTTCACAAAGAGGATACAATCTAGTCATATTTTACTCAGATGTGCTGGGTCGTCCATCCAGGATAGCGTCCATCGTTTGCGTGATGACCAGGGGGGAAGAGGTCTGACCAATTCCCGACATCGTGCCATCACTGTCATGGTCTTTTTCCGGAGTGAAGAGGTGTGGATGGCGTTCCAGGTCTGGTGCCAGGGGTGACGAGTGCAGTTCAACCACCGCTCTCAGGGCGTCTCGTCGTTCTTGCATGATCTGCGTTAAATCAGGTGATCTCGAGGGGGAGGATCCTTGGCTCTTGGAGGGGTTCGCTGGGGGGTGCTTCAAACCACGTCTCCTGGATCTCCGTGAGCGATTGTTCTGGTCCCGTTGGACTCCCGCTCTGGGTAGTAATGGGCAGTGGAGTTCAGCCCAATCTCGCGCCTCCTCAGCCGTGTCAAAGAAGATGGCCCTACCCTTGTGGAATACCTTGAGGCGGGCTGGGAACAGCAAGGAGTACTGGACATCGTTTGCGCGGAGACGCCGTTTGACCTCGAGAAATGTAGACCTCTGCTGCTGAACCCCTCGAGCATAATCCGGGAACACCATGACATGCTGATCCTCCACCTGCAATGGGCCCGCTGCCCGGGCTGCGCGGAGCACCGCGTCACGGTCACGGAAATGAAGGAACTTGGCCAACATGGGTCTAGGAGGGAAGCCTGGTCTCGGCTCTCTGGTGGGGACCCTGTGGGCTCGTTCGATGGAAAAGAACGCCGAGCGCTCCGCTTCGGGGGTGAAAGACCTGGTCCAGGACTCCATATAGTTCAAGGGGTCTGAGTTCTCAATTACCTCCGGAAGGCCCAGGACGCGGATGTTACAGCGTCTCGATCGCCCCTCCAAATCGACTGTGCGCTCCTCGAGGGTCGCCACGCGGCGCAGGACCTCCTGCAGATCTGTCCCCTGCGCCTTCATGGCGGGTTGTAGGTCGGCCAAAATCTTCTCCCCTTCCGTCACTCTGTCCGTCAGTTTGCGGTGATCGTCGCGGAACAAGCTGATGTCCGTCGAGAGGGTGCCCAAACGTTCCTCCATCGACAGTCGGGACATCTCTATGGCTGCTAGTACCTGGTCCAGCTTCGCCGATAAGGTGGTGTCCGTTTGTGGCGCGTGGGATTGCGCCCAGGTCCGGGTGTGTGGCATATGCTCGGGGGCCGTTTCAGGGACGGCGGTCGCCCTGCGAGCCCCTAGGTTTCCCCATGCTGCTGGCTGGTGGGGCGCCGTGAGTTAGTGATGGCAGGGGGCGGTGGGCCCTTCAAGGAGAGGTCCCTCAAGCAGACCCTCGTTAGGGGAGGGGGCGAGGTCACAGCAGGTGCAGGGTGGCCAAGGGCTAGCCCACCAGGGCCTGGACTCCCTGAAGGGTGATGCAGGAGCACAGGCTGTGGGGTCTCCTCGCTGGCTGTTTTCGTTGTGGGTGCCGGCGGGCCTGCCCCGGTGGTCCCCGCAGCGGGGGGGGCACGTCCCTGGATGCTTCAGTGGGGCTAGGCAGTTGCAGCAATCGTGTGGCAGGGAGGAAATGGGGGGGGCTGATCCAGCCCTCCCAGGAGCAGGTAGCAGGTAGCCGGAGCGTGTGGGTGGCGAACAGGGGCTCCAGAAGTACAGCTGGGAGCTCCTTAGATGCCGTCCCTCTCAGGTGAGCATGGGCGCCATGTTGAGGTCCGGCACCGTCGGGGAACAGATATCAGATGGCAGCGGGGGGCGCCCCAGTCATGCAGGTAGTCCCCGCTCCGCGCTCACCTCCGGCGATGGGCGTCGCGATGTCAGCAGGCTTCGTGGGCTGCCCGGTGCGGCCACCGGGGATCGGGATGCAGCAGGGGCGAGCCCTGGGAGTGTCTGGGCGGCTCCCGTAGTCGGGGGGGTGTCGTAGTGGCGGGGCAAAGCAGCGCCAGCCCCCGCAGGTCTCGCCGCTCGATCTGGGCGATCCGCTGGCAGTCGTCTCACCGCCGTACGCGGGGGGCCCTCGGGGAGAACAGTGTCACCGTCATCTTAGGTCTCGGCGCGCGGCTCCGGTGGAGGCAGTCAAGGGGGAAATCCGCCCCCTCCAGCGTCGGCAGAGACACCACGGTCGACGCTCCAGTATGCAGGAGTGCTCTGGTTAGCAGTGTGGTGTTACGGGGCTCACGGCGATCCTCGGATCAGGATGAGCGGCAGCCCGATCGCGGAGCCTCAGCAAAACACGGCCGCCACCGTGGCTTGCTTAGCCACGCCCCCTAAAGAGAGTGAACAATGAGGAGGTAGGATTTGTAATCATGCTGTTTGTAGTAGAGAAAACAGACAACGGATAGCATCCAGTGATAAATGTAAGACAATTTAATTTTTTCATGATTTCAAAATGGAGGGAATTCATCTTCTCAGAGATGTGCTGTTGATTAAGATGGATCTGAAAGATGCCTATTTTATTATTCTAATTGCCATGTCAGCGGTATTTACAGTTCAGATGGAAAGGGTAGTTATTTCAATTTCTGTGCCTTCCGTTTAGTTTGTCCTCAGACCCTTTTATGAAGGTTATGAGGGCTGTTGTAGGTTATTAGAGAGAGCGAGGAATTTGCCTGATAATCTATCTAGTTGACATTTTGTTAATGAATCAGTGTTCGTCTGTTTTGAGGACTCAGATGTGCATGGTCAAGGAGCTTTTAGAGTCCGTCTGGTTTGCAGTAAATCTGGAAAAGTTGATTTTGAAACCCACTCAGAGTCTAGAGTTTCTGGGTTTTGTTGTATATACCGTCAAGTGTCAGCTTTAGCTTTAGCTGCCAGAAAAAAAAATTGTTAAGATAAGATAGGAGGTGAGGATGGTCATGAGGAGAGATCTGGTCAAACTGAGAGAAATAGCCAGGGTGCTAGGTCTTTTGGCATCTTCAATTCAAGCAGTGTTGCCAGGTTCCCTACATTACAGGGCCTTGCAATGTCTGAAAACTTTGGTACTTTTCAAAGGTCTATGGTATGGGGTCATGGTGAAGATATTGAAGGAGGCAAGGAAGGTGTTGGAATGGTGGCTAGAGAATTTAGAAGCTTGAAACAGATACGTTATTTTTAGAAGACACCCAGATTTTGTTTTAGAGACAGGTGCGAGCAATTTTGGATGGGAGCCATATGTTTGGCCAGGAGACGGTTGATGTTTGGAGTTTGAAAGAACGGAAGGATCATATCAATTGTTTGTAGTTGAAGGCACGAATGTTTGCCTTGCAAAGTTTCATATCTCAGTTCCAGGAAGCATTCGTTTTGTTAAAGATTAACAATATTACAGCAGTGTCTTAAATAAACAGACTGGGGCTGCAGGTCCAAAAGGTGGGCAGATTTAGCACAGGAGTGGTGGAGTTCTCCCTGGAACACAAGATTGAGTTGAGAGCCTAGTATTTACTGGGGAAAGAGAACTGGATAGCAGATTGGAATTCTAGGAATCTAGTAGATTTCAGCGATTGCAAGTTGGAGGAAGATTATTTCATGAGGATATAGAAGTGCTAGGGACTGCTGCAGGTAGATCTGTTTGCCTTCAGGTTGACACATCAGTTGGAGAATTATTTCAGTTGGAGACTGGATCCAGAGGCTCCGGTAGTAGATGCGTTTACCCTGTATTGGTCGTTGGTGAAGGGCTATGCATTCCCTCCTTTTTGCAATGATACAGAGAGTATTGGTTCAAGTAAGGAAGCAGACATGTCAGTTGGTATTGGTAACCACGCTTTGAATGACTCAAGCTCGGTTCCCAGTGGTTATGGAGATGGTGGCAGAGATTCAATATTTGATCAAGTGTTGCAGGAGGTTCCTGGAAGGTGCAGATGGAGTAGACCATCCATTAGTAGAGGATAATTTGCTCAACTTTCTAGTATGGAGAATATCAGGAGTTCATGAAGACGCACAGATCTTTCGAGAACAGCTTCAGAATTGCTTAATGAATCTTGGGCTTTAGGGATATATAAGCGATATAGAAGTGCTTGGGGTGCCTGGCTACATTAGTGCATGGCAAGGACTTGTATCCCATGGAAACTGATGAGGTGATGGTTGCAAATTTCTTGGCAGATTTGTTTCAGAGAGGTTTGTCATATAGAACTGTGAATTGTTACAGATCTGCAGTTGCTGTGGGTCATTCTTTAGTGAATGGAGTTTTACTGGCAGTAGTCCTCTGATTTGTAGTTGTGAAAGGAATTTGTTTAAAGAGACCACTTGTGGTGAGATATGATTTGAGTATGGGATGTGAATTTAGTTTTTAAGTTCTTTCAGGAACAACAAGGTAATAGATATCATGCTTTAAAAGAATTAACATGGAAGTTAACCACTTTATCATGTTTGATTTCATTTAAAAGAGTTTCTGACGTCCAGGCTTCGGAGGTAAGTAGACGTTTAAATCAAATGGAAGTTGTTGTTTTTTTTAGATTTGGAAAGGGTCTAAAACAATGTCAGAGTCTGTATTCTATCCTAGATGTTATGGTAATCCAAAATGATGTGTTGTGCGCTGTTTACAAGAATATAAGTCTAGAGTGAGTGAGAATAGAGGTCATGGAATGGATCAGTTACTGATTTCCAGTATTAAACCATATCGTGGCATCACAGCTGCTACGACTGCTGAATGGGTGAAGTCAGTCATGAAAGAGACGTGTGAAATTTGCACAGTTTAAGCCCCATTCTGCTAGAGGTGCGATGGTTAGCAAGGTATATATGTTTGAAGGTAGATTGAAAGAAATTTTGATAGAGATTGAATGGAGTAATGTTGAGTTGTTCAGGAAATTTTATTTTAGACCAGTAGAACATACTTCAACAAAGTGTTACAAAGCTTTGAACACGCATAATGCTAGCCTTCTGTCTTATCATAAAATGTTGATTCTCAGAGGTTTACTGCATAGAGAATTGCAATTTTATTAAAGAGAAGGAGGCTAGCCTTAACGGTGTGGAGGGATATTAATATGCTATTATAATTATAAGTTGTCGAATTTTTTTTTTGTTATTAAGTAGTGTTTGGTATTGATTTTGAGGATTTATGTTTCTAAAGATGAGAATGCATTGGTGATGTTTTTGTTACGCTTTTCTTACATAGAATTAAAGTTCAAGTCCGGGTTAAAGGGTAAAGAAGAAGACCTTATGGAAAGCATCAGAACAAAAAAGGAGTAAGATGGCTAACAGGAGGCATTTATTGGACTGTAGAGTTATATTCTATTGTTTGGTTGTTAGTGTTCTATTTGAGATTCTTCAAAGGTGCTGCTTTGAAGTGGTGAATAAAGGTTTTATGCATCATGCTAGCCTCCTTGTCTTTAATAAAATCATGATTCTCTATGCAGTAAACCTATGAGGATCAACATTCTCCTGTGGTCACCTGCACAACATCCAGATTCTCCTGCGCTCACCTGCCCAGTATTCTGATTCTCCTGCACTCCCCTGCCCAGCATTCTGATTCTCCTGCGCTAACCTGCCCAACATTCCGATTCTCCTGCAGTCACCTTCCTTCCAGGAGGTGCAACAGAGGTTTACACACAGGCATCATTCAGCACCCCAAACCCATGGGGTATGAGGTGCGCCCTCCGGCTTGTCACTGAGCCCATCTCTTGCTTTCACTCATCTCACATACTTTTAATGTGAGGGGGCAGGCTGATGCAAGGTGCCACAGCAGACGTCTTAATACAGCTCTGAGGAGGAAGGGGGCTGAAGCGTGACCAGGATTGCAGCCATGTGAAGCTGATCGCCACTGACTTCAAAGGTGGCTTTCTGCACCCCGGGGCTAAACTATTCTGAAAATAGGATCCCAGGATGGTAGGATGGGATGAAAAGTCTGATGCTGAAAAAAAATTACCTTGGGCAGTCGGTTTAAGGTTCCAAAAATAAACATGTATTTCGCCTCTTTCAGCCTCATCTCACTCTCCTAAGAGTAAGTAATTCACTCTTCCTTTAATTTTTTCCTTTGAGCAAACACAAATAAATGCATCTTAGCAGGCTACAGGATTACGTGTATTTCAATATGATTTTAGTAGACACTCCCAGAAAAAGCAATATTTAGTCCCCTACAAAAAATGTAGGCATCGCTTTAAAGATCATTTACCAAAATCAAGACACGTAGATTACGAGCCAACCTACTTTAACCGTTCCCTGGAAAATAGTTATTACTTACATGTAAAGGCTTGGAAAATCCGACATGAACCAGCCAAAAAATGGCGTGAGACAACGAGGAAAACCATTCAGAAGGTTTTTTGAATCCCTTGCAGGGTGAAGAAATGAAAGAGAACAGCTTGGAATGATGCTCCGTGTCACATTCATTACACTGCCATTGTTGCCATAAAACACAGGTGTTGCCTTTATTTGTTGTCATAAAACACAGGTGTTGTCTTTATTTGTTGTCATAAAACACAGGTGTTGTCTTTCTTTGTGCCGCTTTGCTCCCCATGTCACTGCTGCATTCCACAGCTTTGATGTAGGGCATCCTTGCAATGATCGAGGCTGTACCAGCTCTTACTCATAGCAGTCTTGCCAACAAAAACTGACCCACAAGAGGTCGAATTTTTAGGCTTCAACATCACTAATTACAATACTAATGACCTCATCAGAAATCGCATCACATGACCAATAGACGATATATGAACAACCTAACAAACCTATGGGTCTATCATCTGAAAATCTAATCAGGAATACATATTATACCTCAGCAACACATTGGTATGCTGACGGAAAATCAGAGACTAGGATTCTGACTCAAGGCGTCATCCAGAAGATGGTTAACCCTGTGTTAGCGGAGTGAAAAACTATGTTTGGATTCCCATCAACATCGTGTGTGATCAATATTATCATATGGTCCTCCGTCCTGGGTCTTGTGTCTCTAGATCACCGAGACAGCTGTAGTACCCTCCACGGACTCATAGTTCACGTTTGCCAACATTTGGACAACCATAAGAATCTGATCTGACGGGTAAGTGCAGTGCAAAAAGGAAAAAGTGTGTGAATTTTAAAATAGGATAGAGAATCTCATTATAATTTTTATTCAGCCAAGACCTCTTCCTAATTTAAAACAAAGAACAGCGCAAAACATTACTACTGCAGTTTAACAAATATCTGCATAGGGGCCAACATGTTTCAGCCTTAGCGGGAAATGAACCCTAGGCTTTCTTCAGGGCCTCTGTTCTCATATCAATGCGACTGCAAAACTAGTGTTAGTGACAAACTTAAATCAAAAGAAAAATTTTCTAAGATATATTTAACAGTAAAGGATATGAGTCTCCATAAACTGTAGCTTCAATCCTCCAGCACCTGGTACCTCAATTGAATCTGTGGAGGAGGAAGCAAAATGAACACACCGAACACAGGGAAAAACACCTCTTAGTTAAGGACCATTCCTTTACTAGATTGCCTTAAGTATATGTCTAACTTTAGTACATATAACCACTCACCCAGTGTGCCTGGGGAAAAGACCTCACCTCGTCCTGGACCTGGCTCAGGCGTAGTGAGACCCCGCTCTGAAAAGCAAAAGTACACTGGAACTAAGAATGGGTTGCAGGACTCGCTCGTCCTATCTAATCCCACTCCTTAATGTACCAGCGAGTTTTCTTAGCTTTTCAAGTCAAATCCATGCTACATGGATCTTACTCTCTAGGACATCACCCCACCCCTCGCGCATCTATTACTCCTCCCAATGTCAAACTGTTTTCTCAGCAAGTCAAAGAGATCCATATTAGACCGCCAAATTACACATCTGTGTGTCTCTAGCAATTTATTACATGAACTGCGTCTGCTGCAAAGGTCTATGAAGTATAATAGTAAAGGCTTGATGTGGCCCCTTACCTATCCGGCGTTGCCTCTGGCCGTAGCTGAGACAGGGGGAGGCAGGGAGCCTTGCAGCGACATTCTATTTCACTGGTCAATTGAGTGGCTTATCCACCAATCCAGAGTGATTTCTTGGCGGTTGATCACATGGTTATATCTCTGTTCAGTTCAGTTCTCAGAGTTGTCTCTCTGAATAAATCCAATTGTCTAAGTTCTTTGATTCTCATTATATGCATGCTTTACAAAGAATAATAACTTTTCTTTGGTAACCCTCGATCGCGAGATCTCGCGGGATTACATTGGACTACAAAATGACGTCATCACGTCATAACTTGTAGTTTTGTACAAACCACAACGGCCTACAAAACTACAAGTTATGACGCGATGACGTCATTTTGTAGTCCAATGTATTCCCGCGAGATCTCGCGATCGAGGGTTACCAAAGAAAAGTTATTATTCCTTGTAAAGCATGCATATAATGAGAATCAAAGAACTTAGACAATTGGATTTATTCAGAGAGACAACTCTGAGAACTGAACTGAACAGAGATATAACCATGTGATCAACCGCCAAGAAATCACTCTGGATTGGTGGATAAGCCACTCAATTGACCAGTGAAATAGAATGTCGCTGCAAGGCACCCTGCCTCCCCCTGTCTCAGCTACGGCCAGAGGCAACGCCGGATAGGTAAGGAGCCACATCAAGCCTTTACTATTATACTTCATAGACCTTTGCAGCAGACGCAGTTCATGTAATAAATTGCTAGAGACACACAGATGTGTAATTTGGAGGTCTAATATGGATCTCTTTGACTTGCTAAGAAAACAGTTTGACATTGGGAGGAGTAATAGATGCGCGAGGGGTGGGGTGATGTCCTAGAGAGTAAGATCCATGTAGCATGGATTTGACTTGAAAAGCTAAGAAAACTCGCTGGTACATTAAGGAGTGGGATTAGATAGGACGAGCGAGTCCTGCAACCCATTCTTAGTTCCAGTGTACTTTTGCTTTTCAGAGCGGGGTCTCACTACGCCTGAGCCAGGTCCAGGACGAGGTGAGGTCTTTTCCCCAGGCACACTGGGTGAGTGGTTATATGTACTAAAGTTAGACATATACTTAAGGCAATCTAGTAAAGGAATGGTCCTTAACTAAGAGGTGTTTTTCCCTGTGTTCGGTGTGTTCACTTTGCTTCCTCCTCCACAGATTCAATTGAGGTACCAGGTGCTGGAGGAGTGAAGCTACAGTTTATGGAGACTCATATCCTTTACTGTTAAATATATCTTAGAAAAATTTTCTTTTGATTTAAGTTTGTCACTAACACTAGTTTTGCAGTCGCATTGATATGAGAACAGAGGCCCTGAAGAAAGCCTAGGGTTCATTTCCCGCTAAGGCTGAAACATGTTGGCCCCTATGCAGATATTTGTTAAACTGCAGTAGTAATGTTTTGCGCTGTTCTTTGTTTTTAATTAGGAAGAGGTCTTGGCTGAATAAAAATTATATTGAGATTCTCTATCCTATTTTAAAATTCACACACGTTTTCCTTTTTGCACTGCACTTACCCGTCAGATCAGATTCTTATGGTTGTCCAAATGTTGGCACACGTGAACTATGAGTCCGTGGAGGGTACTACAGCTGTCTCGGTGATCTAGAGACACAAGACCCAGGACGGAGGACCATATGATAATATTGATCACACACGATGTTGATGGGAATCCAAACATAGTTTTTCACTCCGCTAACACAGGGTTAACCATCTTCTGGATGACGCCTTGAGTCAGAATCCTAGTCTCTGATTTTCCTTCAGCATACCAATGTGTTGCTGAGGTATAATATGTATTCCTGATTAGATTTTCAGATGATAGACCCATAGGTTTGTTAGGTTGTTCATATATCAGTTCGGGGGGATACAACCTATGCAGGTCTTTAAATGTCCCTCAGGCCCTCCCAAATCTAGTGTGGTATATACAATAGACGGATATGACATCACAAGAAAGCACAAAAAATGGGATCTAGATCAGAAGAAATCATTGTGTGACTTCTGATGTAGATGACATCAGGAGACAGAAATGCCGTGACAGAAGTGAGTGAGCTCTGGTCACTGTCACAGCAATTGACCTCGGGACACGGTTTCTTTTAGTAGCCCTAGCACTGCATTTCAACGCATGGCATAGTGGCCAGAGGGTTGTTGATAATTCTTTCTCCTATGGGAGCTGGCATCTATGAGGTTAATTAACTTCACAGCTTCCAAAAAAGCAGTAGCACGACTCCGCTGAACCTGAAGTGTTGCCAAAAATACAGTAGCCAACTGCCTAAATCATTAGTGCTGCCAAGTACGTCACAGCCGTGCATTCGCAGGCAGCGCAGGGGATTTGACTCCCAATGGAAGAGGTGCCAGGCAGAGGGGAGGCACAAAACTAGAGCGGACGGCGCCACTCACTATCTTGAAGACATAGCGGGGGGAGAAATAAGAAACAGACTGCCAGGAGCCCCAGCACAGAACATAATGACCAGAGCTTGCTGGGCGTCAGCACGCGCAGAGGAAGAAACCGTCCAGCACGGAAGCAAAGGGTGGAGGCACTGGAGACCATGGAGGCGGCCATTTCGAAGACAGGGGCGGACAGGGGAAGAACACTACTGAAGTTCCTGAGGAGGGACAAAAGACTAGTAGAGAGCCTTAAAAGGGTAAGAGGTAGGTGACGGTCCTAGGTGGACCTTGATGGAGTTGACAGGTAGTTATGTGGTGAATGTTTGTGTGAAAGGGAGGTTGTGGTAGACAATAAGGAGCTAATCAGACATCTTTTGGTTAAGTTTTTGAGCCAACAGAGGGTCAAAGACAAAATGTAGAGTGGCTAGTTATTATCTTTTGCTGTAACACACATTTCGAAAAGTAATTAAAGGTTTTTTCTGGTATGAAGGGACACTAATTATTGGGGGAACTTAGAACAGTTATTGAATACGAGGGGGAAATGAATAACCTAGGAGATCCAGGGTGGGACACACAGACTCCAACTGGCACCTCTACGCAAATGTGGGATCAGCTGATTATAGGTATCAGGTGATGTAGTTGGCATGTGTACAGCTGTTATAAATATTATTGTAAAGTGTATTCTCACTCTGAGCACCCATCCAGGTGCATGTGGGAGGGCCATCTATGAACTGTGTCTGCTTTTTGCTTGGTTGTGTGAGCTTAGTAGAGAGTTTGCTTGATATTTGGATTTTAAGTGGTTTGTTTAGACTAGAATGAAAGAAAATTGCTATTAACTTGGAAGACCTTTGTAGTGCCTTATTTGTACAAATAAGCGTGTTGTAAGATTTTTTGACTTTCCTTTGGATTGGGTGGATGCTATTGTTCAGCCAGAATCCTGCACTCTTTCTGCATACACAAATCAAAGTCCAAGCAGGTTATTATGCGGTCATGTTGTGAATAGGAGGGCGTGGCACGTTTAAGCTGGTTTATCTAAGTGGCTGCAAAGTACATGGTGGTGTGTTGTATGACAGTGCTGTTATCCAGTATTCCCCCAACTACTTTGATTTGGTGTATGCTGTGCGCATGTGCGTTCTGTCTAGTGTTGGCTGTCTGAAGATGGCCACGTGCATGTCTCCTGGAAAAAAGGTGTGAGAGGATAATGTTTAGAGGAGAAGGTTGTTGCATATCTGATGAAGCCAGGTTATGGGATGTTTTAAGTGTGTTGGGTGGAAACAGTAGGAACTGTCTAAAATGCACTTATTGAGTGGATGTGTGTTGATATGAATATCCTGTTGAGTGTGTGTTGTATGAATTATGGAAGCTGGGGCTTATCTAATGAGTACCGTTAGTGTGGAGTAGTTTGCCTACAAAGATCTGTTGGATGTAGGGTATTCCTGTGGGAGAAAAAGACGAGAAGAAAAGCAAGCTTTATAGTCATAGATACACAGATCTCCTAGCAGGTATTTGGCTTGGCTGAAGACATTAATAAATGTGCAAGTACATTTTCAGACAGTGGTTGCTTTCCCTTTGGCAGTGGAGCAAAGTAGGAAAACTCCGTGCAGGACCAACTAGCCAGACTGTGGCCCTTCTGCAGCTATTTGTATCCTTTATATCTGGCTTGCTGCCAGTGAAGGTACATGAAATTTGGCTGTTGAAGGTCAGAATGCAGAGTTGCATGCAACGAGGGTATGAATTTAGTCCTAAGTCCTTATGGCTGACTGTATACCCGATAAAGCTGGAGTCAACAAAGGACACCCAAACATGGTAAAGTAGATCAGATAGCTTGAGAGGATGGAAGACTTGAAGGAAAGGGATTCCTGGTCTGGGCTGGCCACAGCACACTTGTGGGAATGGAGCCTTCTTGTAGTTTGTCTCTTTGTACAAGCTGAAGATGCTAGGTAGTATGAATTTGTACAACAGGATTGCTTCAGAAGCACCCTTCCAAACTGTAAGAAGTAAAGTGTTGGTACAAGGGCTCACAGTTGGTATTTGACAACAGCATGAGGGAAGACCCCATGGGTGGAAGAGCGACCCCCTTTGCTCTCTGAAAATCTCTTGGGAATTCCCTGCTTCCCTACTAGTAGAAATTACATTATCGAATTTCAGTTCACAAATTGACGTACAATTGCCTCTTTTCACAACAGATCGCTTGTTAAAACGGTCTGTTCTTGTACATTGATGTATCTCTGACTACCATGAAACCTTTCAGGGTAAAAGTCAAGCAATCAATCTATCAACTAGGATTTATAGAGCACAGCTACTTACCCGCCAGGGTATCCAGGACCCAAGTTCTCACTGGGATCATTCGAAAAGCAATGTCTTGAGATCCTTTCTGAATTCCGGGATACAGGGTGATGTTCGGAGGTGAAGGGGAAGGTCATTCCAGGACTTGGAGGAGAGGTAGGGAAAGGAACTTCCTCCAATGTGTCTTTGGTGGATGCAGGGAGTGAGTGCGAGGGCGGTAGAGCATAGGTGTCTGGGGGTTGGTGGAAGTTCAGGCAGAGGTTGATTTATGCTGGTCCTTGGTCATGGAGGGCCCTGTAGGTATGTGTCACTATCGTGAATTGCCATCTTTTCTGGAAGGCGAGCCAGTGCAGGTTCCTGATGTGGGGGGGTGATGCGAGTTCGTTTAGGTAGGTTGAAGATAAGTCTGGCAGCCGAGTCCTGTATCTTATACAGTCTCTTCAGGAATTGGGTGGTGATACCAGCGTGGAGCAGATTGCCATAATCCAGCCGGCTGGCTGGTGACTAGGGCTTGAGTAACTGTTTTCCTGGTGCTAACATGGGAGCTATCTGAAGATCTTTCAAAGCAAGCAGAGAGTGTGGAAGCATGGGGAGGAGACTGCATGATCCGGTGTTTCAGAGTAAATTTGCTGTCCAGGATGATGCCATGGTTGCATCCTCAACCGGGAGAGTGCCCTTTCATCGGAGTGGCAACTCACTGTATGCCGGAATCAACAGATCTCTGCTACACAGACTCCTGACCATCCAGAACTCCGCGGCCAGACTCGTCCTCGGAGCGCAGCATCATGAACACATGACCCAACACCTGCGAAACCTCCACTGGCTCCCCGTCGAGAAAAAGTTCACGTTCAAACTTCTCACCCACGCCTACAAATCTCTCTATAACATTGGACTCAAATACCTCAACAAGAGAGTATCCTTCCACGTGCCCAAGAGGAACCTCTGCTCCGCCGACCTCGCCCTGGCAGAGGTTCCCTGCATCCGCAGAAACAGAGCAGGCGGGAGAGCTTTCTCCTACATCGCTGCCAAGACCTGGAACGAGCTTCCCGTGAACAACAGGCACGCTCCTACCCTGCACACCTTCAGGAAGGACCTCAAGACCTGGGTCTTCGACTTATCCGGAGCCTATAAAAAAAAAAGAGACCTTACATATAAAACTATACAAAACAGTGCAGGAAAGTTGAGCCTAGTTGCTATGCTAACACTTTTCATTCACTATGGCAAGACCGACGCAGCATTTGATGATTTTAAGAAACCCCTTCTGGTGCACCACATGGAGAACAGAAAGCCTGCGACTGAATAGATTATTGGGATACTGAGGTCAGACTTCAGTATCCTAAATACTTCAATACAGTGCCTATTACAAAGATTCCTGCAAGTCTGTACCAGCCAACGTTTCCTTGCTTTATAATAGCATGGAGCAATGTTTCTTTGGGGTATTCACAAGCCGGGCAATGTGTCATTTGCTGATCTCTCCACTTGGATGTAAAGCAGCGGAGAGGAAGCACCCCATATCTAAACTGTAAATAGAGCTTCCTTGCCGTGGATGGTTTAATGAGATCTATTACCATCTCAAAGCAAGGAGGATCTTTTATTTCTAGAAAAGCTCTAGTAAGATTCCCTATTTTAGAGCAAGAATGAAGTTGAACCAATCTGTAATCTTTATAATGTACCTTCATTTGTTTCTTAGATATTAGAGAACAGGCTAGCTCAGGTTCAGCCCCGCAGTCCCCTAGGCCCATGCTAGTTAGCAAGAATTTCATGTGGTCAAACCACGGACACTTTGCAGCACCCCGTACCTTAATTACCTCTGATAATTCCTCCCTATAAGGTAAAAGTTCGGGAGTAGTCCACAAGCAGCGCCAGGACATTACAGGTTTCAAACTCGACACTTCAACAATTGACATTATTCCCATATCTAATCGTAATGGGATTAAGGGAGTGCCGTGTGGCAACTTAAATAACTGTCTTAGGTATTGGTTCTCCACCTGTGTTAGGTTCTCAAGCTTTAGGTGTCCCCATAGCTCTGCACCATATAAAGTTCCACCTCTAGCCTGGGCCCTATAAATTTCTAGTGCCGGACTAACTATTCTTTTGCAGGACTTGTTAAAAACCTTCATAATGCCACCTGTAGATTGTGATAGTTTTAGCGTCGATTTCGTAATATGAGCCCCCCACTCCATAGTCTCGGTAATTGTAACGCCCAAATACACAAAAGATGACACTCTCTCAAGAGGTTTACTATTTAATGAAGGGTTTGGGCGTGTACTTTTTGGACAATTAAACGCCATAAATTTGGTTTGCTGCAGATTTATTTCTAGACTTCTTTCCCTACAGAATATCTCAAATGCATTCAAAACCCTTTGTAACCCCATAGGAGATTTAGCTACCAGCAGAGTGTCATCAGCGAACATCATTTGCAATATTTTACGGGAGGCTAACTTAGGGGCATCTAGATCTTTTTCTACTAGCAGGGCATCAATCAAGCCATTAATGTAGAGGCTAAATAAAGTTGGCGCATGCACGCAACCCTGGCGTACGCCACGTTTTATGGGTATAGGTGCAGTGAGGTTACCATCTTTGCCATGCCTAATTTGCGCATAGTTGCACTCATGGAGTCGTTTAAAAAGTTGGATTAGATATTTAGGGACCCCCATCTCATCAAGGACTAACCACAATTTCTCCCTGGGGACCAAATCAAACGCAGACCTCAGGTCTAAAAAATTAAGTAGAGGCTGCCCCCCTGCAGGCTAACGGTCTTCCAGTACAACAGTTGCAATCTTAGTACTTGGTCCAGGGTCGACAACTTTTACCTGAACCCCGCCTGTAGGGAGGACAGTACCCCCCTCTCTTCCATCCATGATTGTAGCCTAAGGAGCAAGACACGTGCAAATATTTTCTGTGAAGCTGATTGGTCTATAGTTGGTTGGGAGAAGTGGGGAGCCCTTTTTATAAATCTGAATCATTTCCGCACCAAGCCAGCTAGGGGGGCTCTTCATGCCTTGCATTATTGCATTGAAGAGCATCCAGAAGTATGGGGCCCAGATAGATGGTTCGCTCCTGAAGAGATCCCCAGGTATCTTATCCAGGCCTAGAGCTTTTCCCGGGGATATTTTTGCCAATGTGCCCTTTATTTCATTTAGGCTTATACTTGGGCCCAAGTCACCGTCAAACAGGGGGATAATATCCCAATTAGTTGAGGGGCAAACCACTGTCCCATGGCAGCCATTGATTGAATCAACTCCGGACAACGACTCCTTGGCATAAAGGGATTCACAATGCTCCCACCAGACCTCTTCGTCCAGGTTTGATTCAACCGCTCTTTGAGGGGTAGTCGATCCTAAATTTACAACTCCCCAGAAGGTCCTCATATCTCTATCCCCTAGTGCAATTTTCAGAGTGGCCCAATTTTCCTCTTCCCACCTTTTCTTAGCTTCAGAAATGACCACTTTGTAATCTATTCTTGCTGATCTTATTAAAGGACGATCATAAGCTTTGATAGATGCCACTAATGCCTTTTTAGCCTTGCGGCAAAAGGCATTGTACCAGGGGTGGAAGGGCAGCCTATCCTGCCTGCTGATTTTATTTGGATAGAAGAAGTCGAGAGTAGCTTCTCTTAATTTGGCATGATTCGTCTCAACCAACTCAAGATCTATACCGTCCATGCTTTGGCTACATAAGGTGGACGCCTCTGCAAGTACAGGTAACAGAGCGTCATATAAACTACCTAATTTATCCTCTGATTTACTATAATCTGTCCATCTCACTCTCCGCCTACAATTCGAGACCACCACCCTGGGGTCAATAGAGTTATCTGAGGGCTACATACTTCCCAAATTTAGGGCTTTAAGTTCAACTACCAGTCCATGATGATCACTGTCTAAGCGTGGGATAATTTTACAATTTGTCATCCTATCCCAGGAATTGGAATTCATAAAAATATAATCTAATATAAACCCACGGTTTTTACTGTGGAACGTGTATCCATTAGATGAGCCAGATAAAGATCTCCCAATACACGCTCTTAATGAATGTCTCAATGTGAGATAATTCATCTGGATCACCAGAGGAGACCATTTTTTAACTTTTGGGCATCTCGATTCAGGGATTTTCAAAAAATGGTCCTCATCAAATATACTATCAGGGGACAATCCCTCGAGTGGCTCAAACTGGCAGTTAAAATCCCCTCCTACTATAATCATTTGATTTACGTCAATAGAACCTAAAAAGGTAGTTAATTCTTCCACCATGGTGGATTCTTTGTCCTTAGGGGTAGGTCTCGAATATACATTTATTAGGACAACAGGAGTCTTAGAAGGAAACCGCAATAGAACACTTAAAATGACAATGGAACCTGTGCCAATTTGCTCTGCTGAGCACCCCAAGTGGGAACCTACCCATATGGTAAGGCCCTCAGGTGGTCTCCCTATTCCCCCCGAAGTTGCTGGAATACTGAAAGAGGCATAACCTAATTTAGAAACCCCTCCTCTTGCCCAGGTTTCCTGAAACATGCAGATTTCAAAATGGTTGATGAAAGTTTCCCAATCAGGGTCATCTAATTTAGTACCAGAGGTTGGAGAAGTGGTGGGGGCATGGGTCCGTGGGTGCTCTAGATTGGGTAAAGTTCATGATGGGTCTGGTCTTCTGTGTGTTGAGCTGTTCCCATGCAGTGAGCAGGTGGTTGTGTTTGGCATCCGCTGGTGTGAGAAGGTTGTAGAGGTTGGGGCTTGAAGCTACTCTAGATGATGGATATCTTGTAGAAATAGTTTGCCGCGGTGTCGCTGAGTTTCTGTGAAGGGGAGATCATGTTCTCGGTAGGTGACGAGCAGAAGAACTCTCTGATGCTGCTGAAGAGTTCCTTACTGTGGTTGGGGGTTGCTTTGATGTGGTCTGCCAGGGCATCTCTTTTTAAGTCCTTAAAGTGTTGGTGGTATTTGTGAAGGGGTACCTTGAAGGTGGCTCAGTCTGAGGAATCTCTACTGGTGCGCCATCTTCGTTCCGGTTATTTGTAGTTGTGTTTTATAGTCCTGAGTTCTGGTGTATAACAACTGGTTTGGTGGATCTGTTCTTAGCTGGCTTGATGGGGGCAACTCTGTTGGGACAGCTGGTGATCTGGACGGCCTGATCCAGGTTGGTTGCAAAGTAGGACTAAGTGGTGTTAAGGGTGTTCATCCATTGGGTCTGTGTCACTTTGCTCCATCTGTGGTGGAAGGAGCTGGAGTACTGGTGGTGGTGCATGGGATCTTTCGATGGTGAAGTGGATGATGGTGTGATCAGCCCAAGTGTGTTCATTGACATGACTACTTGACTCTGTTACTGGCAGTGAAGATCGGATTAAGCATGTGTCCTGCGCTGTTGTGGTAACAAGCCTCAGCCAGGCCCGCTAGTGCAAGGGGTTCGCCCTTCTCCGCACAAAAGTGCTCAGACAAGATGAAAGAAGTTGGCACGGAAACTGGAAATACAAAACATAACGTTTATTACACCTCATGAGGTGGTGCTACAATTCAAACAGCACCCTGCGGTATTGCAAGAAGTAGCACAAAGGGCTACCGAACGCAAGGTTTATTTATACCCACACAGGGGCTCAGAAGAAGGCGGTACAAAGCATAAGAGCACATTTTCTGTCCATATTAGGCAATATCGAGAAGCACAATCGATCAGTGGGTGGAGCTAACAGTCTTGGGGTCTTGGCTAACACATTCCAATCTAGGGCTAACCATTAACAGATGTGGACCCTAACGGTCAGCGACAAAACAAGGGGATGCTAATAATAGCCTGTTGCTGGGCAGATTCGAGTGCCATGGGCAGAAAGATAGGACAAAGCACATGGTCGACACGAGGCAGCGTGTGGCAGACAAAATGGCTGCCATGAATTCAAAATGGATGCCGCCAAATGTCAAGACAATGGCCAAAACTGAGATGTCTTTTGCTAACGCTCAACTTAATCACTGTTAAATTACAACACTGTGTATGAGGTTGGTGACCAGTTGGGTGAGGCTGATGTTGCTACTGCTTTCCAGGAGGTTGGTGGAGTTAGCTTCTTTGGGGTCGTCGAGGTGGAAGTTGAGGTCACCGAGGAACATGTTGTAGTGCTTGGAGTAAATTGCTCATGGGGCGATGAATTCGGAGACGGCATAGCAGAAGCAGGGGCAAGGTCCTGGAGTTCTATAGGTGAGGGTGCCTCTGATGGTCATTTCTGCTGTTGGTTGGCATTGGAAGTTGAGGTGTTTCATGATCGGTGTGGTGTCGTCTTCCGCGGTTGTGAAACAGAGTGTTACTTTGTGGATAATGGCATTGCCTTTTTCTGGTTTGTTGGTACGGTCCTGATGTATCATCTTGTAGCCATAAGGCATTTTGGTGGCTATGTCAGGGGTGGAGGAGGGGTTGAGCCAGGTCTCTATGATGATCTCGTCAGGGGTGAGTTTGGTGATGCTGTCTCAAATTTTGGTGGCATGCTTGAAGAGTGATGGGGCATTGAGCAGAAGGCAGTGGAGCAGTTCTGGGGTGGTAGCGGTTAGCGAGGTGGGTGTGGCGAGGTGAGTTGCAGCAGGTAAAGGCCCCACCGTTAATCAATGAGATGCGATTCAGCACTTTTTGTTGTGGCGTCTGGGGTCCAGGGCTTGTAGCTCGACAGAGGGGTAACTGTGGGTGGCAGGAGGGCCAGGGTTCCAGGCAATAGGCGTGGTCCAGGCTTGGACAGGCGCAGAAGGGGTTGTCTTTGGCCGGGTCGGGTGCTGGGTGGTGGAAGGCAGGAGGTGGGAGCTTTGAAAAACGGAGTGAAAGCGAGTGGTGAGGAGGGCAGATATCGCTGCGCGAAAACAGAATACAACAATGGAGCAGAAAAAAATTACTAGAAAACAATCATCACAAGAGAGTAAAAGTTACAGTATCATAGAAGGACACTATACAGTAAAAAAAGGCTATAGTGAAACAGATGGCTGATCTATACAGGAAACAATGTTATACTAATAAAGATGGCTAAAATATACAGCAAAAAAAGTATACTGACACAGATACAACAGCTGAGCTACGTACAGTGAATAGTGGGGAGCTGCAAAATGGGAGCAAGCGAGGAGGAGGGAAGCGAGCGGCACACAGTGGCAGAGTCAGGGAGACTCACTAGAATGCAGCGAGGGGGAGCTGGCACAAGGACCTAGGTGTATTCTGTAGTTTGTGAGACGCTGCAGGATTTAGCAATTTTGCGATTTGCAACAAAATAGCAAAATTGGGACTTTGTAAAAATCCAGCGATTTCTATAAAGGCGGCTGTATAATCTAAAAAATCTTTAGTTCCAACCCCTCTTATTGACCCAGGGCTAAATAATAACAGGAGGGTGAGCCGGAGAGAGTTGAACCAGAGCGCGATATCCTGCGGTGTCTGGGTAGTAACAAAGTCCTTTATACTCTTCTATTCCCCTGAATGACTGTGGAAAAAAGTCATGAGGGCTGAGGGCAGATCAGACTCTACAGTCAGCGAGCTTACCATAAAGGACATCTTTTTGCTTGTTTTCATGACACAAAAGATGGTCACATAATAGGTACAACGAACCAGAGCATAGAACCCGCTCACTTTTCATATGTGAAAGGCTGAGGCCTACATTGAGCTGTTCGGATTTCAGTCCAGAGCTAAAATTGGTTGGGTGACCCATCCTGGGAGGTATCATGGTAGGCTCCAGGCAGCAGTGTCACTTCCTACATGGAAGACATCCGGGGTTCACTTGAGCTTTGGACTTTCCTCTCCGGGGTATCCCAAGTTGATATGGTCTAGTTCGTTCGTGGACTGATACACAAGTCACCTTCGACCTGCCTGCAGCTGAACAGATAGTGAGGGCATTACCTCCCACACACTGAAATGGCCTGCCCAGGTCATCAGGTGAAAGTAACCCTGCTTTCCCAGTGTACACTAATGAATGCGCATGTGGCATCCCCTGGTGACAGAGGCGTTCCCTCCACTGAGAGAAGATTGAGTTGGGAGTGGCTTTCACGACCTGCCTGGACCAGCACTTGATTTGCAAGAAACATAAGCGCATAAGCCCTCAACAGAGGCCACGTCCGCCTGCACTGCCCATTGCCTCGGTCAGTGTCAGCGCTGCTAAGTACAGGTACAACACACCTACTAACCATCCCACTACTACAAGTATGACAATTATGACTGTTTCAGGCCCTTAAGTATACATGCCAACCCTCCCGATTCAGGTGGAAGACTACCGATTTCAAGGCTAGTCTCCCGCCCCCCTGATTCCTACATCCAAAAACCCTATTCCTCAGCACGCTCCTGACGACAGGGAGTTGTCTTGTGTGACTCGGAGTGTGCACTGCCAGTAACCTGCTCCTTTGTCACACTCTATGCCTGCCCTAGCGCTTTATCCGTGCTCTTGACAGGCACGGGAAAAAAAGTATATTAGCATTTCTAATATCCGAACCTGCAGCAGCACAGTTGCAAGTCCCATATGCGACAATTGACCTGATTCTTGCCTCAACATAAATCGATGGGAGAAATAGTCTCCCAATTCTTTTTTGTAAATCTCCCACTTTCTTCTAAAATGTTGGCATGTATGCCAAAGTTAAAAGAATGGCTTTGGCGGTAGGTATTTGCAATTTTTAATGCATATTGAATGTATAAGCTGTTTTTGAGCTTGTCTCTAATTTGGACCAATAGCGCCACTATGTGGCAGACTATCACAAGTATTGATGTTGAAAATTAAGTGCTAGTGCCGAGCACCAGGAACCACAGTTCAAATGAAGCACTGACCGAGACCCTTCCTAGCTTACCCCCCAGACGGGACTAACAGACGAAGCTAAACCCAAGCTGCTACTCGTCTGGCATGGCGGGTAGCGCCAGCTGCCCCCGCCCTGTTCACATGCATGGCTATTCCTGGCATATGAAAAATCTGTGGCGTTTCAAGGTGCCACCCAGAAGAGGAAACCCATGAAATGCATACCAGCCAACTTGAAGAACAATTTCATGAGTGAGTGAGGAGGGGGCGGGGTCTCGTGCCGCGAAGTACTTAAAAGGCACTTTTGAACCTCGACCCACCCCAAGCCCACTCCTTTAAAAAAAACCTTGCTGAGGCTGGAGCCGATGTCTTGGGCATTTTCATATACCCTTTTATTGAACGTCGGCAGTTCAAAGCCTTGGAAAACCACTATTCACAGTGATTTTCAGCTCGTTTTTCCTGCCCCCGTGTGATATCGACTCCTCACCCGGAGACAGTGTGATGGGAGCTGAGATGGTGTCTCTTACAGTGGCACAGTATAAGTTGGCACGTATGGAAATACAAAGGTAGTAGTGCTGCCCGGGAGGGCGAGGGGGGGGGGGGGCGGGGGTAGTGTCATGGACCTGGAAGGGGGAACGAGGGCTTCTCCTATCCATATCTGCTGACCTATACAGCTGCCGGATAATGTGCATTTTACATAAAGACTCATATAACGAACATCTAGCATGTTTACCTGAATATCAAGGTTGTAACCCTTATGCACACTTCAAAGAAAAGGTAAATTTAGTTGCACATCACGGCTGACGCGTTTGTTCTCCGGAGAGGGCATCGCACCATGTCCTTTATTATGCCCATCAGCAAAGGAAGAAACTTCTCATGCCGCTCCGAAAGGGCACAGAAAATGCACGTGCTACAGAATAGCTAACGAAAACAAGTCTCACAGCGCCCCCTGGTGCAAGCCGGTGGAATCCTGAAAATACAACCTACGGGACGTGAAGCAAGCACATCCATCCCAGTGGCAGAGGAACCCGAGATCCAGGAGTGGGGTCTCTGGGGCTGCCACACTCAGGCGCGTTGCGCCCACTGGACTCAAAGGGCTTTAGCCCCCCTCCTCCCCACCCCGTCGTGCGTGTCATCCCGGGTTGAGACCGCTTCCATTGGACTCAAAGGGCTTTAGCTTCCAGAACAGTCCCTGCAGAACAGTCGTTCAGAGCTCAGGTCTCATTCAGTTGTTCAGGAAAAGGAACTCCTCTGACTTAAATAGTGCAGAGGAAGCTCATCGTTGTCTCGGCAGCGCAGAGGGAGAGACTTTGCCCTTGCCCCGCTCTCCCAGCGCGCTGTATGCACATGCCTGTCCCCCAGGAGGCTGCAGGACCACTTCAGAGTATCCAGTGGCTTGACGGTCAGGGAAAAGACCCCTCTATTTGGCATGTGCGAACAAGAAGAAGCAGGGAGACGCCACTTCACTGTAGATGAGATGTGAACCTGGTTCTGGTGGTAAAGGGGAGCACGAGCTAACTTCACTCGTTCCTCACCCTCGTGCCACCTCGCCCTTGCCCAGGCACCAGCTTCGCTCCACTTCCTGGCCACTGGAACACTCCAGCAGGGCCACGTCTGGCAGCTCACAGGCTGACCAGGCCCACTCTTTGCAGCAGGTGCTGACATACATAAAAAGTTGTGTGTAGTTGATCACCATGCCACAGTCCCTGCAGGATTGTCAATGAGTGGCACAGTCCATCGCACTGACCATTACCCCTTGTGCTTTGACCCATAGACTGTGCACATGTAACACTTCGTCAACTGAGGCCCAGGACAGACCTGTTGGAGTGTTGACACCGTTAACACTCAATCGTTGTGAATGCATTGCACATACTCGTTTGCTAGTCAGTGGTACCAGGGATTACGGTGACTCAACACATATTAATTCAGGGCATAGCATCACAGAGAATGACACACTCTTTCCTATATGAACCCTGATGGAAGTTGTCAATACACGAATGACTTAAATGCTGATGATGCACAGGGCCTCTTCAAAGTGCCACCCACAGCTCTTCCAACCACTGTTCCTGAATCGAGGTTCAACAGAGCATACATATTGACTCGAGGCATGAGTGCACGTTTATGTTTTCTAGTCACGCTTTATATGTCTTGATCACGCAGGCGGGTGATACTGTATTCAAATGAAGTTGCATGCCGTTCAACCTAACATACATGAAGAAAAGCACACAGCTCTCCGGACCCATATTGGTCTCTGAGCTAGGCCAGCGGCCTGCGATCCATGTCTGCACACAGTCTACGACTTCAGAAGCCAGATTGCCAGGTTGAGTTTGGTGTTTGGATGTCTGACCCTACCCTTGCTGTGAGTGAGAAGGTCTGATATGTTGGGGAGCCTCTTGTAAAGTACTAGGAACAACTCAAAGAGCGTCATGAACCAGGGTTATCGCGCCTAGGTGGGAGCTACTAGAAAAGAGAGATATCTGTCTGAGCTTCCCAACAAGATATGGAATGAGTGGGAAAGGCGGAAAAGCGTATGCAACTAATTCTAACAGATTCATCCAAACAGCATTGCCTATGAACTGTGGATGGTGGTAGATGGAGGCAAAGTTTTGGCATTTTGTGTTTTCTATGGTGGCGAAGAGATCCACGGCTGGTGCCCCCCAACTGGTGGAAGTAGCAGTGGAGGACTTTGGGGTTGAGCTCCCACTTGTGGACTTGTTGTGTCCCGCTTAGCAGGTCAGCTACCGAATTGTTCACTCCTGGGAGATACTCTGCTAAAAGGTGGATGTGATGGCAGCCCAGTGCCAAATGTCCTGTGCCAGCTAAGACAACTATATCAACTGTGTTCCTCCTTGTTTTGAATGCAATACAGTGTCATCATTTTGACCGTTCGGATAAGAAGGGTCTTCCCGGTTATTTTAAGGAGAAAGGTTTTTAGAGCCATCGGAATCGTTATGAGCTGCATCACTTTGATGTGGATGGCGTTTGCTGATGGCCGGTCACTGGCCTCCGAACAGTCATGTCCTTCACATGCGTGTCCCACCCTATAAGTGATGCATCTGTTAGGATAGTCACTTGTCTGCTCTTGGGTCCCTGAAAGGAACTTACACTAGTTCCTCTAAACTGCCCCCACTTGTGACTACTCAGATGCGAAACACTCCTGTAAATGATGCGTGTAGAGGCTGGCATAAGGTACTATTGCTATACAGGAGGCCATCATGCCAAGAAGGAGCCTCACTATTCTGACTGGCAGGCGACAATGTGGCTGAAAAAGAGTTAGTTCTTTCTAGCGATTAAGAACCATCTGGGCATTGGGTTTACTGTGGCTGAGACCAAATTGAGGATTGCTCCCATATTAGGCTGTATCTGAAGAGGATGTACATGCGATTGGGTGGCATTTATTGGACACCCCAATTTGTGTAACAGATTGTTGGTGGTCTGCATATCCTGCAGACGCCTCTGCCTCGTGGAACTCTTGATCAGCCAGTCATCGAGAGATACGAGAATACATGGATGTTGTGTCTTCTCAAATGGACTGCCACCACTGCTAGGCATATGGAAAATACTCTTGGGGCTACCGGGACCCCAAACAGCAGTACTTTGAACTGGTAATAATGTACACTCACCTTAAACCTGAGGTATCGGTGATGTGCCGGGTGCAACAGAATGTAAAAGTATGAGTCCTTCAGGTGGAACGCCGTCATGAAGTCGCCTTTTTGCAGCAGTGGTATTACATCCTGTATTGTCACCATGTGAAAGTGTTCAGAATGTAACAATTAAGAGGGCATAGGTCCAGTATCGGCCTCAGCGCCCGTTCTTTTTTTGGGTATTAATAAGTATAGGCAGTACGCCCCCTTGTCGTGATGTGTGTGTGGAATGGGCGTAAGGCACCTTTTAACAGGAGAGCCTTTACCTCCTCTTTGAGAAGGTGAAGATGCTGAGAGTTGAGAGGTTGCCTGTGTGGAGGAATGTTTATGGGGGTGCAGGTTAATTCCAGGCAGTATCCATGGGAGACAATGGATAGTACCCCCTGGTCTGATGTTATCTCTGGCCACAGGTGGTGAAACTGCTGCTGCCTTCCCCTGACAGATGCTGTATGTACTGGGGGAATATGTGGTGAGTCACTGTTTGAAGGTGTAGGCTCTCTTCCCGGGACTTCCCTTACCTCTGCCTCTCTGGTTACCCCACTTGAAGCCACTTTTCTAGTAACGTTTACCCCCTTGCTGGTGATATGTTTGTGCTGCTTTTGAAGTGTCTTGGTATCAGAGGTGGTGGTCTTGGAGGCCCCTCTGTCCTGATGCCTACAAATTTACTGCTGACATGGGATGGTGGACTGCACTGCCCCAGTGGATTTCGCAGTCTTTGTATCCTTTATTTTTTCTAACTGGGAGTCTCGCTCCGGGCCAAAGAGATGTTCCCCCATAAAATGTCACATTAATCAGGTGTTGATGCATCTCAGGTTTGAACCCGGAGATGCATAGCCGGGCATGCCTCAATTCAGAAGGATAGAGGAGTTTACTCCTCTCGGTGTGTCTGTGCGGTCTAGGGCGCAGCATATAGTTACATTTGAGATTTGCCTACCTTCAGTGACTAACCCTTCTCCTCTCTTTTTGTACTGCTCTGGCAGATATTGTAGCAACTCTTCCATGTAACTCAAGTGGCCCTGTACAGGCACAATAGGAAACCCACTAAATTTGCTGTGCACAAATGATTTGCATGCCCCACTGCAACGCCTTTTCTTGCCCCATCTTTGTGTTCGCTTTCCTTATCAGGACGAGGTGTGTCTCCAGTACTCTGGAAGGATGCCCTCATCCTTGCATTTATTGAAACCAGGGAGTCATCTATTGGTTGTCCCCAGATATAAAGTGGGTCAGAAGGGGAAGGCTTGTATTTCCGTTCAATGCATGATGTTAATACTCTAGATTTGACCAAGTCTTGAATATCTATGTGGAGACTTTCAGCATTGACCCTATCATTGGTACGTATTGAATTGAGCTCTCGGTCAGTTTCTTGCTCCGTAGTATGCATCTGCACTCTATAGTATTCAGCTGCATGCATAGGAGGAAGTATCGTCAGGCGGTGATGCTTTACCTGGGACTCTCATCTCAATGTCTTGGTCTGGTAGTACTACATCGTATACGTCCCAGGGGTCTGGGCTTTGGGAGGGGCCGTCTGTGACTATGTATCATGAGCAAAATGACTAGGGATTCCCTGTCTCTGCATCGTCTGAAAGTGTGGATGATGGTAACATAGGTTGTGGAGGAGGTGTAATGTCAAGTGGTATATTACTAGTGGCATGTACCATACACTTCTTCTTTGGAAGAAGCTGTAGTAGTTCAATGTCAAGCTTTTTCTGTTTGTGGGATCTCTCAGGCAAATGTTCTTCCTCCACAGAGAGTATTTTAACCATTAGGTCTGGGTAATGTTTTAAAAAACATTTCCCTCCATATCCACAGTGGTGGTGGTTTTACTTTTCTTGGGCGCCATGTCCCTATCAGCCTTTAACCACCTGTCCTTTACTAGAGCGTGGGATGTCGTTGCCACTGATGCTAATGGTTTCTTCGGTGTTGACGCATGGCTCGGCTTCTATGGGGTATGCTGCATGGACGCTGTACATTTGGTCGGCTCCGACTGTTTTGTCGACCCGGATGGATGGCGGGGCGTTACAGGTTATTTCTGTGCCATAGGCTCTGCATGCATCAATGGCTTTGTAGGCATCGAGTGCTGCTACAGCTCTGATCTTTTGACTGGGTACGAGTGTTCTGTTTAATTCAGATACTCTGTCCATCACCACCCCCACTTTTTGAATCGTTTTAGCCACCACAAGTGTGGCAGGGTATACTCAGATGTGAGTCCCTTGCTCACTGCACCATCAGGATTCAAGCAAGCCGGGCCGAAGACGGCAGCAATGCCAGAAACCGGTCCCCGGAAGCTTGTTTCCTTTCCAGTAAAGAATTGGCTTGGTAGTTTGATCTGCCCTGTTCCCATGATGCACTGGGCCAGGGTCAGACTAATTTGCATGTAGCCAGGTTCTGAGCTGGGATGGTGCAGTGAGCTAAAAACGATGATGGATCAAGCCCTGATCTTTTGACTGGGTACGAGTGTTCTGTTTAATTCAGATACTCTGTCCATCACCACCCCCACTTTTTGAATCGTTTTAGCCACCACAAGTGTGGCAGGGTATACTCAGGTGTGAGTCCCTTGCTCACTGCACCATCAGGATTCAAGCAAGCCGGGCCGAAGACGGCTGCAATGCCAGAAACCGGTCCCCGGAAGCTTGTTTCCTTTCCAGTAAAGAATTGGCTTGGTAGTTTGGTCTGCCCTGTTCCCATGATGCACTGGGCCAGGGTCAGACTAATTTGCATGTAGCCAGGTTCTGAGCTGGGATGGTGCAGTGAGCTAAAAAACGGTGATGGATCAAGCCCTGATCTTTTGACTGGGTACGAGTGTTCTGTTTAATTCAGATACTCTGTCCATCACCACCCCCGCTTTTTGAATCGTTTTAGCCACCACAAGTGTGGCAGGGTATACTCAGATGTGAGTCCCTTGCTCACTGCACCATCAGGATTCAAGCAAGCCGGGCCGAAGACGGCTGCAATGCCAGAAACCGGTCCCCGGAAGCTTGTTTCCTTTCCAGTAAAGAATTGGCTTGGTAGTTTGGTCTGCCCTGTTCCCATGATGCACTGGGCCAGGGTCAGACTAATTTGCATGTAGCCAGGTTCTGAGCTGGGATGGTGCAGTGAGCTAAAAAACGGTGATGGATCAAGCCCTGATCTTTTGACTGGGTACGAGTGTTCTGTTTAATTCAGATACTCTGTCCATCACCACCCCCACTTTTTGAATCGTTTTAGCCACCACAAGTGTGGCAGGGTATACTCAGACGTGAGTCCCTTGCTCACTGCACCATCAGGATTCAAGCAAGCCGGGCCGAAGACGGCTGCAATGCCAGAAACCGGTCCCCGGAAGCTTGTTTCCTTTCCAGTAAAGAATTGGCTTGGTAGTTTGGTCTGCCCTGTTCCCATGATGCACTGGGCCAGGGTCAGACTAATTTGCATGTAGCCAGGTTCTGAGCTGGGATGGTGCAGTGAGCTAAAAAACGGTGATGGATCAAGCCCTGATCTTTTGACTGGGTACGAGTGTTCTGTTTAATTCAGATACTCTGTCCATCACCACCCCCACTTTTTGAATCGTTTTAGCCACCACAAGTGTGGCAAGGTATACTCAGGTGTGAGTCCCTTGCTCACTGCACCATCAGGATTCAAGCAAGCCGGGCCGAAGACGGCTGCAATGCCAGAAACCGGTCCCCGGAAGCTTGTTTCCTTTCCAGTAAAGAATTGGCTTGGTAGTTTGGTCTGCCCTGTTCCCATGATGCACTGGGCCAGGGTCAGACTAATTTGCATGTAGCCAGGTTCTGAGCTGGGATGGTGCAGTGAGCTAAAAAAACGGTGATGGATCAAGCCCTGATCTTTTGACTGGGTACGAGTGTTCTGTTTAATTCAGATACTCTGTCCATCACCACCCCTGCTTTTTGAATCGTTTTAGCCACCACAAGTGTGGCAGGGTATACTCAGATGTGAGTCCCTTGCTCACTGCACCATCAGGATTCAAGCAAGCCGGGCCGAAGACGGCTGCAATGCCAGAAACCGGTCCCCGGAAGCTTGTTTCCTTTCCAGTAAAGAATTGGCTTGGTAGTTTGGTCTGCCCTGTCCGCATGATGCACTGGGCCAGGGTCAGACTAATTTGCATGTAGCCAGGTTCTGAGCTGGGATGGTGCAGTGAGCTAAAAAACGGTGATGGATCAAGCCCTGATCTTTTGACTGGGTACGAGTGTTCTGTTTAATTCAGATACTCTGTCCATCACCACCCCCACTTTTTGAATCGTTTTAGCCACCACAAGTGTGGCAGGGTATACTCAGATGTGAGTCCCTTGCTCACTGCACCATCAGGATTCAAGCAAGCCGGGCCGAAGACGGCTGCAATGCCAGAAACCGGTCCCCGGAAGCTTGTTTCCTTTCCAGTAAAGAATTGGCTTGGTAGTTTGGTCTGCCCTGTTCCCATGATGCACTGGGCCAGGGTCAGACTAATTTGCATGTAGCCAGGTTCTGAGCTGGGATGGTGCAGTGAGCTAAAAAACGGTGATGGATCAAGCCCTGATCTTTTGACTGGGTACGAGTGTTCTGTTTAATTCAGATACTCTGTCCATCACCACCCCCACTTTTTGAATCGCTACAGCTGCCTGTCCCCTCCATGTACGTCCCTGTGGCCTGGAGCCCGATCGATTTCGAACACAGTCTCGTCTTGACTCGGCTCTGAGGCACTCTCTCAGTGTCAGCCAAAACCCGAAGGTTGTGACGCACCAAGAAGATGGTGGGAGGGCAGTGGAGGTAGCCTTTAGGTATGTGTATGGGTCAGGGGACCTTTGGTACACAAGGCCTTGCTGTTGTCCTCATCCTGGGCTCGATCCCGATGTCTGTTTTTCCAGAGGTCCCACAGCCTACATCATCGATTTGTCACGTTCTTCCTCATCATGCTGGTTGGAGTCATCAGAAGTGACATTCTGCGGACTGCATACGATGGCGCCCCCTCTGCAGGAAGGCCCCCTTCATCACCGATCTCTACCTGCTGCTCTTCATCTGGAGAGTGTTTAGCCTCTGCCGTCAACTTCATGGTATGAGCTAGGTGTTGGTCACATCTGGAGCGTAAGGTTTTCCTATTTTTGAACGGGCTGCAGGCAGCGCAGTCCTGCTCGTTGCACTTCGGCGACAAGCAGAGGTTGCAGATGTCGTGCTGGTCACAGTATGCATATTTTGCCCCACATCGAGGACACTTCCTAAAAAGTCACCATTTTTACCTTCCATCACCTGGAGCCAAACATTTTCGGCGGAACCTGGAAGGGGGTCCTCTTGCTGAAGCCGACCTCAACGGAATGGTCACTAAAAACTTGAATCCGATGGTTGAGGATGACGAGGAGAGTTGGCTTCTTCAAGTAGAACCTGCTACGAGTCCGCTGCGCTTCCACTTGTCATGAAGGAGTCGAATATGCACAGAGGTCCGGCTCAATCCATCAGGACCAGATGGAGGAAAAACTCAATCTAACAATAGAGTTGTTGAACATGCGCATTCTCTCAAAGAGGAGGGGACCTGACGTCACGTTAGCATTTAAAAAATACTTCTTTGAGAAAAAAACGAGCCCAACACTAGATGGCAAGAGTGTGCATAGCATATTGTATTATTCCAATAATCTTATTATTATTTATTTCCAGTAATACTTTGGATATACCTATGCACTTCAGTCCTGATGGCTGCTTGCCACGCCTTTCCTCAATATTGAATTTACCATAATTATTGAGTCTTGTATATGAGAACTTTTCACGATAGCCGCATGTTCACAAGCACAATGGACTATACTCTCTACAAAAATACAGACTCACACACATTGTTGAGCACTGCTTTTCTGTAGTTTCCAATGACTGCACGGGCACATGACAAATATGTGAACTTTTTCATTGTTGCTAAATCCACTCAATAAAAAGTGTGTTCTCCTTTGAGTGGCTAAATTCTAGGTTTATTTCCATGCCGCAGATGCTGGAATATGGTCTGCAGAATTCTTTTGGTAAATGGTTATTCTACAAAGACCAGCCTGGATCCTAGTTTTGAGTGTGGGGGGAGCTAAAACGAGTGTCTACTCTAAGAGGCATCTAGTCTAGTATGATGAAAATGACTGATTCGTGGCCCCATTTAATCAAATACAGTGTCCACATTTGACAAGGCAACCATGCTTGTAGCCTAAGGGTATGTATTTAAATATATAAAAAGTGATCCCCTACCCACCTTATCCCGCTTCTCTCCACAACTCTGCAAATAGGCATTACCTTGCCATATGGACACGTCTGGAACACTTTTCAAGACCTCTGATACCAAGTCTACCCCCATGAGCCACATTACAACACCACCACATTGTACCAACCACAGCTTCCACTGTAATAATAAAGTCAGCCTTGAACAACAAGCTCTGGCATATATCAAACCTAACAAGAGAACCAGGCACACAAGCTCCAGCGTGCACCTAATGCGACAAGTCAACCAGGCTTGCAAGGCTATAAAATACAATGCTAATAGTTGTAGCAATCTGCTACATAAACACCATCCCAATACAATTCAATAACATACTAGTAAGGGTACAGAAACATCTATCTTCTTCTGACACTATTAGTGGAGAAATTAGAAAGCTGCATGTATTCCTCAAATCTCCCAACTTTTGGAACTACTGATATTTGCGAAATGTCTGGGGTGCAGCTTCAGAAGAGGAACTATGAACGTAGGTGATGTTATCAACCCAAAAACAGACACGATGTTGCTGACTGTTGTTTTAAGGTTAAACTAGCAGACGCCTTAGATGGGTAGAAGATATTATCTCTTCCAAAAGAAAACTCTTTGGATTCCTCGTGTTCATCATCATCACAGCGATCAGTATTGTATTCTATGTCCTGGCTCAAATGTTGGATTTCTGTGATTTACTGGGGGCCCAAGTTCATGGAAAAAATAATAAGTTATCGGAAAATATTGACGCACTTTTGCCTTGAGAAGCCATTTATCTAGATTTAGGTATTGACAGACAAAGATCCTAACCTTCCTCAAATTGGACGGTTCCACTGCCTTGAATAAGAAGAAAAGAAATCGAGCTGCATTTAGACCAACAAACATAAGATGATATGTGGAAATGTTGGTTTAACAGAAACATCAACAATTTATGGTGTTCTTGGCAATGGATGTGTGGAATATAATACATATGTATACCCAGCCTTCCTTCTGTAGCTCAGAATACCTCTAGTACAGAGGCAACATTGGGAACCTTCCCTTTTCTTACCTATTGGTTTGGTGTTTTTTTTTAGTCTGTAGTCTTCCTTCATCGACTTTCTTTACTAACAGAAAGTTGTTGCATTGAGACTCGGATATTATTTGGATTGTATTTTTTGCCTGGAGCAGTAGCCCCTCTTGAACCAGTCAGCTTAGCTGGGGCAAAATATTTGGTGGCACACTTCAAAGCCTCATCATTTATATATTTGGTAAAATATATTGAGCAGCCAGTTGCCTTTTGTTGTATTTTGCCATGTCAGAAAGTGCTTTCTGGAGCGATCTTTCACTCCTAGATGCTCAAAATTGGACGGGAACAGCACAATACAATGTTTTGATTTGCTGGAACTTTGCTTGCTCTCACAGAAGATCGTTTACTTCTTCTTGGTTTGTTCTGGTTAATATGCTGATTACAGAACAATACAATGACTTAAGCACCTCGTGATGCTTTTGCCACAAAGGGTTTGCTCTGTTGAGGATGCAGAGAGAACAAAACTCTGGAATTAAGTTTCTGGAACTCTGGGCGTTATTCTGATGGCGGTCGTATTGCATCCGATGTCTCATCGGATGCAGTCGGACCGTCATTTGCTGCTGTGGTCCGACGGATGCATTACAATGCATGCAGACGGAGGCAGCAGGCGGAGGGATAGTCCGAAGCTTTCCGATGAGCTCCTTGAGCCCGTTAGGATACCTACAATAGGGGCGGTGCCATCTCAGGCAAAACAATGTCCCTTTCCACCAGCCCTTTCATGGCAGTTCGCCCGCCATGAAAAGGCAGGTGGAACATGACTTTGGGGGCCCCTAGTGGGCACCCTTTCCCCCTGGCCCTCCGCTATCGGTCCTGGGGGGCAAGTTCCCTCCATCGGTGCCTGCCACACTGTACAGCCTGTACTGTGCAGGGATGTTTTTAAAGTGTATATTTTCTATTGCAGCTTGTGCTGCAGTTGCAGCACCAGTGACAATAGAAAATATACACTTTGCAACCTCCATGAAGGCAGTCGCATTGTAATTAGGGCACGGGGACCTCCGACTCCTTGTTGGGCGGTCCCTCTGCCGCTACGTTGCCAGTCAGACGAGAGTTCAACCAGCATCATAATGATGCCCTCTGTGTTTTCTTCAAGGCTTTTGGATTTGAACATTCCAGCTTCAGTCCTCATTTCAATGATCAATGACATTTCAGCAGCATAAGATGCTAATAAAGTGCCAAAGAACAGAAAATCCAGAAGCTTGCACTGAGAATCCAATTTGAAGTCTAAGTCTCAGTCAAGAAGGTATTTTCATGGGGATACTAGAGCAGTCTCAATGTGCAGGTAAGTTTGACACATCAACTCCAACACTGATTATGTGGTTGGAAACCCAACATTCATCTTTACAGATCTCCATCTGATATTTTCACTTGTGCCTGAGCAGCCTGAAGGTCACAGTTTAATGAGAACATTAAAGATCAAATAAACAGCTAGGCTATTAAAGATTCCTTAAAAGAGGTTAAGTCAGAGCACTAGCGCAGCTGTAAGGGTAACTGCTTCCAGTGTTTGGGGGGCCACAAAAGAGAAAGATCGACCCCCATGCCTGGCCGCACTTGGGACGTAGCAATGATAGCCTACTGGATCTGAGTGGACGAGCCGGAATATATGGCTGCAACTTGTTTTTAAGATATCATGGTCCCTTCCCATGCAAGGTTTTAAAAATCCGACACAAAATATTAAAAAGTGTGTGCTTTTTAATGGGAAGCCAGTGGAGAGAACGTAATAAGGATACTCCTTGAGTATAATGGAGTATTTCTCCAAAAAAAGCTTGAAACAGTTTTGGAGCACAATATTTAATCTTGTGGCTTTTTTGTGACCTTTACAGAAGAAGGACAAGTGAAGGTTGATCATGCCTTCTACATATGCATGAACCAGAGGGGCAAGACACTCAGCAGTAAAATATGCGAAGATAGCCACCATAATTTCATAGTTTAATAGGGGTGTGTGCCTGATAGAGGATTGGGTGGCGATCAGTGCAAACTAATCAAGGATACAAACTGAAAATGGAATGGCAGGGGCAGAGGAAGAAGACAGAGCTGTCCCATCAGAGAAAACAACTGAAGTGATTATGGAAGCAGACAGGGGAAGAAGAACAATAGCAAACACTGGAAGCTACCACTCTTGTCTCTCGACTTCTCACCCTTAACAATAAAAGCAAGAGAAAAAGGGAAAACAAAATAAGAAAACTGTGGGCAAAGGGAGAAACAGGACAGAACAAAGCCCATATCCCTTCTCACTCCTTGTAAAAGAAGCAAGCGACAAAACAAAAAGTGGTGTGAGGTAAAGGAGAAAAATATGTAAAGAAAAAGCATAAGAATATAATTAAATGCAAATTAAGTTTCCAAAAACAGGTGTCACTAAATACTAAAACGTTTATCTATAAGTAAATTACAACATTATACTTATGAAACATATTTCTTTATATTCTTACATACCACTTTTGCCTTTGATACTTTATGACAGACAATTTGCTGCTGTCGTGGCATACATATTTTTAAGCGGTCTATTAAAAAGGCTTCAACCAATGAGATAATGTTGTTTAGTTTACATTTGAGAAAATAATCATGGTTAATGAATTTGGCATCTTCTCTCCAAATACTTCATTCATACTTGTGATCTGTTAGACCCTTTTATTCAATAAAATACAGCACCTGGAATTTAAAAAAAGAGAGCCCATTTTTTTTACATATATGACTAGTTTATTATGGTTTTGCTTCATTTGCATACAAAAACGTAAAACAGTTAAAACAACTATTTCAACTACCCTTGCCTCCTGGCGGAATGCGTGCTTGTAATGGAAGGACTGAACGCAGTGATTGTAGATGTTATAGATGGATTTTAAAGGTTCTTTTTGCAAATGTTATCAATTCAGACCTAGTGAAAACGGAACCAGAACTTTGATCTTGCAAAGACAGTGAGTGCATGGAGCCAAGCACAGGTCAATCTAAATTGAATCTGGACTGTGCTCAATCGTATATCTGGACTGATGTGACTAACTCCACAAGCTACAACATTACATCAGTGATCTCAATAGCCATCTCGTTGGCTCCATAGCATGGAGATGTTCTGTGGTCTGTAACACTGTCTACATGCAGAGGTGAGGTGCCCAGTATCTGCAGATGCTGATAAAGTCCACTAGAGGAAGTGACCTCACGAGAAAGTGAACTCTCTGGATCCTCTTCAATCTTACAAGTCCTGCATTGTGTGCTGGCCACCCTTAGACTGGTACCTCCTATCTCAGAAAGGTTGTTTGCCAACAGGTCTCACAGACCTTCAAATGGAGGAAAGTCAAGACTTTGCCAACTGCAGCATCTCCTCAGGATCTACAATCTTCTCTCTTGGTTTCCCAACTTCCTTTCCTCGTGACATTTCCACAGAATTAATCTTCTCCCAGTCAGAGAATGAGACGGGTTGGATCCCTGTGGAGAGATGGGCACATTCAGATACAGAAAAGCACCAATGCCAGCCACACATCATCAACAACATATTTTAAACATATATGATGAGCAACATTGGGCGAGAGAGTCGAAATAATGAAGAACAAATGATTGCAGGCTATAGGGTAAAGAAACAGTACAGAAACATGGGCACCACAGGTAAAAGTGAGCATACATGGTCAAACTCAGAAATGCAAATTGGGCCACACTAAAATGAGACCAATAGGGGCACCATCAGCATAATGCTGACATGGTGTGAGAAGGCAGACATGAAGAGACATTTCTAACGGCATACAGTAACACTTACTTGAGTACTTATAAAGAAAGGAGCAGGTTCCCTTACACTGCTCATCCCCACCCCCAGACACAGGGCAGTGTGAGACCACAAACCTCTGTCTTGCAGGATGGACTTCGTGGAAGCTGAGCCAGGCTTGGGATGCGAGGCGTTCAGCACGCCAGAGCTCAGATCTTCAATGACAGACTGTGCTGTGTCAAAGCTGTCGTTCATGGTCGTTATTATAACTCCTATGGGTCCTCTCTTTACCCAGCCACTGCAATAGAGACCTGTAAAGGAAGGACAGTATAAGAAAATCTGGTTTATTTCCTCCTCTTCGAAATCTCTAAGATATAGGTTCCACAAAACACACCCCAAGAGAAAGCTCAACTGTTTAGCACCTATACTTTTGTTTTCACTAGCTATCTGCCAAAGCTGTCCCTCTGCAGACACTCAAGGCTGCTCACCTTTCTGAAGCCTAACAACTGGGGTGTACACGCCTTAATTAAGTATGAAAGGTCGAAGGTGGCAGGAAAAAAGAAAGTGGGAAAAGGTAATGTATCTTGAATGCAGTCAGTGGCACACCCAATGGTGGCTGGTGACATTTTTAAGTGGCGAGGCGAAAAACTTTGTGATGAGCGTCCGGTGGCGAGCGATCATAGCTCCGCGAGAGAGAACATTTTGAAAAAAGAGTGGGCAAATGGTGCAATTTTCTAGCATATTTGGGCAGGCAAGAAGGTTAAAAAAAACTATTTTGAAAGTGTAGGCATGACATCAATAAAGAGATTTCATATAATGACATAGGTAGATCCTTACTCAGTATAACCACAGAACTTCATAACAGACTTTGAGATGACAATGCCAAGTAACTCATAGATTTCTTTATTTCTTGATATACCTACAAATGATTTGTAACATGAAGTTTGAAGAGAAAGGCTTGAGGACGTGTTGATACCTGCTAATAAACTGTACAAATAGTTCAAAATATGCCTGCAGTTAAGGAAAAACAAATGGTCAATATGTTAATGGCAGTGCACAATGCTACCGCACTATCCTTTAGAAACATATTTGTGTCAGTGTGCCCCTAATGCACCACCAGCTACATACTACACTCTTACTATTTTCATGCTGAATGGTTGTTGGAGTTTGCAAATTTGCAACTTTATTTGTGCACTGTTTCGTGCTACCCTTGTATTTTTCACATTCCCTAAGACTTCAGTCCGGCACGCAACATTGATGACAGCACCCCCATTCTAAAAAACACCACTAGGAGAGAATACAGCCCGGTGCCATCAATAGAATCTGCTACCAGGCAGGCCCTGTGCTTTTGTTAGTTTATGTCCTGACAATCTCACTGGTTTACTGAAAGCAGGCAGTAAAATTCAGGCCCTTTATTATGTAGGCTGCATGTAAGCCATTTTCCAGGCCATAAAGATAGCACACAGGGCTGAAGTCAGGGCTCAGGAGGAGTCAGGAGGGAGGGCTGTAAATGCTTGAAGGCTCCCTTCACGCTTGCATGTAAATCAAATTTTTGACAATATTACATCAGTAAAACAGTTGTTTTATCGATCTTCCTATAGAGACGGAGGGCATCGTGACCTGGAGCTGCAATTGGTACAAGCAGTTTGGGATGATATATGTCACTTGAACAAGCTAAATATCAGCGTTGTACAGCACTCTTTGTTGTGCAGCATGCTCAAACCAAAAGCGTAAAATATGTCAGAAACTTTACACAGGACACTTTCAACTATATTTATTTCCTTATTGACCAGCAGCACTACGGTAACAGTGGGCTCAAGACTAACCCTGGGCAATGAACTCCGCTCCGCTACCAGAGTTTGCGGAGATTTGTTAACTACGCATTCCATTAAAAACACGGAATTCAGGCAAAAACTCAGTTCCTCCACGTAGCAGAGTCAGCTACTAAACTGCACCCACAAATGCTTTGATAACTTTACATGCTAAAAAGCATAAAACCAATTCACAAAAGTGGACTTTGAAAATGAAAAATATCAGGCAATGAGAGAGGTGATTATTTTGAGGTCCCAAGCAGATGCCTTGAACACAAAGAGCATATCATGCTAAACGATTCAGTGGTGGTTCCATCCTCTTAGGACCACCCCAAGCACAGTTATGGGCAAAAATACAATCCCAACAAAAGGCCTTACAAAGCATTATGGCACAAGATTAGCAGTGGGCAGTGAATATTATAGTATCCAATATCAAAATAATCCTACAAAGAGCTGAAGTTCAACTAGTAGTTACTAGGTGTCCCTCAGGAGTCAAATGCAAAAGCATTGAAATTATTACATCAAGCTGCAGTTCAACTAGTCGGTGCTACGTGTCCCTCAAGTCAAATGCTTTTGCATTTGACTCATGAGGGACACCTATTAACGACTAGTGGAACTGCAACTTCATGAAAGGGTTTAAATGCTTTTGCATTTGACTCATGAGGGACACCTAGTGGGGGGCGTGGCTTAGGAGCCGATGGGACAGGCTGCGTGAGCACTTAGCTCCGCGCCCGATCCCCCAAACTTCTCCTGTTATTGACGCCTCTCGGTCCCCCAAACGGAGCCACTGGAGCGGGAAACGACCCGGAGCGGGGGGGGGGGGGCACTGAGATTTGCCTGAAAACAGACAATAAAGGGTCCCGCTGGCTGCCGGATTGAACGGGGGTGCCGACCGCCAGAAAACTCAAGATCCCTGGTGTCGCCTCCGGCCGGAGCTGGCACTAATCACCTTGATTGGGGGCGAAGAGCGGCGGCCGGGGACACGTTGAGTAGAGGAGGGCTGGGGCCCCCGAGGACGATTGCTGCGGCTGCGGTGGCGCTGCTGGGCGGTGCGGCGCCCTGGGCGGAGGAGAGGGGGCGATCCGAGCCCTGAAGTCACGGGACGATCGGAGCTGGAGATCCGGCCTCCCGAGATCGCGGTGGGTCTTGAGAAACGCCGGGACTGGGCGACAAAGAGCCTAACCCGCGCCTCACGTGCCCGCACTGGACTGCCCCTACGAGGGGAGCCTTGGGGGAGAAAAGGCAAGCAAAGCGGAGCCCACCCGCGTCGGCCGCAGCCGAGCCCCCACCATGGTGAAGCACTCGCAGAGCCCGCCCGAGTGGCATAAGTGGCCCGTTGGCCGAAAGTGAGCCTATGCGCAAGGCAGCGGACAGAAAGTGTGTAAAGCGGAGCCCACCCGCTGTGAATTGAAAACTTTGCCCCCAACGGCGCAATACCGTCACTGGAGCCGACAACTACACCCCCAAAGTGAAACAAGGCCAGTGGAGCCCACCCGGGGCCTGCCGCCAGCGTCCCCTGCCCCCGCCGCGCAGCGTGTGGCTGAGGCTGCTGCGGCGGCAGGGTGAGTGATCCTCGCTGGGTAGCGCTGAGCGCCCGATTGACAAGTGGCCCTGGCGGGAGCCCACCCCGCATCTGCCGGACAAAGGGGTGGCCGCGCGGTACGGCCGGTAAGGAACCCCTGCGGTGCTGGCGATCCACCCCCACCCCGCGCGGCACAGGAGCTGTGTGAGGTTGCCGCAGGCGAGGGGGGGAGAGAACGAAAGGAAAACTGTCCGGATAGAGTCTCCCCCGCCTGAGCCGGTGGACAACGCGAGGTGGATGTTCTCTGTGGGGGGGACAGCTGCCGCGGCTGGGGCCTGCCTGCAGACAGGGAGCTGAGGGAGACTGGGGCCTTCCCCCCCGCTTTCTGTCCCTCCCGGATCGCCGACGCGAGAAAGCGAGCTGGGGACAAGATCGCCCTGGAGGGCACTGGAGGCTGGCGGAGGAGCTGCATAGGTCGGCTATGAGGGGTCCCGGGCTTGGACTGACTGAGCTGTGATGATTGGGCTAACGGAGCCCTACCCATGAGGAGTGACGGGGGCGAAGACGCTGGTAGAGGCCCGGCAGCACGCGGTGGGAGGCATAATGCCCGGAGGTGGGACCACGGGAGGACTACTGCAAGGCCACTGAGGGAACTCTAGGCCTCTGAGTGAATACGACATCGCGGCGACGGGCGGCAAACCTGGGTTTGGGGCCGCCCCTCCCTTTTTTGCTGTATGATTGCAGCGAATTGGAATCACCCCAACCTGGGGTACTGAGAGAGGAGCCTTGCGAGGGCGGTGGCGAGCTGGGAGGGCTAGCACTCTAAATGGTGAAATCTACAGGTCCACGTATAGCCTGAACTGAACGGCTCGCTGGGGCTGGGCTGCTTCCTGAGCGGCGTGACTTCGGAGAGGGGCAGCCCTTAGGGACTGTGAGAAGTGAGAGAGGAGCGGCCCAATAGAACTGATTGGAAGGCGTGGGTGCATTGCAACACAGGACTGAAGTGCATCACCGGTCGCGGTCATGGGCAAGCCTCAGGGACGAAAGGAAGGAGACCCACTGCCATCGGTTGCCAAATCTCCGCCACAGGAGAATAGGGGTGAGCAGGAACTGCCACAGAACTCAGGGATTCAACTACAACTTGATAGAATATTGACGGCTATAGCGGACACTCGAGCTGCCCTCCAGCAGGACATTGCGCAGGTCGCAACGGGACTGGGTCTGCTGCGAGCGGACCACTCAAAACTTGCTGACCGAGTGAAGCAGACTGAAACTACACTTCAAGAGATTGGTCCTGCACAGACCGCACTAACTGCGTCAATGGCGGGCGTCCTGGATCGTCTCATGGTGCTAGAGCGGCGGGCTGAGGATGCGGAAGGCAGGAATAGACGCAATAACATCCGCGTGGTGGGTCTGCCAGAGAAAATTGAGGGATCGGACATGGTGGCCTACTTAGAGACTTGGCTTCCAACTGTTGCGGCCCCTGAAGGGCTATCGAACTTCTATACCCTGGAGCGGGCGCATCGAGTCCTGGCTAGGCCACAGTTGCAGGGGCGCCCTCCGCGACCGGTGGTGGCGCGGTTACTACACTTTAGGGACCGCAACTTGCTTCTACAGAGGGCCCGTAGCGATGGCCCCTTTCAGGTGGACAACAGTAATGTCACTCTCTTTCCGGACTACTCGTTCGATACGCAGTGGCATGTCCTTCCAAACTGTGAAGAAGGACTTGCGCGCAGAAGGGATCCAATAGTCCCTATTCTTCCCAGCCAAGTTGCGCATAGTACTGGATGGAAAGACCCATTTTTATGATACGCCGGAGGAGGCCTGGAATTGGCTGGAGACTTACAGAGCGGGAAAGGATGGCCAGGAAGCAGATGCACGGGAACTGGCTGGTGACTCTCAACCTTGCAGATCACAACGTTTGCGACGCCGGAGGCGGGGCCTGCCGAAGCCATCGACCTCGCAGACGGCCATAGAGGGCAAGGGTGCCCTGGAAGCGGTGGCGGAAATCTCCGGAGAACTGCTTAAGACCACACCAGAAGCATCTGAACTTGGCAGTGATAAGGGCCAATCGGGGGGGAGTCCTCGGTGTCGGCCCATCAGAGACTGCCAACGGTCACCCCTGGAATGGCAGATGGACTGCTGGATGAGTAGATATTGGGCTATCTGTGGGGACGGGGGTTCTGCCTTGGAATGCTGTGCTGAAGCCATTGTCTTGTGCTGACTGGGGGTTGTAGTGGTGAATTGGAAAGGAGGGGTGCTGAGACCCTGAATCGAGAGTGACTGGGGTTGGGGTGGCGGCAGGGTTTGCGGGGGATTCCGGGGGGACCTGGGGAGCATTGCTTCTTGGGGGATCTGGGGAGCGGCCATCGGTGGTGTTATTGGAACTACTGCAGGTCGTATCCTAGGGTCTATCCAACCCCCACCGGATGGTACTATTTAGTTCGCCTTAATTTTGCATGGGGCGTGCAGTTGGGGTAGTTTGGATGGGATTCACTATGTTGGTGCCTGTTCTTGGGGGGTGGGTGATGTATTAGGTGGGGTGAGAAAGTTTGGGGTTGGATCTGGTTTGTTAGGGGGAAATTGCCTGCTGAGGAGCTTAACTGAGGAAACAGTACTATCAAGTGTTGTGTATTTGTATAATGGTGACACTGCCTGGCAGCTGGGGGGGGGGGGGGGGGCTGCCTTGGGCGTTTTTTTGCATTACTGTTACGGGCTCGTCTCCTGATGTGAAATGTATATCCTGGAATGTTCGGGGATTGCACTCCATGCAGCGTAGATATAAGGTACATTCCTATCTGGTCCGTAGGGGCGCGCAGGTGGCTTTCTTGCAAGAGGGGGACGCACAAAACATGTTGGCAAACAGGAGTTGTTAGGTACACCTAAACCCATCACAATTTAGGTATCCTACCATTTCTACCCCTTTTTTAGCTTTACCACCTAGGAGCCGGAATAAAGTTTTTGCAACTCACTAGGCAGGTAATTTTAACTTATCACATGAACTCCACTCCTTCACATCACATTCCTTGCACCACACATAGTCCTTTGTAAGTGCTCCTACGTAATTCCGCAAGTCGCAGCACGCCCCAGTCCGTAGAGGGCTGGGATGGCCCCTATGATGAAGCATGTCAACGTGGGGCAACCCTGCTGAGTGAGGGGACACCTAAAAAGAGGAATATATTTTTCCCTTTTTTTCTTTCTTGGAACTATTGACACTATTCCAACACCATTGTGTGTTTTGGGAATAAAGTCATAGACTACGGCTGGGTTCTTGATCTCTGTCCTCAGAGATCTTGTGTGACTTATTAATACTTGGAGGGTGAGCCCTAGCCTTTCTCCCTCTACCTCCCTTTTTGTTAATGTAATTATATGCAGCGTGCAGCTGTGGGAGATTTTTACTTAAATTCTAAACAGATAAAATTAGTAAAAACTTTTCTTTCACTCTTCCAGCACACACTCTTGTAGCACACACTATTGCAAGCACACCCTCACACTCACAAATATCATCATGACAGAAGTTACAGGCCTCACATTCAGCGAGGCTGATGTAGACCAAATAATAGCTTCCATGCTTCCACTCACTGGCAGTGCGAATAGGGATACTAGCGAGGCCAGCCAACGTTGGGATGAGGTTACTGAACTCAAACGGAACCTTGTCAAAACAATTATACATGGAATCATGATGAGCGAGTACCTAAGGGCAAACTCAGCTCCACGGGGTTTAATTGTGAAAAATGAACCTTTCATCTTCCAAAATGACTTAGCCTTCAAAAAAGACTGGTCCCTAATCAGTTGGCACTGCACACGGGATTGGCTGGTCTTAATTGTAAAGACGGCTACCCGCTTAGCAGAGGATATGAAAATAGAAATTCAAGATCTGGAGGTGAAATTAAAAACTTTCCAGACACCAGCTGAGCTCAAGAAGAGACTAGATGAACTTAATAAAAGAATGAGTGAATTTGAAATCTCGCTAAAAGACACCAAATACGTGAAATTTTACAAAGACAGAAAAGCGTTCTCTCATGAGAAGGTCTATCCTTATATCAAAGAAGACTATGTCCCCTCGGGAAGAAATGCTGGCTACAACACAGACAGCGGGGGTTCAGATACAGGCTCTGACTCATCAGACTCCAACTATAACCGCAATCAGCCTAGGACAAGACAATCTAGAGGTGGTAGGATGAGAAACAGAGGAGGCTATGGGTGGCCACCTTTTGCAGGACCACCACCACCCCCCCAATTTTACTATGGCCCGCCACAATTCCAACATCCTTATCCGCAACAACCTTTCCCATACTGGGACAATACTCAGTCAGTAGGAAATCAACAGCCGTCTTTTTTACCGAGAGGCAACAGGCCGGGAAGAGGCAAGACAAGAGGTCAGCAGGTACAATGGGCACAGCCCCTAGAAACCGGCCGAGCTCATACACGAAGCCAAGGCCCAGTGAGTGCTCCATCAACGAGCAACCAGTAAGTTTGGTGGTAAACCTTTCAGATAAAATCCTGACAAAGGATCAGACAAGTGTGTTGGAGAAGGGCCTGGGATTTGTCCCAACGGCTACTTTGGACAAGTTCAAATTGTGTTGCGAATTAAAGGAATTTATTCGCACTATTAAATTGCAAGTATTTTTTAAAGACAGACCATCACCTGGAGGGGACACAAGCGATACTGGATTGAAGCGAAAATCCACGTTTACCCCCCCTGCAGCGAGTTTGCCAGTTGAGCTCCTTGCATTCGAGAAAGCGGTTCTCAAAGATGTAACCGACTTAGATCCCAGTTTATCGAATACTTTCCATAACACTAGTAGACTAGAGAAAGAGGCAATACAACAGCTATCAAATGACACCAGCCTCACAATAAAACCCGCCGACAAAGGTGGTGCTACAGTGGTACTCAACACAAAGAACTACGATCGTGAGTGCATCCGCCTGCTGGCAGATCAAAGAAACTATGAGCCCCAAGCGGGTGACCCAACTGAAAGGATAAGAGTTGTGATCGCCAGCATGATAGAGGAATCCCTTATCAATGACTGGCTTTCTAAGAAGGAAGTGGATTTCCTGGAAAACAAGAACCCCAGAGTACCCTACTTTTATACGATCCCAAAAATTCATAAAAGGATGGAAAACCCCCCGGGAAGACCCATAGTCTCTGGGATAGGGTCTATCCTAGAGCCCCTTTCCAAGTTCGCGGATGCGTTCTTGAGACCTCTTGTGCAAAAGACAGAGATATACCTACAAGATACTAAGGCAGTGCTGTGTCTATTAAAAGATCTGGACTTCAATCCCACCACTCAGATTTTGGTGGGTCTCGATGTAGAAAGTCTATATACACGAGCCTGCCTCACAAAGAAACTCTTGAAATTCTTGAGGAAGTGCTCTTTTAGAGCACTTGGCAATACAAGACACCCAGGCATGTGGTACTTGAGTGTTGTCGCCTGGCACTCACGGAGAATTTTTTCCTGTTCAAAGATACCCTGTACCGCCAAAGACATGGGACAAGCATGGGCAGCACATTAGCGCCGGGTGTGGCAGGCCTCTATGTACACCAGCTAGAGAAGAAGAAGATTCTGACTCATGACAACCCACACTCAGGCCACATACATGTGTGGAAGCGCTATATTGACGACGTGCTACTAATCTGGGAGGGTGATGTAAGTGAAATTGAACTATTTCTAAATTGGCTAAACCAGCAGGACCCCTTCCTTAAGTTCACGTCCACCCAGAGCAGATCAGAACTGGTTTTCCTAGACCTAAATATAAGAGCAGATAATGGGAAACTTGTAACCACCACACATTTTAAACCCACGGCTAGGAATTGCTTGCTAAAATTCGAAAGCTTTCACACAAGAAAAATTGAAAGAAGATCTGCCATTTGGGCAGTTCTTGCGCCTAAGGCGGAATTGTACAGAGAAATGTGATTACGAGAAACAAGCTAAGGATCTTAGCAAGAGACTGCAGCAAAGAAACTACCCCTCACACATAGTCTCGAAAGCAAAGAAGAGAGCGTCCAATAACAACCGGGAGGCTCTCCTGGAACCTAAGACTATCCCTGTACCAAGTAGCGACAGCGATAGGAGACCGATCTGTATCACCACTTATAATGTGGCTTCTGATAAAGTATCAAAGATTGTGAAAAAACATTGGAGGACCCTCAACAGCGGGGGCCTAGATTTGGCGTTACCTATGTTCAGCCACCGAAAAGGTAGAAACCTAAAAGACCTGTTGGTACATACCAGGCCAAGAGAAAAGGTGGGACAAGTACGTCTTCTACATCCATTGCCAGTTGGTCACTATCTATGCACTGACTGTAGTGTTTGCCACTTAACAATGGCAACGAAGAAAGTGACATTCAACAATGGGGTCACCTGGGACATAAGATCATACTCCAGTGGTAATACAAAAGGCGTGGTTTACATGATCACGTGTGCGTGCAATCTGCACTATATTGGAATGACGACAAGAAAGGTCTGCACACGCATGATAGAACACCGCAGCAGCTTTAGGTGCAAACATTCTAACACCAAAATGACCACACATTTCTTAGAAAAGGGACATACCACAAACAACTTCAACTGGGTGGTCCTTGAGACTCTACAGCCACAATATGACCTAGAAAAGAAACTACTGGAAAAAGAGCAACGCTGGGTCTTCTAGCTTAGGTCTCATGTCTTGGGTCTAAATGATGACATACCATGGGGGCAACTGACATAGACAACCATTCAGACAGCAGGTTCCCACAAACATGAAATGAGAAAAGAGTGCACAGACCTTAGTCTAGGGGTACTGGGATACTGGCCGAAGAAGATGTGTTGTAACACTACTATATATTCACCCATCCACTCACCCATCCATTCAGATATGCATGAAGGATAAACAACAACTACTATCACTAGTGGCACCTAACTCAAGTATTTGAAAACACCATAGGGTCTGAATAACACTGTGTTAATACCCTACTAATGAACTACAAGAATTTATAAAAACGAGTCATACATCGTTTTTTAACCAAAAAAAAAAAAAAGGGGAGATATTCATAATATACCAACTGTTAATATGAGATTGAGTAATTAATCCTTTTCAAAAATGAGACCCCTCTCCTGTGTAAAAATAGTTTTTAATAGTGGAACATCCTAGGGTACACACAAGATGGCGCCCGCTCCTATGGATAGTAATTAGCATATATCAGGAATTAGGTCCAATTTTATACAATTGCCCAGAGACTTTTACTTTTGTGAGCCCATAGTGTGCGAATCTGGTAATACTGTCTTCTCGAAAACGAGGCCCCTATGAGTTAAATATTGTAAAAAACTGTACCAGAATCACGGAATACACCCAAGATGGCGCCCGTGAAGCACGCGACCATCGCGTGTACACGCGCTACTCTTTCTATTCTCACACCAGGAAGCAGGATATATGAGCAAGAACCGCCCTCGGTCCACTAACATTCGGACCGGAGGAGTTTGCCTAGGCGAGACCGATTGTGGTATCCCGGCAGCAAGTAAGTGTATTGTGTAGCGTCCTTGGAGGCACAGACAATGGGATAATCTCCTAGTTCTCTTACCAGCCTTTGGGAAATATCTAGGATAACAGCTAAGGCTAACAAAAACCATTCTTCTATTTTTCTCAGATCTACCAGGATATTGTACCCCTACCGATTCCATGGGGCACAGTTAAGCCTTTTTCATGTATGTAAAAATGTTTTTTTGTGTGAGCGTAGTCACATAGTATGTTTGTGTTATGTGTGTGTTCACTGTGTGCTCAAGAGGTGCTTAACCACGTTTTTATTCCTGAAAAAACGTTTTCACATCAATGGGCCACATTAAATACAGTCAATATTTACAAAGGTCCATGCAATATGTGTGTCGTGTGAAATTACAAGGGGAACTTGATACCCCGTAACTATCACTATTGTTTTCCTTTTATCTTACAGGACCACGTGATTAAGTTTGGTTGCGTAGGTACCAGATGCATGCCTCATTTATTTGTAGCATTGAATTAATTATTATCAGTTTGTGTTTAATAGCTTATTAGGCTTTAAATAAGGAGTGGCGAACACAGGGCTGGTCCCTGTGTAGCCCTGAGGAAGTGCTAGGGGGACGCACGAAACATGTTGGCAGACAGGAGTTGTTAGGTACACCTAAACCCATCACAATTTAGGTATCCTACCATTTTTACCCCTTTTTTAGTTTTACCACCTAGGAGCCGGAATAAAGTTTTTGCAACTCACTAGGCAGGTAATTTTAACTTATCACATGAACTCCACTCCTTCACATCACATTCCTTGCACCACACATAGTCCTTTGTAAGTGCTCCTACGTAATTCCGCAAGTCGCAGCACGCCCCAGTCCGTAGAAGGCTGGGATGGCCCCTATGATGAAGCATGTCACCGTGGGGCAACCCTGGTGAGTGAGGGGACACCTAAACAGAGGAATATATGTTTCCCTTTTTTTCTTTCTTTGAACTATTGACACTTTCCAACACCATTGTGTGTTTTGGGAATAAAGTCATAGACTACGCCTGGGTTCTTGATCTCTTTCCTCAGAGATCTTGTGTGATTTCTTGCAAGAGACACATCTGACTAAATCTGAGGGGCTCGCTCTGCAGCGTAGGTGGCGCGGACAGCTTTACTACACCACTTACTCAGCCTTTGCATGGGGGCACTGATCTGGATTAGGGCGGGGGTCCCATTTCAAATGTTAGATCAACTGATAGATCCTGATGGCCGCTATGTTGCGGTTAGGGGCCGCCTTTATGGACATGAGGTGACTGTCTATGCTCCTAATGTAGAACAGGCGTCCTTCTTGGAGACTTTGTCTTCTGTCCTCGCCGATTATTTCACGATACCGGTATTGATGGGGGGAGACTTTAACTCAGTTGTTGATGTAGCCATGGACAGGTCCCATCCTCCACTACCCACGGCCCGATTAATAAGCTGGCTGGGGTTCGGGTCCACTGGCAGGAAAATTGGGGACTTCTTGACATTTGGCGAGCGCAGCATCCGACTGATAGGGATTATTCCTACTATTCGGCCTTGCATGACCTACATGTTCGATTGGACGCCATTTTGTGTAGTTCCGGTCTGGCATCACTGGTGGCCAGCAGTGAGTATTTAACACGCACCATATGGGACCACAATCCGCTATTGGTGAACTTCTGTTGGATGGTGGAGCCCCCCAGGATCCCTCACTGGAGGTTGCGCCCCGAGATGCTGGAGGATCAAGTCTTTCGTGCAGAGCTGAGGAATGGGGTGGAACTCTACTTTGCGGAGAATGCGGGCACTGCTACGACAGTGGCCCTAGAGTGGGACGCCTTCAAAGTGGTGGTCCGCGGGATCTGTATCGCCAAGTGGGTAGGAGTTAGGAAGCTGCTTCTGCAGGAAATCGAGACGGCTGAGTTGGCCCTACGCGACGCTGAGAGGGCTCATTCGGATGGCTCTGGGACACGTGACGAGGTTCTGTCCCGGAAGGAGGCGGTAGCGGCGGGGGTAGAGCGGCTACGGTGCTTTGACTACAAGGCTTTCATGGCTCGCGCGCACGCGGAGTGGGACAAGGTGGGCACATTATTGGCCTGGCTTGCTGACCCTGCCTCTCGGTGCGTGCCTATTCTGGTGTTGGCCTCCCCCTCGGGACGGCTGGAATATGGGCAACATCATATCAATGATCAATTTCGATCCTTTTACGTGAGTCTCTACACCAGCCAGCTGCAGACTGGCGAGGTGGATACTCAAGAATTCCTGGAGGGCTTGGAATTACCCGCAATCGAAGAGGAAGAGGCAGAGGCTCTTGGACAAGATATTACATTGGCTGAGATTCGCTGCGCCATTAAGCAATTAGCGTGCAACAAAACGCCTGGCACCGATGGTTTGCCCATCGAATTCTATCTGACATATATTGACCTCCTGGCTCCCAGATTATTGGTGATGTACCAGGAGGCTAAGAAGACGGGGATATTACCTACTAGGTAGGCCATCATTGTACCGCTCCTCAAGCCAGGGAAGCCGCCGACTGACCCAGCTGCATATAGGCCTCTCTCTTGGCTCACTACTGACTATAAAATACTGAGCCGTGTGCTTGCCACCAGGCTCCTTTCATTAATGACACGGCTGGTGCATTTAGACCAAGCTGGCTTTATCCCGACATGCAATACGGCCAGTAGCATACGTAGATTGATAGGAATCTTAGACGGAGGTTTGTGGAAGGGAGAGGCAAGCAATGGTGCTTTCGGTCGACATTGCTAAGGCATTTGACAGCCTGGAATGGCCCTATCTGTTTTCAGTTATGACGACATTGGGGCTTGGCGCCGGATATGTCCGCTGGACTGAAATCTTGTATTCATCGGCAACGGCAACAGCTGGAGTCCACTGTTTCCTCTTCCTACCCGGTGGGGCGGGGCACTAGGCAGGGCTGCCCACTTTTCCCCGCTGCTGTTTGCTCTTGCGATACAGCCATTGGCAGCGCGTGCTAGAATGGGAGAGGCATACCGGGGCCTTCAGCTCAGAGGTCGTGAGCAGTATATCTCGCTCTATGCGGACGACCTCCTAATGTTCCTGGAAGATGCGGGGGACGCCCTGGATGGGGCGCGCAATCTCCTTGACCGTTTCAGGGACATCTCGGGCCTACGGGTTAACCGGGCAAAGACCTGTGTTTTCCCAGTGTCTAGTACATGCGACCCGCCAGTGTTAGCGCCCGACCTGGCGTGGGAGCCAAGATGCCTTCCTTATTTAGGAACACAGGAGGATCTTCTCAAGGGCCACATTGGGAGAGCGATGAGGGGCTTGAGGAGTAGCATGCGGTTTTGGGGGACCCTGCCATTGTCGGTGGCGGGTCGCGTCGCGCTCCTGAAGATGGTGCCGCTTCCTCGTATTTTATATTTCTTCCGGACCTTACCGATACGAATACCGGCTGCTTTCTTTCGACAACTCCGCTCAGCGGTGGGTAGCTTCATTTGGGGTGCGGGACGGTGCAGAGTAGCGCTGGATACACTGATGCGGCTGCGAGCTGAGGAAGGCCTTGCTACTCCAGATTGTGAATGATACTATCTGGCTGCGCAATTCCAGGTTCTCACTCAGGCGATAGCGCTGGAGTTCAGAGGACCAGAAGGGGGACTGTGCCAGAAGTGCCGAGGCATGTTCTGTCCTTTGTGATCCTGCAGCAGCGATTGAGGACTGCCGAATTATCGATGGTGGAGGGCACCCTAAGACATTGTTGGAAACGGTTCCACAGCAGAATTGGGGTGCAGCGTCCTTACACACCCGAGATACCATTGGGCTTGTGCACGGTGCTACCACATGGTGGCGATTGGTCCGGCCTGGCGGAATGGGAGGAGTTGGGCCTGCAGATGGTGGGTGACTTGTATGCAGACGGCGTACTGTTGCCCTATAGAGCGTTACAGGAGACCTTCGATCTTCCACGTGGTCACTTCCTGATGCATGCGGCCTTGATTGCAGCCCTACAAAAACATTGGGGTGCTGGCCTCTCAGAACCACCGATGAGCGGAGCGTGTCAATACGTGGTGATGGCAGCGGGTACGTATAAAGCAGTTACCTGTCTATATAAACGAATGTTAGGGGAAGGGCTTAGCCCGTTACAAAAATTGCAGGAGCAATGGGCGACGAACTTAAACAAAGCTATCCCGGACGCGGCCTTGTCACAGATACTTAAAAGACCATGGAAGAGTACCAGGAACGCCAGGTTCCAGTTGATTCACTTCTTTGTGCTGCAAAGGGCATATCTCACGCCAGCTAAAATTAATCAGTATTTTCGAATCGATACTGCGGTATGCCCCCGTTGCCAGTTTCAGGGTGCGGACCTGAACCATATGTTGTGGGACTGTCCTCAGCTGGGAACATACTGGAAGGAGGTAACCAGGTCGCTCTGTAGGGTAACAGCGCGGCAGATTGATATGGATAAAGGGGTGTGCTATTACACTGGTTCCCGCACACTAGTAAAAACAAGATAACTAGCAAGTTTTTCGACTTGGGTCTCATTCTGGCTAAAAGAGAAATTACGTCACATTGGAAGGCAGCAGCTGGCCCTAGCTATGTTAGATGGAAGGCAGCGCTACTTATGTGGGCGGGCAGCGAGAGCTCAGTTAGAATGCAACAAGCCCATAGATCCCATAGTGATAAGGCACTGGAGGCGGCGAGGGCGTGGGAGGCCTTGGTGGCGGAGCTCTGGATGCTGGACGTGAATATTGACTCGGAATCCGGACCATCGGTGGGGGAGGAGCAGGTACAGGCGGCTTCCTATGGACTGGGGGAGATTAGCACAGTGGGAGGTCCCCGAACCACGGGAGGTAACGATGACTTAGTATAGTGGATGAGATGGCCTGTAAGCATATCACACACGAGGGTAGTACCTTGATACCACTTCTTATCTAGATAACAGCGCCAGCGGTGGGGGGATTGGGAGTTGATAGATATTGAGGGGGGCCACATATAGGGCATTGATTAAGGACTTAGAGCCCTGAGCTCAGACGTGACACTATGTTGATCGAGGGGGCTTGACATTGCAGCGCTAGATTTGGAATAGGGATTATATGCTTTATTAATTGTTGAACATTTGTCGAGTCTGATCGCAACACGAAATGTGGGGTTCTTTGTATTTGTAATGGTCCCTTCTCATGTCTTGTTTATGTTTTAAAAAAATAAAAAGATTTAAAAAAAAAAAAATGAGGGACACCTAGTAACGACTAGTGGAACTGCAGCTTGATGTAATGATTACAATGCTTTGGCATTTGCCCATAACTGTGCTTGGGGTGGTCCGAAGAGGATGGGACCACCACCGAATCGTTCAGCAAGATGTGCTCTTTGTTTTCAAGGCAACTGCTTGGTTCTCTCCCTAGGTTAGGAAGGATCCCAAAATCCTCACCTCTATCACTGCTTGCTAAATTTTCACTTTCGTGAAATGACTATATGCATTTTAGCATGTAAAGACAGAGATACTTGTTATTTTACCAAAGGTATATGAGGATTCTGTTTTATTAATTGGGAGTCCAACGGAGCAAAGTTGCGGAATCGGAACTCACTGAGTTTTTACTCAACTTCGTGGAATTCCGCGTAGTAGTACTCCGCCAACTATGCCCACCCCTACTCAAGACACAGTGTGGTGCAGTGGTGCTATCATAGCAGGCGCCGGTTGAATGACAAATAGGCCTGGCGGCGACTAGAAAAACAAGCTGAAAAATGCACCCAGGACATGCAGCCGATAGCACTGCCGAAGGAGTACATAGGTTTGAGACGTGCAGCTCCTTTCGATTACAAGCCACGTGACATAACAGAGTCAGCAATTTGCATTTAAACTTTAAAATCCCACAAAACATACCGCCACTTATAGGAAGATGGGACCAAGAGATGGCAGCCATGTATGTCGCTTTCTATGTCAATGTTGTGTTGACACAAATCAGGACATATGCATAGCTCAGCAGTGAGTAATGATATCTATTCAAGAAACAAACATTGCCCTCTGCTGGTGTTATACAGAAGGTGAAAAACCATTGTGACGAGATTTCAAAGTCACAAACCGAGACAGACTTTTCTTAATGTCAGTTGACCCTCAACAATTATGCATGTAGTGCCTAGAACTGCCAAGACATGTGTAAAATATGGAGGAATAAAACAAGAGGGCAGACACAACTGTGCGTTGTTTTTGAGACGTGAAGCTGATCTGGTTTACCTTGACAGCATTTAAGTCACAAACAACCTTCAGGACGCCATTACAGGGTCTATCAGCAAATCTCTTGCCACACACCTACTTCCTCTATGGACCAACTTGGTCAATGCTTCTCTTCAACTGGGCCTATTTCTAGAATGACTTAAAGTGGGTCAAGACTCTCCTCTCTTGAAAAACAATCTCTCGACCTAGAGAACATGAACAACTACCGCCCAGTCTCCACACTTCCATTTTTAGGCAAAGTTCGAAAATTGCATTGCTTCCTAGCTCACTTACCACATTCAAACAAACAACCTCCTATACTCTCTCCAATCAGGTTTCCACCAGGGTCACAGTACAGAAATGGAAATCCTACAAATAGTTGATGACTCCCTTAGAATCCTCGACTATGGGGATTCCTGCCTCCAGGACTTTTCTGCTGTATTTGACACGTTCATCCATCTGGGCCTCTTTCCCACTCTTGAACAACTGTGGACGCACAGTCCTCAATTGGTTCTCCTCTTACCTAACCAACAGTTCCCAAACTGTAAAAATAGGCAGCTCGTTCCAGAGACCAGTCAATGTACACACAAGGGTCCCTCAAGGCTCGATCTTCTCCCCAACCCTCATTAACCAGTATATAGAACCACTATGTGTGAATCTCAAAAACACTGGGATGCTCTTCCACCTCTATGTTGACGACACTGAAATATACAGGAAAATCTCCTCACCTGAAGACCTTGCCCTCCTTTCTTTCACACTCCGAAAGATTCAAAACTGGATGTCTAACTGTTAGAACTGGGATTTCTGGTTGGCTAAGGCTTGCGCCAAAGCCAGGCAGAAACCACCACTCTAGTCAGGGTAAGGGAGTTACACGCCAAAGATAACCCCTGCTCACCTCCTTGGTAGCTTGGCACGAGCAGTCAGGCTTATCCCGGAGGCAATGTGTAAAGCATTTGCGCACGCACACAGCAACAACATCCCAGGCACACAACAAAAGGAACTCCACACAAGGTTATATAAAATAGGCTTTGTATTCTCATAACATATTAGAATAGTAAACACATAACATACACTGTGCCAACTGGCACGGGCAATATTCACAAGGGATTATTTACACAGGACAGGGCCACGTGGGCCACTGTCAGGATCAACACTTAGCAGAAATTGGTACAAGTAAAAATAGATCATAAACCTAAAACCAGTAGCCACTGTTAATCACTGTACTCCACCTCAACCTGTAACATAACTTTACATTATGCACAATCACATCAGGCGCAAATTACATCCTGCGCCAAACCTCACTTGCATAAACACATTATGCAATCTCCTCAAAATTCTAAACACATTAGACCCTACCTCCTAAGTATAACTCACATTTAGGGGCGTAAATCACACATTGAAGTACAATTTCACTAACACAAACCTAAATAGGTAAAATAACGTCATAAGCCTAAACCATATCTAGAGGTATCAAACACAGGGTGCATAAAGCATACTAAATGCATTACATTGCCTAGCACCACAAATACTTCAGCACATAAATCACATTAGGGCCTTGTGCCCTATCCATCTACCAGTCCCCTGGGCAACTGGCCATCTCCAAAAAGGGGCTCAAATGCCCTTTGTCCAGAATGTCATGGCGCGCTGCCAATGCAGCGCCAGTCAGGGGTGCGCAATCTGCGCAAACCTAAACGTTGCAGCTGCCCACTACTTGCTGGGCAGCTGAGACCCATCCCATGGGGCCTAAACGCTGCAGCTGGCAATAAGTGCTGCACAGCTGTGTAAGGCCTGGCACCTCTGTGCCACCTCTGGCCGTCTCAGGGGGTCTCTCCTGAATTGCGCCTCACGGTGGAGCCATCTGGCTCTGGAAAACAAACATGGGGAGCGTTGGAGTGACCTAGGCTCTAGGAACAAATATGTGAAGGCTGGAGCCACATGGGGCACTGTGAATAAAGATGTACCGCAAAGAGCCACCTGGCTCTAACAATAATCTGCCCAATCGTTGGAACCATCTTGCTCTAAAGATAATCATATGCCCCCAAGGTCGGAGCGCGCTGGATCAGGGGGGACACGGGCCCCTGAGAACCCCACTGGGCCCTTTAACTAAACCTGCATCAAACATGGGAGCCCTCTAGGCTCTGGAAAATAATGGAGGTGGGGTAGCCACCTAGACTCCTAAAACAAACATGCCCCCTGCCGTCTCGCCAGCGGGGCCGCCCAGGCGCCGACAATGCCTCAGGACTTGCTACCGGCACTCGAGGAGACAGGGTAGGCTCCCGTCCTCCTCGCACGCAGCCCAGCTTCCTCCTTTTCGTCCGGCCGCACTTCCGCTTCAGTCCTGCGGCCCCGCCCACAACCAGGCGGGCCGCGGGCGGCGGCAATCTAGCCAAATGAGGGGTAGGTATTAAGCACAAAGTCGCGGGGTGGCAGCCGCAATGATCAACAACATAAAGCAGGGTGGGCTCCTGCCAAGACTCCCATAAGCGGGGCACCCGCTCGATCCCGGCAGTGGAGCGATGCGGAGCAGACATGCTCCTACTCAGCTGGGCAAATCAAAAGCGCTCCTCCTTGCAATCAGAGCGCTGTACTGTAGGGAAAACAGAGCACTCCCAGGGCACTAAACAACAGAGCACCCTCTTGGCTGGGCAAAGGAGACAGCAAGGCAAATGGTCCAAAATGGCCCTGGAGCATCAAGATGGAGCACAACAGCTCCCAGCAAAGAAAGGTCCTCCAGGCATCCAGGGGCTGGGCAGTGCCCAGGGAGGCAAGCCTTCCCATGGGCCCCAGCAGCAGCATGCCCCTGGTAGATTCGAGTACAGAACAAGAACCAAAACATGGGGTCACAGACCCTCTTTTATACACGGAAATCCTTTGTCTACAAAGGTGCAGGCAAGGGGCGAACCAGATGCAACTGGTTCTGGAGCACTTTGTTTTGCTCAGCCCCTCTCCCTATTCACAGGACAGGCCATGGACATCAGACACACCACAGGGGGTGGAGCCAGCATTGTGGAGGGAAGGCCTAGCCCTATTCAGGTCCCAGGTGCAACTCCTCCCTGCCATCAACATGCATATCTCCCCATTCACCACCGGGCAGACCCATCCTGACTCCTGGAGCCAGGCACACCAGCCAGCTCCAGCCAATCACAAGTCAGACAGTCAATTCACATTCACTGCACAGACATGCCAACTTCTAAAAGTGGCACTTCTGCACTAGTCACATTAAATCGGCGCACACCATCGCGCAGCATTTAATCTCACGAGTTTGCACATACCAAACTCGCCCCTGCACTCCCCACACATCAGGAACTACCATGGACACACATATCCCCATGCATTCCTATGGGAGGGCAGGCCACTCTCACCACACATACACAGAGAGTGCACGCACTTTACACTGGACCACAGTGAAAAAGTGCGCAGAGGTCTAAAATCGCCAACACCAGGTTACAGAAAAAGGCTAGGAAAATGCAAAAAGTTTCGGGGTGAACCTGCCAAAAGGGCCAAGTCCAACACTAACCATTGTCTAAAACTCAACCCAACTAAAACAGAATTTCTATTGATATCACCTCTGAAATAAAAAAACAACAGTACAGGAATGATGGCCAACTTTCCCGTACTGGATGGCTGCTTTGCCATTGTCCTGAGTGCTAGATCCCTTGGTATCACCCTTGACAATCATCTACACCTCCACAGTCACATCAAAGCCATGGCCAGAAGCGCACAACACCAACTCAGGCACCTGTGGGGCGACAACTGATCCCAGAACAAGATCTCAAAACTGGGGCACACTCATCTCCAGACTAGATTCCGGAATTGCCCTTCTCTCAGGCATTCCCAAAGTTCATTTAGGCATACTGAGAGCAACACTATATGCAGCAGCACGCTTTGTATGCGGTCTCAAGAAATGTGACCACATTTCCCCAGCCCTGCAAAGCCTCCAATTGCTTTCTATTGAAGAAGGGCTTGATTCAAGACCACCTACATTACCCACAGAGAGCTGCACTCCTCTTCAGCTCCTATCTTTGTGAGAAACTGAAAATCTAGGGAGCAAATATGGGTTCCAGGAATGCCCAAACCCTGCCCCTGGAGCGCCTCCATCTTCAGTTGAGATTGGTACATGAGCCAGTCATTCTTTGATATTGCCACAAGAATCTGGAACTGCTTACCTCCCTCTCTTTGCCTTACAACCTGCATAGCCACCTTCAAAAAGGACCTCAAGTTCCTACTATTTTACAGACCCCAGGGTTAGTCACCCTCGATCATACCCCAGTACTCTATCCAGGAGGCAAACTACCTTCACTGTGTGTCCCCACCATCTTAATCGATGCTTGAACAATGTACCTCCCTTGTCCAACGGCTGCATTTGTCCTGGCCGCAGCTACCAATGCAAATGTCTGATAGTAATTTTTATAACTGTAACTTGTTGTACCCTGATATCATGCTACTGTCGTAAAGTGGTCTGATGCCTCGGGCTATGTCCGTTCTATATAAAATTGTAAAAATAAAATAAATTATATATATATATATATATATATATATATATATATATATATATATATATATATATATATATATATATTATACTTTAATAACTACAGGTGTATGTAAGCGTTAGCAATAAACTAATTATAGCATACAAGGATATTGGGTGAATTCAATTTGGATTTGGTCATGGTACTCTTAGACCAAAGGCTGCAATGTTTTAGGGTGTGCAGCTGCATGCGGCAAGTGGGGCCTCTTGCAGTGATGCTGCTTGGTAGGTATAAGAATTCTGACCATATGTCACCAGCTGGTCTTCCACTTTGCCCTTTCTGTGCTATTTTTTTTCCATAAAGCTGAGGGTGCAGATATCACACACTTGTCCTTTCATGGAAGTGTATGTAATTTCATAGACCGAATTCAAATTATACAGTTCATAAATAAATAAATGAACCCAGAATGAGCAGAGTTCTTGGCGTAGGGGGTTCAGCAGCCACATTACACACATGGAGATGCAAAACCGCATGTTGACTACTGTTAGACCTGGCATCAGTAGTGTGGGTTTTCCCAGTATTTTTGCCGTTACCACCTGTGGTTTTGCTGTGTGTTGGACTTCGTTTTGCTGGTATAGATGCTTTGGGCACTTTGCCACTGCTGTTTAGTGGCAAAGTGCAAGTGCTCCCTTGTCAATTGTTGATGTGGATTGGTAATTCCATGGTTGTCATATTTGAATTACTAGTCAGTCCCTAGTACAGTGCACTGTGTGTGCCCAGGGTTTGTAAATCAAATGCTGCTAGTGGGCCTGCAGCAGTGGTTGTGCCACCCACATAAGCAGCCTGTAAATGTAACTCAGGCCAGCCACTGCAGAGCCTGTGTGCTATTTGGTACTGCCATGTCGACCTGGCCAGTGCACCCACTTGGCAGGCCCTAACCATCCCTTTTCTTGCAAGTTAGTCACCCTTAAGGTAGGCCCAAAGTACACCTGTGGGCAGGGTGCAGTGTATGTGAAAGGTAGGACATGCCCTGATGTGTGTGGCATGTCCTGATAGTGAAATACTGCCAATTTAGTTTTTCACTATTGTAAGGTTATAGATCCCCATAGGATAGAATGGGGAGTTTGCTCATAACATCTTATGAGCATTCCTGCTCATGGGAACAAGATAGGAAAATAAAGTTTGATATGCCTGAACTAAGAATGTTAAAATGCATCTTTTAGTGAGGGTAATTTTTACATTCTGAATTTGAAAAAAACACTTTTCTTGCCTAACCATCCAGTGTGCCACTGCTAGTTTGTGTATTGACTGTCTGGCTTTGGAGTGACAGGAGCTAGGGATGTGCATTCTGTTCTGACAGCCACTTGGGGGATTGAGGTATGTCATGTCTTTCCAGGGTGAGTCAGGGCTGGGCTAAATAGACCTGGGCAGCATTCAGAGTAAGGGAGGGGATTTCTTTTGCACCTGAATGGGCCTGGTTTGTCAAGGACAATGCTATCTCCACCACCTGCCAGAAAGCTGCACCGGAGAGGACAGAACTGGCTTTGGCTGAGAAAAGAGCTTCTCTGCACTAGAGAACGAAGAGAGGGGCCCATACCCCAGACTTTTAGATCACTTCTGGGAATCAAGTGGAACCTTTGCAAAGGAGAAGAGCTGGAGAAACTGAGGAGGAATACTGCCCCTGTGCTATTTGCTGTCTGGGGTTGGCCTGCAGTGTCTACCTTCTGCCAAGGAAAGGAAAAAAGGACTTTGCTGTTGCTGTGTCCCCTGCTAGAGGAAGGTCTCCAAGGGCTTCAAACTGAGCTTGCCTCCTGTGCTGATGTCTCAGGGACACAATGTCTTCACCACCAGCTCCCCTGAAATCCCTTGCTGGGAGTTCTGACCTGCTAGGGGGTGCCTGCTGTTTTTTGGACTTCTGGAGGCTGTTTGCTGCTAGGAACTGGAAAAGTAATGCAACTTTGAGAAGTGTGACGCATCTGCACCTGTTTCTGACGCATCACCGAAGAAATTGTCGCACCGCGACCGTCCGTGATCACCACACCGATTCAGATGTAAGGCCTGTTGTGCGGCTGCAAGAACCCATGCATCGTCCCGGATTGTCGCATTGCGTTGAGGCGCCAGGTCTGTCGCATCTTTGGTGGACGCAGTAAGAAACCAACGCGTCACAGCCCATGCAGTAAGAAACCAAAACATCACCGTCTCTCCGGGAAGGAACAGATGCATCGCCTCCTCTGACCAGCAGTAAGGAACTGAGGCATCACCTCCCCCAAAGCAAGGCACCGATGCATCACCTTCCCTGAGTGTTAGGAACCGACACATCACCTTTCCTGTTAACCTTTTTGTGTGTGTGCGCAATGCATCCAAGGTACTTTGTGTGAAATGTGTTGCATCTGCAATTTGCTTTGAACTGAACTATTTCTACCATTTGAAAGTCATATTTTTATTACTGTATTGTGGATTGTTTTCTTGTTTGGTTTAGTTAAAGAGTACTTATTTTTCTAAAGTGGTGTGGTGTCCATCTGTAGTGTTTTCACTGTATAACTGTATGTGTGCACAAATGCTTTACACTCGGCCTCTGAGATAAGCCTGTCTGTTCGTTCCAAGCTACCAAGAGGGAGAACAGGGGTTATTTTAGAAGTGTATCCCCCTTCACCCTGACTAGGAAGAAGGGTCCCTATTTGGACGAAGGTACCTACCTCTGTCAACTAGAGACCCCCATTGCTAACAACTGCAAGTAATCTACCACAAAAACAACGGAAATTCAGTGGGATAGCCTAAAATTGGGGCCAAATGCTGTATTGTTGGATAATTCGAAAAAAGCAACCCCTCCCACCGCTCTTGTAGTCATGATAAAAAAAAAGCCTTGAAAAGAAAGCAAACATGTTGCAATGCGGCAGTCATTTTGTACATACACTCAAATTCATAAGCAACACGCTTAATAATCTATGTAATTTTTTAGCTCAAAGAAGCAAGATAAAATTAACCTTTTAGAAATCCAAACTGTATACAGTATGCAAAGGCACATTCAAAACAGGTTTTCAGGTACCTACAAAGTTAACAGTCCAAAGAAATTTGTGGTGGGACAGCCAGGCTGGGACATGATCACAATGATGTGCTCCCAAAAGCAATGTCTGACGCAACACCATCCACATACACTGAGGAGCCATGTGTGGCCTGTCTTACAGAATACACACAAGCTGGTGTTTTGGCACTGTGTATTTTCCATGGCACCAGCAACAAATAACTATTAAACGTACTTACCTGCTGTGGAACTTAATTTCAAATGTGTGCCGTAGGATGTAGCAACTAACAAAGCCTGTCTCTGTTCGTACCACGCGAAAAGGGGAGAGAAAGACAGCCTCCTCCCACCACTGCACTGCCTCACATGCACACACAAGCTGCACTTGAGGAGAGGCCCTGTCTGGTAACTAAACCACCACGCCTCTAAGCCAATCCAAAGGCTGCTTCTTCTGCTACTGCAGCACGTGGATTGACTAGGTGCAGGCAACCTTATCGCTCCTTACTGAGACTGGGGACTGTGGCTTTGAGTCACCCCAGGCTCACTAATGTGTAGCTGGAGTGACTGAGAGGCCTCCAGTGAGCATTACAGGTTGGCTGGAGAAAGGCAGCTGTCCAACCCTACATGTGCCCTGGCTGTCAAATTTTGTATCCGTGTTGAATGTTAAATTCAAGGCCCACCTCCCTCAGCCCTGCATTGGCTTAGGACCCGCCTAAGCCTCAGGCGCTTGATTGTGCAACAGGCACGGAGCTGCAGCGGGCAGAATGAAAACACTTTCAAATAAATGTTAGTAGTTTGCTCACATTGATTGGGGGCGGGGAGGGGGAATATAAGTGGGGCAATGCCCTAATGGAGGCACCGCCCTTGGACACACTACTTATTCATCCCGCTCCCATAATTTCAACAGAAAGGCAAACTTGGCAGGCTCTCAATAACAAATCAGTATGGCACTTTTTCATGGTTTTGAGTGGGTAGGTGGGGTTTTCTGAACTTCTCCACAAATATCAGGACCACAAGTATCTACACACAAACGTTTCTGAAGCTCAAAATCTGTGGAGGAAAGAAGTAATCAGATCGACCCCTGGTTTGATGGGAACAAGAAGCAAAAAACAAAATCAGCAAGGGCTGAAGGGTCTGCTTATCAGCAGCATAAACTCAGCAGTGTAGCTGACGTGAAGGAAACTGGCTTTTTTCATAAGATTCCAAAGGAGCTGAAACTCGTATTCAACAGTCCAATGTCAGTGAAACACTAGTAGAAATCTTCATATTTCTTATCAATCAAATCACAGCACTCAACAAACCCATATAAGTTCCCTAATTGATAACAATCAATATGAATTCTCTTTAGATTAATGTTGGATTAAAAGTCATTCTGTAATTACAAGGACATAAAGATGTTACGCAGTTGTTTTTTGCCGGAGCTCTCACAAATTCATTGGGTGTTTAATTAAATATTTTTCATTGATAGAGTTGCGTTTAAAAAAGCGTGGTTTAAATCATTTTATTGGGTGTTTTACTTTGAATGTTAAGCATAGGAATTTTAATTGGCGGTGGATGATTGATAATACTTTATAAATTATTAGACTTCATTAGGTTGTTTTAATATCTATGGCATGGGATTTTTAATATAACTTATGCAATAAACTTTAACTTACCTACCTAACTTTTCTGTAATTCTTTAATTTTGGAAATCTTCCAGAAGTTTACTGCTGTATCTCCCAGCAGGAGATACAGCACTCACAAAGAAGTATGAATGTTGAAACATTTTTAATAGCTACAAAAGTTTTTATCTCTGAACCCGACATTGCTTACCAGTTTGAGACATAATATTTCATCGCACTGACTACCTCTTTTTTCATATATTAAAAAAATATATACGGTTCCTTCAAGCTTTTATAAACTGTATTATACTAATTCCCCTACATATAGTAAAACTGTCATTGACTGCAGTCAAAGTAGTCTCTTCGACTGTATTTTGAACTGTTATAAAGGTGAGTCCAGATGGGGGTAGTTTGGGTTATTGCTTACTGATGGACTGAATTAGAAGTAGTCAGCTAGATCGTGGTATGTATCTTTGTGGGACATTGCTATTTGTCTGGTTCTTTTCAGGTGTATTTCTGTCCATTACTGAGCTTTAGGTGGCTGTAAAGTTTTTAGTGCATTTGCTTACTTTTTGTATTTATAAAAGGTGACTGATTACACTAGGAAATGGTGTCCTTTGACCCTGCTTCAGGCAGGTCGCTCCCCACGCCGCAACAGCACCACCTGTTGTGCCTCTGCCCCCTGTCCACTGCAGCTGCCACTGCCGCAGGTTCGAGGCCCTCCTCCACCTGCGCCTCATCCCTGGTGGCCAGTGGTTGGCCGTAGGTTTGCTTTGTTTGCACTGTTTTTCTTCTGTTGATTTTGCTTGTACTGTACTGCTTGTTTTTCTGTCTAATTGTTCCGTTTTTTTCTCTCTCCCTCTGTTTATTGCTAATTTGTCTCTGTGTAGTCTGTGCCCTGTGACCTTTTTGCCTTCTGTTCCCTCACCGCTCCTGCCCCCGTTTTTCCTGCCGCTGCGTCCCATGCGGCCCCGCCCCCCTGCTCTGTACTGTATTGCTCCTGTTTTTGCACTGCTTAATTGATTTGTTTTTCCTCCTTTTCACCTTGTATTCTCTGCCCTGTGTCCCTTTTTGCCTTCTGTTCCCCCGCTGTTCCTGCCCCCGTTTTCCCGCCGCTGCATCCCCAGCGGCCCCGTCCCCTGCCCCTTCGTCCGCTCCCTTCTCCCAGCTGCTCCTCCCCCCACCTCCCCTTCTTATGGTGGCTGATGCGCGGCCGCACCGATGGCGCGACTAAGGAAAGCCCGTCTGCGCCCAGCTTCAGAACCCTTGGCCCCCGCAAACGCCACGACGCCCGACTCCGCTACGACTCCAGCACCCTCCACGGACTCAACGCCGGACTATCACGCACCTGCTGCCTGGCCGCCCCGAAGAGCACCCAAGGACCCTTCTCCTGCCGGAACTGCAGCTTCACCAGCATCCGGCCCGCCAACCCACCGACCAGGAAATAACCCAACTACCTCAGATGCATTCTTCTCAACACCCTCTCTGCCCGCTAACACGCCGTTGAACTCTGGGACCTTCTCAACTCAACCACCCCAGACATCGCCTTCCTGATGGAGACGTGGCTGGATCCCTCCTCGGCATCCGACATCGTCATAGCCATCCCGGAAGGCTAAAAGATCACCCGCAGGGACCGCACCAACGGAGTAGGAGGAGGAATCGCCATCGTCCACAGGCACACTCTCCTTAGCCATCCCGGAAGGCTAAAAGATCACCCGCAGGGACCGCACCAACGGAGTAGGAGGAGAAATCGCCATCGTCCACAGGAACACTCTCAGAATCTCGACCAACACCGATGACACCCTCAGCACCGCTGAACACTTGCACTTACAGATCCACTCCATCCCCAACACCACCCTCAGAGGAACCCTCGTCCACTGACCCCCTGGACCCCAACCACAGTTCAGCGACTCCATCAGCACACACGCCCTCGCCTCCACAGACTACATCCTCCTCGGGGACCTGAACTTCCACCTTGAGAACAACACCACCACCAACTCCACCACCATGATCGACAACCTAGCCAACTTCGGACTCAGACAACTCGTCACAACATGCACCCACTCTGCCGGCCACACGCTTGACCCCATCTTCTCGGCAAGCACCCACGTCTCCTTCAAACACACCACCGAACTCCACTGGACCGACCATCACTGCATCCACTTCACCTTCCGGAACCCCCCCCGCATCACCGCACCCAACAGATGCCTCGCCGCTGCTGGAGGGAAGTCACCGAAGACCAGCTAATCACCACCCTCGCCCAGAGCCCACCCGCCGACCCCACCGCCACCGCCACCGCCGCCCACAACTTCAGACAGTGGATCGACGACTGAGCCAACACCCTCTCCCCGTTCAAGAAACCCTCCAACAGCCACACCAGCAAGAAAGCCAGCTGGTTCACTGAAGACCTCCAGGCCTCCAAGCAAACCTGCCGGAAGCTAGAGAAGAACTGGCTCCGGGAACGAACACCGGACAGCTACGCAGCCCACAAGAACGCCACCCGCAGACACTATCACCTCATGCCAAAAGGGCCTGCTTCAAAGACCGCTTAGACAACAACGCACACAACAGCAAAGAGCTCTTCAAAATCGTGAAGGAACTCTCCAACCCCAGCTTCAACACCAACGACATCCCACCTTCGCAAGACCTGTGTGACTCGCTGGCCACCTTCTTCCATCGCAAGATCACAGACATCCACGACAGCTTCCACGTCACAACCGCCCCGACAACCACTGAGACCTCCGCCACCACGACCACCATCCGCACTAACCACCTGCTCTCTTGGACCAACATTAACGCCATCCACTCCGGATCTCCGTCAGACCCATGCCCAAACCACATCTACAACAAAGCCAGCACCGCCATCGCACCCCATGTCCGGAAAGCCATCAACATTTCCTTCGAGACAGCAACCTTCCCAGAGAGCTGAAAGCTCGCCAAGATCAACGCCTTACTCAAGAAACCCAAGGCGGACCCCAAGGACCTCAAAAACTTCCGGCCCATCTCCCTGATCTCGTTCCCGGCGAAGGTCATGGAGAAAACCGTCAACAAACAACTGACACGCTACCTCGAGGAGAACAGCATCCTGGACCTGTCCCAGTCCAGGTTCTGCAGCAACCACAGCACTGAAACTGCCCTCATCGCCGCCACCAATGACATCAGGACCCTGTCGGACAATGGAGAAATCGTGGCCCTCATCCTCCCAGACCTGTCAGCCGCCTTCGACACGGTCTGCCACCGCACACTATGCACACGCCTCCACGACGCCGGGATCCAAGAGAAGGCCCTGGACTGGACCACCTCCTTAGAACACAGAGCGTCCGCCTCCCCATTCCGCTCCGAAGCCACCGAGATCATCTGCCGCGTGCCCCAGGGCTCATCCCTCAGCCCAACGCTGTTTAACATCTACATGGCACCGCTAGCCCATGTCGCCCGACTACACGATCTCAACATCATCTCTTACGCCGATGACAACCAGCTGATCCTCTCCCTCACCAAGGACCCCCACCCCGCCAAAACCAACCTCCACGAAGGAATGAAGGCCGTCGCTGAATCGATGAGGAACAGCCGACTGAAGCTGCACTCAGACAAGACGGAGGTCCTCATCCTCGGACCCACCCCTTCGACCTGGGAGGACTCCTGGTGGAAGATCGCACTGGGAACAGCTCCATCACCCACCGAACATGCACGCAACCTAGGGGTCATCCTTGACTCCACCCTCTCCATGACTAAGCAGGTCAACGCCGTCTCTTCATCCTGCTTCAACACCCTCCACATGCTCCGCAAGATCAATCAATCAATCAATCAGGAGTTTGTTAAAGCGCGACTACTCACCCGTAAGGGTCTCAAGGCGCTAGGGGTGGGGGGGGATTTGGGGGGGTGCAGGTTCCATTCCATCAAGGAGGGGGTCTGTCGAAGAGCCAGGTTTTGAGGTTTCTTGCGAAGATGGGGAGCGATGTTGTCTGTCTGAGGTGGAGCGGAAGGGCGTTCCATGCCTTGGCCGCGAGGAAGGAGAAGGAGCGGCCTCCCGATCTGGTCTTTCTGGTGCGGGGGACCACAGCGTAGGAAAGCTGGGCTGATCGTAGGGTCCTTTGGGGTGCGTGGAATTTGAGTCGGCTGTTCAGGTATGCTGGTCCGGTGCCGTGGAGGGCCTTGTGTGCGTGGGTGAGCATCTTAAAGGTGATTCTCGCCTCGACGGGGAGCCAGTGGAGTGTGCGCAGGTGCTGGGAGATGTGGCAGTGTTTTGGCAGGTTGAGGACCAGTCTTGCGGCGGCGTTCTGGATGTTCTGTAGCTTGCGGATGAGGTTTTTGTTTATTCCGGCGTAGAGTGCGTTGCCGTAGTCGAGTCTGCTGGTGACCTGGGCGTGAGTGACTGTCTTTCGGTGTTCGAGGGGGATCCATTTGAAGGTCTTACGAAGGAGGCGGAGGGTGTGGAAGCAGGAAGATGAGACAGAGTTGATCTGGCGGTCCATTTTGAGCTCGGAGTCCAGGATGATTCCCAGGTTGCGTGCGTGGTCTGTGGGGGTTGGCGGGTTTCCGAGGGCGGTGGGCCACCAGGTGTCACTCCAGGCGTCGGGGTTTGGGCCCATGATGAGTACTTCTGTTTTGTTGGTGTTTAGTTGTAGGCAGCTGTTTTTCATCCATTTGGCGACGGCTTCCATGCCTTCTCGAAAGTTGCGTCTGGCGGTGTTGGGCTCGTTGGATAGGGAGAGGATGAGCTGAGTGTCGTCTGCATATGACACGATGTTGAGTCCGTAGGTTCTGACGATGGGGGCAAGTGGAGCCATGTAGACGTTGAAGAGCGTCGGGCTGAGGGAGGAGCCCTGGGGGACTCCGCAGGTGATAGGTGTGGGGTCCGAGAGGAAAGGGGGGAGTCTGACCCGCTGCGTCCTGCTGGAGAGGAAGGAGCAGATCCAGTCGAGGGCCTTGTCCTGGATTCCTGCATCGTAGAGTCTGCGTATTAGGGTGCGGTGGGAGACTGTGTCGAACGCCGCTGATAGGTCGAGGAGGATGAGGGCTACTGTTTCGCCTTTGTCCAGTAAGGTGCGGATGTCGTCTGTTGCGGCGAGGTGGGCGGTTTCTGTACTGTGGTTTTTTCTGAAGCCGGATTGGGAGGAGTCGAGGATGTTGTGTTCTTCAATGAATGTGGCGAGTTGGCTGTTGATGGCTTTCTCGATGACTTTCGCTGGGAACGGGAGCAGGGAGATGGGTCTGTAGTTTTTTAGGTCGGTGGGGTCCGCTGAGGGTTTCTTTAGGAGGGGGTTGACCTCGGCGTGTTTCCAGTCGTCGGGGAATGAGGCAGTCGCCAGGGAGCGGTTGATGGTTTGGCGGAGCCCCTCCGAAACAAAAAGAACGGTCACCCAGGCCCTTGTCAGCAGCAGGTTGGACTACGGAAACGCCCTCTACGCAGGAGCCTCAGCCAAACTCCTGAAACGGCTTCAACGAACCCAGAACGCCTCTGCACGCCTGATCCTCGACATCCCTCGCCGCAGCCACATCACACCCCACCTGAGAGACCTGCACTGGCTCCCCGTCAACAAGAGGATAACCTTCAAGCTCCTCACCCACGCACACAAGGCACTCCACAACACTGGACCAGCGTACCTGAACAGACGACTCAGCCTCTACACCCCCACCCACCAGCTCCGCTCCGCCGACCTCACCCTCGCCAAAGTCCCCTGCATCTGAAGAGCGACCTCCGGTGGCAGAGCATTCTCCCACCTCATCGCCAAGACCTGGAACACCCTCCCCATCCACCTATGGCAGACCCAAGACCTGCTGACCTTCAGAAGACCCCTCAAGACCTGGCTTTTCGAGCAGTAGCAGCACCTCCTACCCCCAGCGCCTTGAGACCCTCACGGGTAAGTAGTGCGCTTTACAAATGCTATGATTGTTTGATTGATTGATTGTCCTGCTCTTAATAGATCATCCAGCAATTCAAAGGGAAATGCACAAGGAGAAGTTGAAGTTACCACTGAAAGAACCATGTTTTGAGAATGATTTTCTTTTTATAACAGGCCAAATTCAGCCAAAAAAGGTTGCAAGCAGGAAGGAGGATCTAGGGACAGATGTACAAAGCATTTTTGCGGTGGCAAATAGCTCGTTTCGCAGAATCAGGCCGATTGCCACGGCAAAAATACTTTTGCAAATGACCAAAATGCTAAATGCATTTGTAATTCAGTATTTGGAAGGGACCTGATTAGAAATCCTACTATACCCAGGTAATCCACTAATGCTTTGAGGGCCTTCTCAGCAAAAAAAAAAAAAAAGCTGCAATGAAATTCACCACAACACAGTCGTTTTCATCAGTCTTTGACCCAGGCCCAAGCCAATCAACTCTCCCATATTAATACCTCTTGTAACATACCAAAATGTGCCAGCTCTCCTATCTGTCCAATGCGTAACCTTGATACATAATTCTTACCACCCTTCATGCTGCTCTCGGGCCAGAGCAGTAATCCCTTCTAAAACAATCAGATAACATATGCATTCAGGTGGGAGATGTAAAAAACATGAACAGTAGCACCCATCACCTGCCCTGGGATCAGTAATCCTGGATGTGAACCATATCCCTTTCCAGAGCGCTGAATGGTATCGTCAGTTGTACCAGCAGGACGTCATGAGATGTACTACAGTTAACATTCAAGTCAAGTCAAGTCAAGTTAAGTTAAAATTTGTATAGCGCACTACTCACCCAGAGGGTCTCAAGGCGCTTGAGGGAGGGGGGTATATTACATATCAAATATCCAAGTTTTGAGTTGTTTTCTGAAGGAGAGGTGGTTCTGTGTAAGGCGGAGGTGGGAGGGGAGAGAATTCCAGGTTTTGGCCGCTAAGTAGGAGAAAGATCTTCCTCCCATGGTGGATCTTTGGATGCGTGGAATCGCGGCGAGGGCTTGATTGAACGATCGTAGTTGGCGGGTGGGGGTGTAGAAGGTCAGGCGCGTGTTGAGGTATTTGGGTCCTAGGTCGTAGAGGGCTTTGTGTGCGTGGGTGAGGAGACGGAACGTAATTCTCTTGTTGAAGGGGAGCCAGTGGAGGTCTCTTAGGTGACCGGATATGTGATTGTGGCGGGGGATGTCAAGGATGAGTCTGGCGGAGGCGCTCTGAATGCGTTGGAGTTTTTTCTGCAATTTGGCCGTGGTTCCGGCGTAGAGGGTGTTTCCGTAGTCCAGTCGGCTTGTGACAAGTGCGTGGGTGACCGTCTTTCTTGTTTCTGTGGGGATCCAGCGGAAGATCTTTTTGAGCATGCATAGGATGTTAAAGCATGATGATGTTATGTTATGGTATGTTATGTTATAGGTGTTTGTATAGCGCACGGCTGCCCCAGCCAAGGGGCGTCCCGGCGCTAGCTGCCATTGTCCAAAAGGACAGCTAAAGATGTAAATTGAAGGGGAGGATATCCTGAAGTGAACACAGCATAACTAACTAAAAAGGTATGTTTTAATGGCTTTTCTGAAGGATAAAAGATCATTCATCTCACGGATCTGGGTTGGGAGTCCATTCCAAAGTTTGGCAGCCAGGTAGCCGAATGAGCGACCGCCCATTCGGCTAAGTTTGATACGGGGGATGGTAACCAGGTTCTGTCCCTCCGACCGAAGAGTGCGTCGGGGAACGTAGGGAGAAAGGAGTGGACATAGCATGGGGGGGAAGCAAGTTTCAAAATTTTAAAAGCAAGTCATAAGGTTTTAAAATGGATCCTCTTTTCAACTGGGAGCCAATGTAGGTTCTTAAGAGTAGAGGAAACCGATTTGTGCCGGGGTAGACCCGTCAGGGCTCTTGCGGCAGCGTTTTGAACTCGCTGTAATCTGACCTTCTCGGCTACGTTAGTTCCCAACAGCAAGGAGCTAGCGTAGTCCAGCCGCGAGAGAATTGCTGATTGTACCACCACTTGGCGGGTCTGATGGTCAAAATATTTTAAGATGGGCCGAAGGTTACGTAAAATTCCGAAACATGTAGCAGCCACTTTTTTAGTATGGTGGGTAAAGTTCAAGGCAGAGTCCACCCATACTCCTAGGTTTTTTACCACATTTTTGGGAACAGGTGGTTGATCCATAGTTTCAGGCCACCAGTTGTTTCCCCAGGCCGTTGTGTCTTTACCTAGCAACAGGACCTCCGTTTTGCCAGCATTAAGTTGGAGGTAATTTGCTGACATCCAGCTGGTGATGTCTGTGAGGTCTTGTTTGAAATTCAGTGCGCTCAGGCCGCTCACGTCTTTTAGTGCTACCACCAGCTGGGTGTCGTCAGCGTAGGATACCAGTGAGAGCCCACGATTCCTGGCTACCTCTGCCAACGGAAGGACATAAACATTGAACAGGGTGGGGCTGAGAGCAGACCCCTGGGGAACTCCCTGTTCAACGGGACATTCCTTGGAGAGGAAAGGTGGAATGGAGACCCTGAAAGATCTGTCTGACAGGAAAGCCTTAAACCAGCTAAGAGCCTGGCCGCGAACCCCTACTTCCTCGAGTCTGGACAACAGCACCTTATGGGAAACCGTATCGAAGGCAGCACTGAGGTCTAAAAGAATCAGTGCTGCCGTTCCTCCTGAGTCAACTATGGTCCGGAGATGTTCAATGACGCTCAGGAGGGCGGTTTCGGTGCTGTGCCCGGCTCGGAATCCATGTTGAGACCTGTCTAGAATGGAATTGGACACCAAAAAGTTGGTCAAGGTGGAATTGACATGGGCTTCTGCCACTTTGGCTGGCCAGGGGAGCAGAGAGATTGGCCTGAAATTCTCAGGGAGGTTATGGTCAAGTGAGGGTGTTTTTATAATGGGGGAGACCCATGCTTGCTTCCAGGTGGCGGGAATGTTAGCTGTAAGGAAGGAGGAGTTAGTTATATCTCTGAGTGGGCCTAATATTAGTTCACCAGCTTCTCTAAAAACTTCTGGTTTCAGAGGGTCTGCGGGGGAGCCGGATTTAATTTGCCGCATAGTGTCAGATAACTTTCATGACTAATGGCCGGAATGCTGGAGAGTTTGGGTCTATAAGAGTCGGTTATGGAGGTGGGTTGAGACGTAGTCGTAAACGAGTTGTAGATTTTCTTAATTTTATCCAAGAAAAAAGTGGCCAGATTATCACAGAGAACAAGAGAGGTGTTAGGGTTATTTACAGTTTTTTTAGCGCTAAACTCTTTCAGGATTTTAAAAATAGTTTTAGAAGCGTTCTGGCTATTGTGAATTACAGTGGCGTAATATGCAGCTCTGGTTCTACATATTTTGCGGTGGTAGCTTTTTTGTAGCTGGACATATAGGCTCTTGGACGTGGGATCATAGTCCCTTCTCCATCTACGCTCTGCTATTTTTAATTCTTTTCTTAATAGAGTAAGCTCATTGTTGAACCAAGGGCTGGATTCATGGGTTCGTGGTTTTATCCATTTCACTGGAATCAGAGAATCTAAAGCCTTGTTTATCCGGTCACAGAGACTGTCATACTCTAGATTGGGATCTTCATTAGGCCTGGGGGGATCTGCTGTAAGAAGGGCGTGGAATTCCTCAAGGCGAAGTTTTTTCCACAGTCTTTTCTTAATCTGGAGGGTAGGATTAGGGAATGAATCGCTCCCAGAGGGTAGATCCATAGTCACTAAATAGTGATCTGTCCAAGTCATGGGGATGGGTGGTTTCACCTTCATGTTGGGCAAGTTGGAGAAGATCGGGTCTAGGAGGTGCATACCACTATGCGTGGGCCCACTCACAAGTTGACAGAGCTGTAAGGCAGCTAAATCAGCAATTAAGGAATTGATCTTATTATCTGTGGTGGTGTCGAAGTGAATATTTAAGTCCCCAATAATAGAGAAATTGGCGGTTTTAATAACCAAGGAACAGGCATTCTCTAGGAGAGATCTTATAAAATTTGCATCAGCACCCGGAGGCCTGTAGATCAAAAGACCCGTGAGGGTAAGTTGGGGGTTAATCTTGATATTATATCGGGCGCATTCACAGTCCGCAATCTCTAGTCTAGTGAAGGTACATGTAAGGTGGGATTTAGCTATCATCGCTATCCCACCACCCCTAGTGTGTCTGTTTAGGGTGTACGTAGTGTAGCCCTTTGGGGTTGCTAGATTTACAACAGAGTCCATATCATCCTTCAGCCACGTTTCTGTTAGAAATAAGATGTCTAGGGTGTGATTGGACAGTAAATCGTGGATTTCCAGGTGGTGCTTTGGTAGGGACCTGACATTCAGTAATCCTAGACTGAGGGGCTTTGATGCAAAAGGGTGGGAGTGAAAGGGTTGGTGAGGGGAAACCACAAGGACACACAGCAAGAGTATTGCTGTGAGAAAGGCAAAATTTAGTACAGTTGTCGTGCCCACGATTGAGAGATAATAACTCGTGTATTGAATATCTAAAATCACCTTTCTTAATTAGTCCTGGTGCCTGGGCGAGGGGCGGCGTACAGGCGCGGACGGGCAGGACTCTGGCGTGACTCCGGCGCAGGTCCAGCGCGTCCGCTGCACGCGTCCGCTACGTGGAGGCATGACCGTTTCTTTTATATGCTGTGGACTAGAGCGCTGGAATCATCGGACTTCCCCCAAGATGGCGCCCACAGTGCTCCGGGTCCGTGTGACTCAGCGCCAAGATCGGCCGAGCACCGGGATAACCAGCAACAGATGCGGGGCACGGGGTCAGCTACTGCCTAATCTGGTAGGTAGAGTTAAAGCGGTAATCCCTCGAAGTCGGTGCAATTTATGTAATTCTAAAGTGCAGCAATGATACTAGGAGGAGAAAGGTGGCGCAAATTAAAGTGCAGTATTTCCTCAGGAGTGCAAAATAAGTAATCTAAAATGCGGCGAATTAAAAGAGGAATAAAGCAATTTTAAGTAATCAGTCACACAGGTACACAACACAACCTCCCGGCTTCCGCCTCAGGAGGGATAGCAAGCAGACGGCAAGATGAGACGGCGTTGACTTGTCTGGTCATCGAGAGGGAGGAGTCTAGAATGAATCCCAGGTTGCGTGCATGGTCCGTTGGTTTGGGTGCGCTGCCCAGGGCTGGTGGCCACCATGAGTCGTCCCAGGCAGAGGGGGATGATCCTAGGATGAGGACTTCCGTCTTGTCACAATTAAGCTTTAAACGGCTGTTCTTCATCCACTCGGCTACGTCTTTCATCCCTTCGTGTAGGTTGGTTTTGGCGGTGTTTGGGTCTTTGGTGAGGGAGAGCATTAGCTGTGTGTCGTCAGCGTAGGAGATGATGTTGAGGTTGTGTTGGCGCGCGATGGATGCGAGGGGGCTCATGTAGATGTTGAAGAGGGTGGGGCTGAGCGATGATCCTTGTGGTACGCCGCAGATGACTTCAGTGGCCTCTGATCTGAAAGGGGGGAGGCGGACTCTCTGGGTTCTTCCGGTGAGGAACGAGATGATCCAGTCCAATGCTTTTCCTTGTATCCCGACGTTGCTGAGGCGTTTTATGAGGGTGCTATGGCAGACCGTGTCGAATGCTGCGGAGAGGTCCAGTAGGATGAGGGCAGCTGTTTCTCCGTTGTCAAGTAGTGTTCGAATGTCGTCTGTGGCTGCGATGAGGGCGGTCTCGGTGCTGTGTTTGGCTCGGAAGCCGGACTGTGATGGGTCGAGGGAGCCGTTAGACTTGAGGAAGGCGGCGAGCTGACTGTTGACGGTTTTCTCAATGACTTTGGCTGGGAATGGGAGGAGCGAAATGGGGCGGTAGTTCTTAAGTTCGGTGGGGTCTGTTGTGGGTTTTTTCATGAGGGCGCTGAGTTCGGCGTGTTTCCAGCTTTCCGGGTAGGTGGCGGTGTTGAGGGAGCAGTTGATGGTATCTCGGAGATGGGGTGCGATGATGGAGTCGGCTTTGTTTAAGATGTGGTGGGGGCATGGGTCGGTTGGCGATCCGGAGTGGATGGAGTTCATCAAGCGGATGGTGTCCTCAGTGCTGAGTGGGTTCCAGGCGCAAAGGTTGGTGGCGGGGCTTATGTTCGGGGGTAGGGGGGTGGGCTGGTCGCCAAAGCTGTTATGTATGTCAGCGATTTTGCTGTGGAAGAACGAGGCAAGAGAGTTGCAGAGGTCTTGGGAGGGAGAGATGTTGTTGGTGCCGGCGTTGGGATTTGAAAACTCTTTGACGATGTTGACGAGTTCCTTGCTGTTGTGGGCGTTGTTGTCGAGGCGATCCTTGAATGCTGATTTCTTGGTGGATCGGATCAGCTGGTGGTGTTTGCGGGTGGCGTTCTTGAGGGCGGTCATGTTGTCTGTGGTTGGGTTTATTCACCAGGCTTTCTCGAGGGTGCGACAGATCTTTTTGGAATTCTTCATTAAACCAGGGGGCTTTTTTGATACCTGGCTTGTTATGATTGTTTTTCAAGGGTGCTAATTCGTCAGCACTGTGGGTGATCCATTGTGTGAGGTTGATGGCTGCTTGATTTGGGTCTGATGATTTGGCGGGAGGGTTTTGGTGAAGCGATGTGGTGAGCTGGTCGGTGGTAATTTTGTTCCAATTTCTACGGGGGATTTGTTGTGGGTGGTGGTGGGTCATTGTTTTTCTGTAAATGAAGTGGACGCAGTAGTGGTCCGTCCAATGGAGTCCTGTGGCGTGATTGAAGGAGATGTGCTTGCTGGAGGAGAAGATTGGGTCGAGCGTGTGTCCGGCGTAGTGGGTGGGGGTGTTTACTAGTTGTTTGAGTCCGATATTGGCTAGGTTGTCCAGAAGGGTGGTGGTGTTGCTGTCGTTCTTTTCCAGGTGGAAGTTGAGGTCCCCTAGGAGAATGTAGTCCTCGGAGGGGAGGGCGTGTGGGCTGATGAAGTCGGTGATGTCTTCGCTGAATTGTGTGTGGGGTCCTGGTGGTCTGTAGATGAGGGTGCCTCTGAGTGTGGTCTTAGGGTCGGTGTGAATCTGGAAGTGAAGGTGTTCGGCGGCTGCGAGGTTGTTGTCGGAACTGGTTGTGATGCGGATGGTGTTCTTGAGGACGATGGCGATGCCTCCTCCTGTTTGGTTGATGCGGTCCTTTCGAATGATCTTGTAACAGTCCGGGATGGCTATAGCGATGTCGGGCGCTGATGAGGCGTTCATCCAGGTTTCTGTAAGAAATGCGACGTCCGGCGTAGTGGAGTCGAGTAAGTTCCATAGTTCAGTGGCGTGTTTGTGGACAAAGCGGGTGTTGAGAAAGATGCACTTCAGGTGGTTAGTGTCGGAGCTCTGTTTGGCGTTAGTGGATTTAGTGTGGGTCCTGGTGCAGGCGAATTTGCAGGAGTGGCAGGTGAAGGGTCCATGGGTGTGTCCAGGGGCGGCTAGGTGGCAGTCTGGGAGACGGCCGGAGTTGAGTGCAGAGAGGGTTGTGGCGTCGTATGTTATGCGGGTGGAGTGGACTTTGCGAGGACCAGGGGTTCTGGCAATGGGCGCGGTCCAGGCGTAGACGGGCTTACCTTTGGCGCGCCTTCGGCGCACATAGTGCGCGCCCGCTGCGCGTGGCCGCTGCGCGCAAATGCTTCGGTCATAAGTGGAGAGTGGAGGGGAGGGGAGCGGAGCGAGGGAGGAGCAGCTGGGAGGTGGGAGCAGGGTGGAGAGATGGGCTAGGAGGCACAACAACAAGATGGCAGCAAAAACGAAAGCGAAAACAGGACGAGATTGGGGCACAATCCGAAATAACGTAATGAAATGGGCAGTGGCACCGGCACAATCAGGCACAGACAATTAATATTAACAATGCGAGCAATGCAATTAATAATAGCAGCAGTGAACAGTATAGCGCTAATGCGAGTAATGCACAATTAAATATAAGCGGCAGTGAGCGGTATAGCGTTACGATATAGTCAATGTGAGCAATGCACAAATAATAATAAGTGGCAGTGAGCAGTCAAGAGCTACGATACCCAGTTCATCAAGGGGTGTGAGGAGCGACCGCTTCTGAACAAGTCAGGACGGTCACAGTGCTAAGCTACACGAGTCGATCCTTAACTTTCAGTGGGAGGGAGGAGCAGCTGTGAGGCGGGAGCGGGGTGGAGAGATGGGCTAGGAGGCACAACAACAAGATGGCAGCAAAAACATAAGCGAAAACAGGACGAGATTGGGGCACAATCAGAAATATCGCAATGAAATGGGCAGTGGCACCGGCACAATCAGGCACAGACAATTAATATTAACAATGCGAGAAACGCAATTAATAATAGCAGCAGTGAACAGTATAGCGCTAATGCGAGTAATGCACAATTAAATATAAGCGGCAGTAAGCGGTATAGCGCTACGATATAGTCAATGTGAGCAATGCACAAATAATAATAAGTGGCAGTGAGCAGTCAAGAGCTACGATACCCAGTTGATCAGGGGGCATGAGGAGCGACCGCTTCTGAACAAGTCAGGACGGTCACCGTCAAGCATGGCCCGGTCAAGCATGGCCGAGAAGCTGGCATCAACCCGCCAGAGGACCCATTAGAACAATGCACCTTGCTACCTTCCCTCCTTTCTAACAAGTGTGGAACAGCCACAATAGACATCCGTTTCATTGATGTCTCCATGGAGTCCAATCTGGCTGAAATCGGTGAAACCAAGTTTTTTATCATGTCCACTAGAGAACTCAGAGAATTAATCAGGATATTCTGAAGGTAGGTCCTTAAACCCCAAGCTCCACCTCCAAACACGCCTGAAATTCATTATACGAAGCAGATTTATTTTTACAATTCTAAGGGACCGTGGCCAATTTACTAGTGTCCCAGACAGCTGTAACCATAGTTTTGTGCTTTAGCCTGCCTGAACACCCTTTCGATTTTTTTGCTAGTGATAGCTCACGATTATCAAAAGAAGGTTTGTATTCAATCTCAAGGGAGTCTTCCCTTACACAGGGAATAACACTGGCAAGAAGAGCGGGAGCGTCGTGTGAAAGTGAACCATTCCCTGCTTTTCCTCTTGGGCAATTCGAACCAAAATCACTCTAATTTTATGCTCTCTCTTTTCGTTGACTAATTATCAGCCTCTCCTCCACGTTATCTATTTTTTTGTTTAAAACACCAATTGTGTTAGACAGGTATGAAGCAATACTGGCAAGCAGCTGACCTTCAACGGGCACTGGGAATGAGATTTTCTCTTCACCAGGACATCAAGATAAGGTTTTTTGGAGGGCAGCTGCTATCTGCTTAAACAGTCATAAATCCACACTTGATTTATGTATCTAACCTAATGAGTGAGTAGTTTATTTTAGTGAGCTTTACTGAAACAAGAGTGAAATTGCCGGGGAGAGGATATGACCTCAGGGAATATTGCTCTACCTATTATTAGTAGCTAAATGACATTAATTCGTGCATCACTTGTCACGCCACAGGTACGGATAGATTGCCTAATGATCTGTACAGGGAAAATCCAGCGGTCTGGGGTCCATATATCAATTTGCTTTCTGATACCATTCCAGCCGGAATGGATATTCCCCATTCCTGGAAAGTAGTGGAAATTAATACCACATTCAAGAAGGGAGATCAGGCAAATCCGGCAAATTATGGGCCCATCAGCCTGATTAATTCGCTTCAAAAAACATTTTGCAAGCAGGTCTTGGCCCATCTTCAAAATTGGATTAGGTAGGAAGGTGTATTGTCAGATTGGCATACAGGTTTCATATCGAATGTGAGTACTATAGATCCGGTTTTCCGTTTTATATGTATTTACTGGAAGGAGGTGATTATTGGCAAAGGCAAACTCTATTTTGTCTTTATCGACCTTTGCTCAGCATTCAATCTGGTTCCCTGTGACAAGCTCTGTAAGATGCTCGAAGAAATGGGTGTACCTGCCCCCCTTTTAGATATTTTAGTGACGCTGCATGCCAACACTCTTGCTCAGGTGAGGTGGTGGGAGGATGGGGGCTTGACTGATCCTATTCATATTGATTGGGGGTTAGGCAGGGGTGCGTTTTGGCATCTACCCTGTTTACCCTATATATCCAAGGTGTAATTGATTTCTAGGATATGGATGGTTGTGATGCACCCACAATTATAGGGCTGAGGGTTCCCACCCTCAGTCTTGCTGATGATACTTTCTTAATTTCTGAGTCGCCTCAGGGTATACAATTGCTCCTGAACTCCAAATAATTGTTTTGTGCTGAGCGGGGACTGGAACTAAATAGTTCCAAGACAAAATGGATCATTTTTTCCACTCGGAAGGAAACTCATTGTAAAAGAAGGATGCAAGTCGGTGAGACTCTACTAGATGTAGTGACAAATTCTGACTATTTAGGTATAAAATTTACAAATAACTTAAGCTGGTCACTGCAGGTGGAAAAAGATCAATTGTCTCTGATCAATCACACAGCAAATACAGGGAAAATCTACTGGAAAATCTTTTCTAGAAAGGTGCCTCTGGCACTAGAAATGTATAATGTTAAAGTTTTAGGGTCGGTTTGTATGGTGCAGAGATTTGGGGAAACACGCAAATCCAGAACCTTTCTAGAGTGGAGTACATGTTTTTAAGGACCTGATTAAGCCTTCTAGCAAGTACTCCAAGGACCCCTATTTACCTAGACTTGGCCCAAAAGAAAATTGTGCAACAGATTGACTATAGAATCTTTGTTTTTGGTATCAGCTGTGGACCACATCAGCTTTGGAATCTTATTGGATGGGCCTTAAAGATTTGCTGGTCCCAAAGTATACAAGGAAAATACAGTGACTCTGTGCTATAAAGGCTCTACTCTACAGACTGAACCTGGGCACATACTGGGTTTCTCCTGAATCCATGTGCTCTACCACTAAGGCCAGTATCAATGTAACCTTTTGGGAAAATGTTGCAGTAACATTATGCAATGCAAGGGTTCATTATTTGTAGCCGTTTCTGATATTAAACCAGTAGGTTCTTATGAGAGGACCGTTTGATGGAATTGTTCCTCCTATAGCGAGAAAGTTTTACCTTAAGTTCCAATATGGATCTTAACCTATTAAATCCTTTACTAGGAATTGGCAAAAATGTAATTAATACCATTGATGATGTTTGCATTGGTTGTCCAGGGAGTGCTGAATCTCTTATTCATGTTTTTTTTCCATCTTACAATCAGCTTCACTCTTAGTGGATTATTCCTCTTTCCAAAATCCTGGGTATTAGGAATCATCAGGAGGCATTTAGAATATTGAAATCAGATACAAGCCGGGTTATAGTTTTCTGTTAGGCTACATTTTTAACGGCGATGTGGATAAGATGAGCGAAGTATGTATAAGCAGTTTTTAGTTTGTGAACTGGCTTAGATTGGTGTCCTGAACGACCCGACTAGCTTCCTGGTGGGAGGTCCTAATGGGAACCAAGGAGAAATTAAAATAAACGAGAAGAAAGCTGCAAAGCCATCAAATAAGTAAAAAGTGGCAGCTCTTCTACTGTGGCACAGAATTAAATGACCGAGGCTAAACGTGCAGCGAGGCAACTCCAAGACAATACAACAACAGAAAAAAATCTGGACTCAATGTGCCTGATGTTCCTAGTTCAAAACGTTCTATGTTGTTGAAGAGGACATATGTGCAGCAGCATCAGGTCAATTTCCCTCCAAAAGAATAGGGACATCTTTGACGGTAAACAACCTTTACAACAAATCTTTTACAACGCACTACCATTACAACGCGGTCATTACAACGCAAACTATTACAACGCATTGCTCTGGGGGGCGCTATAGGATAGGGAATAGGTTAATTTACTATCCAATAACCTTCCCTAGTGTCCACGGGGACTGGAGTTGGAATAGTAAATTAAACTATTCACTATCCAGCACCCCAAAGCGCTATGCGTTGCAACGGTATGCGTTGTAAAAACTGCGATGTAAAGGTAGGCGTTGTAAAAGTATGAGTTGTAACGTCATACATCCATCTTTGACCAATAAATAGCTCCATTCCATGATAGGTTTAAATTGCCTAGTTTAGGATGGATAACAGGTGTGAATTTGAGGCATCAAAGTCGTGGCTAACTACAAACTACAGAGATTGGAGCCATATTGTGCGACTCTAGGTCATGGGGGTGCATCTACTGTATATTGCTGGTGGGGAAGTATGCGATCTAGAAGTGCTTCTATTTTTTTTATTAACAATTTTTATTTGCATTTAAATTTTATATATCATCGTTACACCCCACCCCCCACCCCAACAGAACAGGTAGCACAATCTAGCTTACTGTTAATTTTTAGCAGACATGGAGAAAAGTAAATAAATTTGTACAATGAACATTTACGCTAACAAACTGAGAACAAAGTATAAACAAGAAGAGAGGGAGACATTAGATATAAAACCAGCGCGGTTGAAGCATTTCACTCCTCATGCATCCAATCTAGCAAAGGAGCCCAAATCAACAAACCCTTATTCCGCTTTATCCTCCCTTTGTTTCTATAGATCGCTACTTCTAAGTTGCAAGTTGCTAACAGCCTGGTTCTCCATTCTACAAACGATGGTGCTAAAGGATCTATCCAGGCTGACGCAATGCACAATCTGAAAACAGCCATAGCAATGAAGATAAGCCTGTGCATTGAATGGGGTTGATGTGTGTTTGATGTACCTAATAGAATTTCTTCAGTTGAAATATTAATACGGCAATGTGCGAGGAGGGAAAGAAAGTCAGAGATTGTCGATATGATATTCACTAGTAAAGGACAAGTAGCAAACATGTAAATTGAATCTGCTGATGGAAGGGAGCACCTCGGACAGTGTGTCTTAGACCCGTCCCCCCATTTTGCTAATTTGCCTGGGGTATAATAAAGTGAAAAAAATGTTTTATAGAATTGTGCTTGGAGATTCATGGACATTAGGGTTGATATTGACATCTCTAAGGCCTCCAGAGAGGTTCGAGGAGAGATGCCAAGTCTACTCTGCCATGCCGCCGTATGTTTCTCCAAATCGTCCGGCATCAGTAGATTAAGCCCTTCATAAATCTCACCAATTTTAGGGGTTTTTATAGATAGCAATTTATCCATAATTTGCCATGGTTGGAATTTAATGCGTCCGCCCCCTTTCTTTAAAATAAAATCCCGCACTTGGAGATATTTAAAGAAATCTCTGTTAGATAATTTAAATTCGGTTTTTAATTCCTCGAACGACTTTATACCATTCACCGAGAAAAAGCACCCGAGTTGTTTTATCCCCAATATGGCCCATCTATTCAAAACTAAATCTTGAAATATTTCCGGTAGATCTAAATTCTGCGTTATAGGTGTATAAAAAGAATACCGGCCTAACCACGCTAATTTTTTTACATTCCGCCATACTTTAATGGTGCTAGAGATCGTCTTGAATTTCACCTTTTTAAAGTAATCATCGTTTAGGTGCCGCCATAGGCAACCTGCACAACCGTCACCCAGAATCAGTTCTTGCGGGGTGGGAATGTTATGGACGTCTATGTCTCCTTTTATAAGGTATGCGCTGTATCGCAGCACTGTTGCACAATAATACAATTTAAAGTTTGGAAGTGTCAATCCCCCTCGATCTCTAGGTAAAGTAAGCCACCTAAGTGCTCTTCGCGGATTGTGATATCCCCATATAAATCGTGAAAACAAATTATCTATATTTTTAAAAACTGCTTCGGAGAATTCAAGGTTAATTGAACGAAAATAATAGAGAAACTTCGGGAAGAATAGCATTTTAACGACATTAACTCTCCCCCCAATAGTAAGCTGTAGATTATGAAGGCGCTGTAGTTCTTTCTTAGAGCGACTTAGGAGAGGGTTAATATTATCGTCGACTATGTTTGTCATATTAGCATCAATACTCACACCTAAGTAGATTGCTTTATTAATTATTCTTGGATCTTGCATTGTGATTTTGTTATTAATAATGATCTGGGTTTTACTACTGTTTAATTTATAGCCTGAAACTTTACCAAAGGCATGGGCTTCTCGTTCTATCCACATAATGGCGTTAATAGGGTCACCTGTAGTAATAGCTATATCGTCAGCATATGCTAGACGTTTAGTTTTTACATTATGGACTTGAATTGAGGGAATTGAGTTGTTATTTTCCAAATTGTCAATAAACACATCAATATAAATAGCAAAGAGAAGGGGCGAGCAAGGGCAGCCCTGTCTTGTACCACGCGTTATGGCGAAGCTTTCAGATAAAGCCCCATTAATTAAAACATGCGCACTGGGGTTTACATAGAGCTGTTGAATTGCTGTTAGATAATGTCCGCCAATCCCACAATTTGATAGGGCCGCCCACAGGTATTTACAGGAGACCCTATCAAACGCTTTCTCCGCGTCGAGCAGTATGAGGGCCATAGGGTCTCCTGTGACACCCGTATAATCAAAAAGGGAAATAACCCTTTGAATATGATCAGTCGTGGACCTGCCTGGAACAAAGCCATGTTGTTTTTCCGATACAATATTGTGAATTACGGGTGCCAATCGATCTGCTAGTATTTTTGAATAGATTTTAGAATCCCCATTAATCAGTGTAATTGGTCGATATGAGCCCAATTCTTTCACATCTTTATTTTTTTTAGGAAATACTATAATCTTGGCAATGGACCATGACCTGGGCGGGTTCCCCCCGGAAAAGATATTTTGAAAGAGGGGAGTTACAATATTCTCAAGTTGAGGGGCGAATGTAAGATAAAAATCAGTTGGAATTCCGTCCATGCCTGCTGCCTTTCCGGTAGCCAGGCCCTTAATTGCCAAGAGTATTTCATCATAGGTGATTGGGCCATCTAACATCTCCTGCTCAATCGTTTCTAGGTGTGGCGGGGTAAATGATTCCAAATACATAATGGGATCACCACATTCAATGTTATCCTCATGATAGAGGTTCTTATAGAACTTTTGAAACAATGTTCTTATTTCAGATGGATCTGATCTTAGGCCTAAATCCGGGTCCCTAATTTCTTTAATTAGAGCAAAAGATGTTTCTTCGCGAGTTCTGACAGCTAGTTGGTGGCCCATTTTTTCCCCCAGCTCGTAGATTTTACCCTTGTTGATATTAGCTTTAATAGCTGCTCTATCAATTAAAATTGACAAGATTTTATTTTTAACAAGAGCGACTTTGCGCTCCGCATTAGCAATTGGACTACCTTCCTGAATCGATTTAATAAGTCCTTCTTCTGCTTTACATAGATCTTCTTCTAATGATATTATTTTTATTTTTTCGATTTTATTGTGGTGAAACGAGAATTTCAAGTGCTTCTAAAGGGGCAAATGCTTAGCTAAATAGATGGCCTGGGGAGTATTGCGCACCAGATGATAAGAGTACATAAAGCGTGATCTGAATGGGTTGCGGTGGCAAACGCTTAGCCATCAACATGGTTTGAAGCTTGCACTTGATGAGTAGGAGGTGCTGCTTAGGTGGCAAACCTTTGACAACAGCTTGGAGCCGTGTTTTTTAAGTATGATAGCATCATGAGTTGTGTCTAGCAAGTGTTGTTGTGACTATGAAGTTTTGTCCACTAGTACCTGTTTACTTCCAGATGGATTACTTCTTGATAGATTTATTCTGTTAGCCTCCTAATAATGCTTAAAGGCTACTTGTTTTAAAAAGCTATTTAAAGAAACATATCACAAAATTGGTCTATGAATCTCACTAAGGGCCAGATGTACAAAGCTTTTTTTGAGGTTGCAGGATAGGGCCGTTTGCGACCCCAAGAAAGCTGTTGTCAATGTGCAAAAGGCAAATTGTGATTCAGTAACTTGTTACCTAATTGCAGTTTTGCATTTACAACTGAAATCCGATTTGCTGTTTGGAAGGGGCATGTTTAGGGTGTGCCTTTCAAATAATGAATCACCGTGTTATGTATTAATGTTTTGCCACCGAATTCCAGTTGCAAAGCAGTAATACTTTATCATAAATTCAAAAATAGTGCTAAACCTTACACAAATGAAAAGGGGTCCAGATGGGATCCTTTTCACTTCGAGAATGTTGAACAAAATATTTTTTTAAAGCAGGCTGTAGTCCTACAGAGGTCTGCTCCTAAAAAAAAGAAAATGTTGAAATGCATCCCGTTTTTCTTTAAGGAAAACTGACTGCACTTTAAACAAAAAAAATAGCTTTATTAAAAAGCATACGCTGCCAAGGTGGTCGGTTGGCCTATGTAGGAGATAATCGCAATCAGGAAATAGGTATTGCTAATGCTTGTACACTTGACCCTCAGAATTTAGAAAATGTTTCCAAATGGCCTACAATTATGCCAATCCTGTGTTTAGTCTCTATATTAAATGCCCTTGTTCCTCAGGGGTTTCCACCCTCCTACAATTCCCTATTTGAAGTTTCCAGTCCCTGCATTTGTCTTCCCCAGTCATGTGCCATGGCTCAGATGAACAGCCTCCATTTGCTTTGGTTGAGATTCTGTTTCCTTTGGTTGAGATTCGTTTTTCAAGGTCTGCTGGAGTATGCCACTCTTTCTGTTTAATATTGTGTTCACGGTTTTTGTACAGTTAAGCATATTTGTAGCAATTGAGTGGTCATTTTCTTGCACTTTCCCTCCAATGTTCAGTTTAAGTGCTACGGTACACTTTCTATAAACTATCCTGATGCAACTATCTATGAGGAAGCTGATTACATAGTGTTACATTAGCAATGGCATCACAAGCCCCTTTATTACAAGGAATAATAATTATGTATTCTTCATTAGTGAAATAGTTGTCTGGATTTGCCTTGCAATTACTTTATAATTGTGACACTGGCAAGTCTTTTATTTTCAGCATTAAGCCAACCTAAAAAATATGCCAAAAGTGCGTGTAAAACATGCAGTGAGTATGTCAATGCTCGTTTGCTTTGCATGCGGTTTGACCTAGCAAAAATCGGCTAGGCAAAACAACTAGGATGGACAATTTGCCACCCGACTCTAATACAGAATTAGACATCAACCACAATTTGCACCTGATTTGATATTTGCACCTCAGCTGGAAATGGACCCATATCACTGAACCTGTCCAAAGTACGGACATACTCTATTAAGATATTTTTTTACACCTGAGTAAATCAGGTTTTCTCCTTCAACTGTCGTAATATTACATTTTTAAAGTCATTAATTTACAATTTTTGTCCTAGTGTCGCAAAACAAAGATTTTTGTGATACAAATGATTTTTGCAAAGATAGAACTCTTCGCATTTTTTAAAATCCTGCTTTAACTGCTGCCATGCTTTTATAAAGTCTCTTTTAATAATGTGTTAATGTCATATTTCAGGTTGTAACTACAAAAGATTCGATAAGTGGGTATCTTAATTTCTACGCCTGCTATGTTATCCTCCGTTTGGAAAGAGGAAGCATTTCTAGTTCATTGCAGTTTATCCAGTTATCAAATGTCTCCATAATTTCCGAAAGGATTCCCAGAATTTCTGGGAGGTTTGTTATTCAGCACCCAATGCAAAATGTTGTCATGGGCATACAGCATTAACAGTTATATGCTCTACCGAGCAGATGCATTCATTTAATTTTACAAGTCTCTCCAATGTATTCATAATTTGTTTTGTAAAGGGCAGCTTGCCTCCTGGCAACTGATTTACGATAATTGTGCCAATCTTTGATCAATCACCCACGTTGCCCAATCAGACGTGCAAGGGATTTAATACTATGATAAACACAAGGGAAGACTTTTCTGCCTGATTCCCTTGTAGTACCAAACACCTAAATGGGATAGCTTGTTCGTGTAAACCTCTCCAAGCCTCAAAATGCAACTTTTTCCACCTTAACCTTTTTTTTTAATAAAAAAGAAAAACGACCCTAGTGGTGTTTTCAATTTTCCAGTATTGTAATGTCTTTATCTTCCACCAACCTCTAAATAGGTCTCCTTTATCAAATGCGCGCCTATTGAGACAACTCGTTTTTTTACACTGTGAAAATAACAAGATCCCACGCTCTTATTACACTGGCATCCTCTTACCAAGAGCATCCCGTTCCTCTGCTTTTGCCCCGTTGACTGTGGCTTCCACTACACACACACCTACAAAAATGGTGACTTTCTTGACAACTTATGCTGCAGAAGGTAAGGTTGCAGAGAACAGATCTGCATGTATTTTTCATCCCGAGGCACTGGCTTCCACAATTCAGCCTCGGCTCACTGGGTCCTTCTGGGGCACCTGTCCCTTCCTAGCCCTGGAGCAGGCACAGAAGAGAAGGGTTCTCAGAAATGGATGGGAGCGTTCTTGCATGGTACACTGAGAATTCAATAAAATGCTGTTTTGACTTTCGGTTGGGTCCAACTTTGATGAACTAAACTAGTAAGATGTAGAATGATGCACGTGTGAGACCCTTTCCTTACAGAGATGCACAAAGAGGGATGGTTTAATTTCTTAATGTCGTGGGCCCTGTGCAGCCTAATCTACCTGTGTGTTTGCATCCTTCACCAACGTGGTTGTAAACATTATGCTCCTTCTCTCTGCAGATCTGATGGGCATTTCGAGAAGCAACGGTCCACAAGTTCCTTGTCTCCATTGTCAACGTGGTCGACAATGACCCTAAGACCTGCAAAAGTTGGATCCCCAGGACACCACCATGAGAGATGCCTACAAAGAATTTGACCTAGACCAGGGCGCGATGGACTTTACAAAGCACGTGCTGCCCTGTACAGCACCGCCGAGCAAGAGTATCCCACTGCACATATGTGCATAGATAATTAACACAAATAAGCACCTCTATCCCACCCTTCTTGATCCCTTACGCTGCTAATCAGAGTCCCATAACATCCTAACAGAACCTCGGTGGTCATCACGCAAGACAGGTCAACATTTCCCACACAAGATCAATTAAAGACAATACACTTCCAACCACACCCTACAAGGCGTAGGCATGCTACCCGTGTAGGCAAGCGCTTCAGCACCCCACATGGGGTTTGTAAGTGTTATATAAATATTGTAATACATAATATACATTACAATCGTGTTTACATTTAATTAGAGTGTAAAGGATGATGCAAAGCAGAGAAAAAGATCTATCAATGTACAGAAAACCTTGCCTTTGACAAGACGAGTATAAACAGGCCGCTACAAATTCCACAAATGTTAAATATCTGGACGCTAGGGAACTGCACATTTTCCTTTTGCAGAATGAAACCAGTAATCGAGTTACATGCAGCAAATCAGTATTCTTCGTCCTGAGTGCAGAAGAGTGTGTGATGTCAGGGGGCTGGCAGGACATATTCTTCAGGCTTGCACAAGGACATCCATGAAAGTCCATTATGTGCACACTCCATTTGTATACGGAGGTCTGTTGAAAATAGCAATGTATATGTACATAAGCGACGTTCATTTGTGTTCACAGTACCCCTTGTTGTAAGCAGAATGAATATCGCTAAAACACTGACTGTGTTATCCCGCTAGCATAGACCCGTGCACACACGTACACGACAGCCATTTTAGGTATCATGGTCTCCTTGTTCACGATCAATCGTCGTCACACTTCCCTGACCCTGCAAGCTTCCCCCATGCTCCCTGACCGCCCCCGCTCTCACATGCACAAGTCATGAACCCTCCCCTCCCGCATGACTCTGCCTCTAGGGATCACACCCCGTGCCTGACCAACACCTCCTTTCCTTCCATGAATACCCCTCCTTTGATGACCCCGACCCCTGAGCCTGAATGTCTGCACGGACCGCTGGTCATCCCTTAGCCTGAGGATACAGTTTATTGCCCACTACTGTATGCACTCGTCTCTCTTGAAAGAAGCCACTATTGATCATGACCGCCCCACCCCCTGAGATTCGATCAGGCACACACATTCCAATGGAATCAGCAGAACACTCAGCTGCGTGACAGCCCCCTCCTATTGTATGGAGGATAAGGGCCCCTACTGTAGCCACGTGTTGGAATATCTTCATACTTCACAATGTATTGATTGTAATAAAGGATGCCTGTGTGCCACGAACTTGTGTATAAAAGGCGAAGCCTCAGAGAAACTTGTTAGAGCACCTCCCGAAGACACTATGCGAGTGTCCCAAATGACATGCTCTCCTCATGAGAAATAAACCTTTTTCCTTGTTTTCCTGCTTCCAGTGCCCGTCTCTTTATTTGGTAATTATTCAAGATGGAAACGAAGAGTCGCCCTGCACAAGCAGCCTGGGCATCCGGTGTGTTATGGGCTGACTTTTCCACAATTGGCGCCCACGTGGGGCCCATCAGCGACATAAGGTCCGGTAAGAGAGGTCCAGACGATGGGGTGAACATCTAAATAATTGGAGTATACCTGCCTTGAGAGGGCCCTCGTCCGGCTGCCGATTGAATGAACTTCACCGATTCCGAACGGACCTCTCTCAAGTGACCTATTGTCCTGACTGGAATCCCACAGGAATGCTGCGGTAAAAACATGGAGAAAGAGAACGATCGGGCGCTGGAAAAAGGGAAGGCGAAGAACTGTCCACATGGTCCGGTCCGGGTAAGGTCGTGACACACGACAAATTGCGAAATTGATTGATTGATTGTTTGAAAATACTAGTATTACTTATTGATTGTCTCTGAGAGATTCTCTATTTGCAAACAAGCACAGAGTCGCCATACTCTGTTTAGTCTTTGCAGATAGTGAAGGATAGGTAATGCAGACTTTTGTCCCCATTGTAATCCGTCATACCTATTTTTCTCCCCATTGATTGATTGATTGAATCGAGCATTGAATTGTTCGAAGTTGGTTCTCTTAAGGATCTTCTCTGCCTGCAAACGGGGAAGAATAGGAATATTCTCTCTCCCTTTGCCGATAGTGAAGGGTAGGTAACGCAAACCTTTAACACGTCGTGCCTATTTCGTTCCTCATTGATTGATTGTTTGTCCGAACATTGACTGTTTGGAATTGGTTCTTTTTGGAGGTATTCTCTCTTTGCAAAAAAAGCACAGAGTCGCCATGCTCTGTCTAGTCTTTGCAAGTAGTGAAGGGTAGGTAATGCGGACCTTTGTCCCCCGTTGTAATCTGTCATGCCTATCTACTCCCCACTGATTGATACGCCAGTTTCACCCGGACCATTTACTAGAGGTAGGTCATCTGGCCCGACCGGAGAGCACCCCTAGTGAAAAGGACATATACAATAATAACGAAGTGATCACTGTATCCTGTTAACAGAAACTTTAGCATGAAACGACCTGGAAAGAAAGGAATAGGAAAACGAAATCAGTAGGCCACTGATGAACTTTTTATTAAATAACGAACAAGGAAACGATAACAATACTTAATGATAAAACCTAAGATTGTCCTAGAAACAAGAAACGTTAGAAATAAACCCGTAATAAGAAACCTGAAAACAGTAAGAGAAACCAAGTGTGACATTGCAACGGCCACAAGGCAACGAGGCTTCATCGCCCCTCATTGCCCCAAACATGTCTGTCCCACCGCCTGCCACGCCCAATAACGGCAACCTGAGAAAGATACAAAGCAACAGACATCCGCCCCCTTTCTGGAAACTTCCAAAGTGCAACAGGTTTGCGGCTACGCCCAGCCGGAAGCAACACATATAGGGCGGGTCCTGCTGCCAACCGTCGGCCGGAGATCATCACACAGGGTGTAGCCGGAGGAGAGGCCGAGGCCGAAGGGACCCGGCCAACGGGACTGCTACGACAACCCTGGAGAGTTGCAAGGGGGGGGGAATGTCCCTGTCCTCGACCCCCCCCCTCTCTCTCCCGGTCTGGACCAACATCCATGGAGGGCCTGGGAGTGGAGAGGCCACTACACGAAAGGCCCAGTAGAGGCGCCACGCGCCAAGGTCTGTCCCAAGGATGGACTAAGGGACCCGTTCCTGGGGCCGTGGCAAGGAGCGTCCGGCCACCATCAACCAGAGGCCCGGCCCAAAGACGGACGGGACATTTCTTCTTTCTTCAATAATGGCTGCTACAACCCTGAGGGGGGATGTCTTGCACATGCCTCCGACCCCCCCCCCTCGTCCTCATCGCCTGGTCCGGCCATAACAAATGTCAAGCGAGACGCCGTGGGGTGCACTGGGAGGGAGAGACGGTGCGAACAAGCCTCTCCCGCCTCCCCAGGTGGAGGCTTCCCAGCTGCACCATCAGCGCTCCAGGCGCCCGGAAAAGGGTTCTTCCACTGTGGCGATGCTGCAACGCCTCGCCCGGCAGGGTGGAGCCCGTCCGCTCATTTGACCCCGCGATCGCCGGTAGCGGCCGAACTCTCAAAATGGCGATCGACCTGGCAAGAGCGGGCCCAGCATGAAGGAATGGCCCGGTCACTTGTTGACTCCACCATCATAGTTCTCCACGACCTTGAAGATTCTAGAGGAGCCGCGGGAGTCCCCGACCCCCGCAGATACCCCCGATGGGGAATGACTGCCATGATTGCCCACGAAACGATGGAAATGTAGCCGCAGGACGTTGGCGCTCCCATGCTGGCGCCAGCCTCAGTTTGAATGACTAGAATCCTGCAGACTACAGTTCGGATCAGTTCCGGTGAAGGCACAGTATGACCCGGTAGGAACATTGTTGCCTCCCTCCCCTTTTTGATTGATGGTTCAGACCACCGATCCTTTCTTTTACCCTTTAACGGAACTTTTGGACTGCCAAAAGAAGCTCTGGGCCAACCACGACTTAGTAGAGATTTAGACTATGCCTGGTTCTGCCTGACTGCACCCAAAATGGCGCCGATGCAAATGAAACTTCCAACTCCTTGTTGTACCCCGATTGTTCAGACCTGGTGTCATGAGATATGTATGAAGGTTTTTTTTAACCACATGAATTGATATAGGATGTGTACAGATTATATGTTCGGACAATTAATGGATTCAGGATGTATACTGTCAGTTCGGGAAAATGAATTGATATGGGATGGGTACTGGTTACACGTTCGGACAATGAATTGATATTGGATGGGTACTGATTATGTGTTCAGACAGTAAATTGACACCAGATGGGTATTGATTGAACATTCGGACAATGAATTGTTGTTAAGTTTTGCACATCATGATTATTGAAAGTTGGAAGCCCAACACTTATGACACTCGCTCACACGGAAGTCTCGACATGATTTTATTGCGCTTTTCGCACTTTATTATGAAATAAACGACCACCGACTCCACTAAAGTTTTTACTAATAAAGTATCCCCACACCTACAGTTCCAGCCTGCTCCGTGGCCGGCCCACGGGGTTGTAGGCCCATATTTATGCACCGACATTCTTATTAAAGATTTTTGGGAAAAAAGCAAACGTAGTTGTCACGTGTGAATTGGTAATTTTTGAATAAATGACCACTGTTTAAAGGATTAAAAAGTATAGTACGTAGAAATATTGCAAAAATGAAGGGTCCTTTGTTGTGTGCGTTTTTCCTTTTTGTACAGCCAAAAAGCAACCGCTAAAGATCCTGGTGTTTAGCCTATACTTTATGTGCTACCTGTATAAAAAGAGTCACACTAACGGTCCACCGGGGCTTAAACGCCCAGTTGGCAGGGACTGCATCCCGTGGAGATAGGCCGAGTACGCAGTAAGTAAAAGCCTTTCTGGGTTTATGCACGCTAATGTGTCTATCAATGTAGCCCCTGCCCCCTTTTCTTTTTCCCTCTCTCTGCAGGTCACATCGGAATATCGATCAATGTATGAAAACGGTGATCTAGCGGACGAAGAGACGGGAAAAAGGGCTTGATTATGGTACCTAACCGCAACAAGCAAACCATGACTATTTTCTCTCCCTGAACTTAGCACCTGAGAGGACAGCCTGAAGGGGAAACCACAAAATATAACTTCGCTTGGCACCCCGAATAGTACAACTAAAATGACGTGCGCTAATGAATGAGCATCCTACAATTAATTAAATAGGGAAAGTTAAGGAATATTTTGAGGTGAGGTACATTTAAAATCTACTGCATCCTTCTTCGCACCCTCCTAGACATGTAACTCCAAGCTGCCCCATTGTTCTCCAACTGACACCAACCGTTGTCTCAGCCTGGAAACGCATTTGCTAAAAATGACTCGAATAAACCACCGTGAGCATTAGCCCGACCAGGTTAGTTCATGACCAATTGCCAAAGGCGTAAGTGTGTACAATCAAAGCCACCAGTAAGGGCAGCCGACGGTTAAAAGAGAAGAAAGAGGTAAAAAGAGCTTAAGGATGCTAAGAATGCACAGCATACAGAAAGGGATAATTTTGGCCAATAACGGTTTTATGTTTTGTCTTGGATTTTTGTACATAATACATGTACTGTCTTCCCCGTCTGAGTTTGTGTATACGTGATGCATGGATCTACGTCACCCCTCTGCCTGTGTTTCCGTAGTACTTAATCCCTGTTGTTCTGTGTTGTGTGTGCACTGAATGGCCCATTATTGTACACACCTCTCTCTCTCCCTCTCTCTCTTTTTCCATGTCATGCGTGTACAGAATGGACCATTTTAGAGTGCGATCTCTCTCTCTCTCTAAAGCCCCCCCGTTCCCCCTTTCCTTGTATGGTAACGTTGTGCCTCCCCCGGCACAACACCTAATTGGACCATTTTAGAGTGCGATCTCTCTCTCTCTCTCTCTCTCTCACTCACTCACTCACTCACTCACTCACTCACTCACTCTCTCTCTCTCTCTCTAAAGCCCCCCCGTTCCCCCTTTCCTTGTATGGTAACGTTGTGCCTCCCCCGGCACAACACCTAATTGGGTTTCCTCGAACACAAAGGTGTTTGGACAAATTGACAGGAACTAAAACGACTGTAACTTGCCATATTACTACCTCTTCTTTCTGCAAAACAATAGAACCCGAGTTGGTCATGAAAGAAAGGACGGGTCAGACGACTAACGTCCCCTAATCTGGCCTTTATAGGGGGACTATAACGTCAATGGCCTCCTGTTTCTCAGTTCGCTAAAAATGCAATTCCCAATGCACAGATTACTTCACTCCTCTGCACTTAAGTGTGGATGTCCAGAGTACCCCCACTTTCCCCGATTGACCCCAGCTCCCTGTCCAAAACGTCCCCGTTTTCCCCGATTAACCTCAGCTTCATGTCATCTACCCTCGAAAGCGAAATTGATGACCTTGATTAACGTTCACTCCCCAAGAAAAGCCTGTTTTACGTGCACCCCCTCCCCCTTCTTCATGACGATAACGCCCCGCTTACCAGAGTTAGCCGACCCCGATGGGAAATGTAAGACTGTCAGTACTTGGGTTAAAAGGAAAGGCGAGTCTCTACATAAGGACTCGACTTTGAGTTTGATATAATGCACCATGTATAAAAGTCCAATTTCTCTCACCATACGTCGCGAATGAACACCAAACAGGGTTACGAATTCCATAGCAATGCACTCCTGCAGACTCCATAAGTGACGACTTCTGACTGTGACCGATGAACGTATCCCCTACATAGGATTGGGGACGGAATTGAGATGTATAAATGTCTTCTCCTGCCAGTCTTTCTAAAACTTGTTTTCTACCCATTCCAAGATACAATCACCGGAGGAGAGGAGCTGGACGTGACGCACAGCCTGGCCACAGATCATGAAGCACATGTGACCGCAACCAAAGGTGGAGCCGCAGAGCAACGAGACGCGGGACGAGGCACAACTCTCAAACTCGGCAGATGAAAGAATGAAGGGCTACCTTGAAGCCCTCGACTTGCTGACCCACTCGTGCCTGAAGTCCCCGTCCCCTTTTGAGTCCGACTGATGGGCCTGCCTGCTCATTGTCCTTTGCTCCCTTGGTCTCTTGGTGTGTTCGAAGATCTGGCCCCACTCCGCCCTCTCTTCCCTCGATTGTTCAACAAACTCTTTCATATAAACTTTTGACTATGGAATGGAATTTTGCCACGGAAAAAGAAAGACACGCAGGTGCCCAGCATGAGGCACCCCTAAGAAAATGAGTTAGGAAACAGGACTGTGATCTAACAGCAGAGGACTGATCGCACCCTGCAACGCGTAAGGATGATTCCGAGCTGGACTTATAGCTCCACCGCCGGTGCTCAAAAGCGCCAACGAAAGAAAAACGGACTACCAGAGTCTACCAGTGGTGGCTCGTCGTTGAAAAACACATTTTCACTAAGACCCCCCCTTCCTGAACTTTCTACCCACCCCTTGACTAGTTGTTTACATCGAATTGCATTCCTCCCTTACTTTTTATTGCTTTCAAAAATGTTTCATTGGTCATCCATGTATCTAGCTTCCAAAGTACTGATAAGACCCGAAGGTATCAGATTACTCTTAATTAAGGTCATCGGAGAAAAAGTCTGAACTTGATTCTGTAATGTTTCGGAACCTCTTTTCTTGACTCCGACTAGATATTGTGCCGATCTCTAGGCTTGTATGAAGAACCCAACAAATGTAAATTAACATGTAGTGCATTCTGCCTATCGTATCGACTATGTAGAAACTGAACTTGCTTATGTAAAAAAGCGGCGACTGTTGAAAATAGCAATGTATATGTACATAAGCGACGTTCATTTGTGTTCACAGTACCCCTTGTTGTAAGCAGAATGAATATCGCTAAAACACTGACTGTGTTATCCCGCTAGCATAGACCCGTGCACACATGTACACGACAGCCATTTTAGGTATCATGGTCTCCTTGTTCACGATCAATCGTCGTCACACTTCCCTGACCCTGCAAGCTTCCCCCATGCTCCCTGACCGCCCCTGCTCTCACATGCACAAGTCATGAACCCTCCCCTCCCGCATGACTCTGCCTCTAGGGATCACACCCCGCGCCTGACCAACACCTCCTTTCCTTCCATGAATACCCCTCCTTTGATGACCCCGACCCCTGAGCCTGAATGTCTGCACGGACCGCTTGTCATCCCTTAGCCTGAGGATACAGTTTATTGCCCACTACTGTATGCACTCGTCTCTCTTGAAAGAAGCCACTATTGATCATGACCGCCCCACCCCCTGAGATTCGATCAGGCACACACATTCCAATGGAATCAGCAGAACACTCAGCTGCGTGACAGCCCCCTCCTATTGTATGGAGGATAAGGGCCCCTACTGTAGCCACGTGCTGGAATATCTTCATACTTCACAATGTATTGATTGTAATAAAGGATGCCTGTGTGCCACGAACTTGTGTATAAAAGGCGAAGCCTCAGAGAAACTTGTTAGAGCACCTCCCGAAGACACTATGCGAGTGTCCCAAATGACATGCTCTCCTCATGAGAAATAAACCTTTTTCCTTGTTTTCCTGCTTCCAGTGCCCGTCTCTTTATTTGGTAATTATTCAAGATGGAAACGAAGAGTCGCCCTGCACAAGCAGCCTGGGCATCCGGTGTGTTATGGGCTGACTTTTCCACAGGTCCTGTCCATGTAGTGAGGATGGCATTATGTGCGCATGCAGGTGCTGCGATCTTTGTTGACAGAACGAGGGCCTTACATGCTTTTAAGATGTAAGCCTTGGTGAGGGGAACCTAAGGATGTCTCACATCTATGCCCATCCGCCATTAAGTTGGTTATGCTGCAAGACGTTCCGTTAACAGAAGAGTGCGCGACATCCTCCTTAGTTATATGGCTAAAGTGACATTTATGGTGACTCTAATTCTCTGCATCCATAGACTCTCATAATCTTATTTGTGGTTACACTGCCACCCTCTGGCGGGATCAAGAGCTGCTCCAGAAGCTGTTAATTCAGAGCTTTCTAAGGTTTCGTGTACTGCATATGTTGGCACCGCACACAACACCCTGCCTCCGCATCTATGCAGATCCTTACCAGGACCATATTTCATCAAAAAGGGCTATCAGCGTGTGCTTTGGGAAGATGGACAGGAGGTCTACGGAAGGGCACTGATAACGAAAAGAGCTGCAGACTGATAGTAACAAAGTCCCTACAATGGTACCGTTCTCCCATCCCTGTGTCCCTGCTCTCTGCCATTCTGCAGTTTGTGGGCAGATTCCACAGCAACTGAGAACTTTGGTCAGCTTGTGCCATTTCCCTGGAAAAAACACTCCCTGACTTGTATCATATCTTTTGTTATGTTAATATGTCCTGATGACCTCACAAAGGATGCCGTGTGGGAAAGCCATACCACAGCTGTGCTTTACGTCACTGTCCTTTCTAAACGGGAAAACAACAAAGCACAAAAAAAGCAAGCACCGAAAAATTACCCGTTTCCTACACCCAGGCAATTAATTTTTTTATTTCAATAACTTGTATTGGTTTTGCAAAGGCAAAAAAAATAAAAGGCAAAGCAAAGGAAATAAAACTGCAGAAGTGCCCAGGCAGATTTTAATAGCATATCGTAAACACAAACTTAATAAGAAAGTTAAACGTCCCTGCCAAAGCTTCCCTTATTGCCATATTTCTTTTCAGTTTGTAATAGTGCTGTGAGTGCGCCTCAAACAGATGGTGGCAAAAAGCAATTTAAAAAGTGCTGACACCAGTTACGTTATGTACTTGTACTTCGGCTCTCTTTCATAGTGATTCATTCTAGAAACCGTAGACCCAACATTCTCATTTCCAGGAAGATGTTATTTCTAAACCCCAGTACTAGATGTGAACGAATGCAGAGCATATGACTGTACAACAGATTTCAAAACAGCAAAGAAAATTAGTTACTTACCCCTAGCAACAGTTTATCCTGAAACGCTTCTAGATTCCAGTGCTATGCATCATTCACTTCCCCAGTGTTTTGGCCTAGAAGTATGCTTCGAAATATTCAAAGTTTTATGTTGGAAGTTGACCATATGTAGAGCCGGTACTATTCACTATGCTGTCGAGCGCCACAGTGCCTCAGTATGTAATAACCATCTGCATATTCTTTTTTATTATATGTGCTGTCGATGGACTGCTGCTGAATAGGTATATTGTTAGGTTTGGCCTAGAGACAGCTTAACCTATTTCACCAGCATCATGTACTAAAAAAATCCTATACTCAAATATATACATACCTGGGGGGGTGGGGGCTGTGGGTCATCCATCTTCATCTTCTGGTCCGTTCAAGTGTCATTCACATTTCACTCCCTCCCACCACAGCATACAACATAGGAATCGGAGTCAGTCCATTTCAGTCAGTCAGTCAGTCAAACCACTTTATTCGATTAATTAAAATCATAAAACTATGCTATACATATACAAAACATTAAAAATATTTTTTTTTAAATATGTTATACAATTTAAAACACAGTACGTTGGACATTAAAAAAATCGTTAACAAACATTTCCATTTTTAAAGCCAATAATCAGTATACCTAGACTTATATTAAGAGGATTAACTTTCCTGTATAGCATCCTGTCTAACCCTCCTGCTTCTAACAGACGCAGCAAGGAAGCTGGCAACACTAAACATGGTTTCAGGGGATTACAACAGTTGTAAAAACAGTAAAGCAGGTTTACACTGAATAAAATTCATCTTTTTCAATAATGGGAAAATAAACCTTTTCCTAGCCTCGTGGTAAGGACAAAAAAACATAAAATGCAGGGTGTCTTGGGGGGAGAAATCATCACATTTGCACGGAGCAGCGTCCTCGAGCCTACTCCAGCCCTGCAAATCCCATAATACCATATGTATTTGGTTGAACCGAAATTTTGTCAATAGCCATCTATGAAAAGAGTTAGTCACAATGGACAAATAAGGAGGCATCGCTAATGACAAAATAACCAGGAGGTAGCCCCTGACCGATGGTTTACATAATTCTACTGCTTCCCGCTCTACCTCGCTTAGCTTAGTAAAATTAGTTTTTACCCACGCTAAATCAGCCTTACATAAAGATTCTGGATTAAAAAAAATCTCAAGGCGCCCCATATTCACAGCTGACGTTTTTATATAGGACAACCACTGGATTTCCTTCATGTTATCTAAATTAATACAGTCCTTTAGGATCTTGTGGTTTAAGGAAAGATTCGAATTCAACCACATTTTGATCCATAACAGGACAGGGGCTATTTTAATTATATCTGATATATATCCTATCCCCAACTCAAGATGGACTGAGTGGGTAGCTGTGGATTGTGGAAGGCCTAGAAGGGACCGTAAAAATTTATTTTCTTCTGTTTGAATGGGGTCGGGTTTGGTAAACCCCCAAATTGCTGCTCCATACCTTGCATTTGAGATGGTCTTGGCTTTATAAATTGCCAGGATCGCCTCATAGGGTTTCCCCCCCAATCTTTTAGCGAATCCTAACACTGCAGCAGAAGAACTTCTCACTGCGTTTACCTTAATTGAAAGCTGTGGGGACCATGTTCCCCTATCATCAAAAACTACTCCCAAATAGGTAAATACTTTCACTCTGGTGATTTCTTCACTACCACAGTAAAAGGTCTTGACATTGTTTTTTGAGACACCTAACGACATGATATGCGATTTGCCATTGTTAACCACCAGATCCAGGCTTTTCATAAAAAACCCAAAAGAGTCCAACAATCTTTGTAGGCCCAGCGGAGTCCTTGCTAATAAGACAGCATCGTCGGCATAGAGGAGCACCGGGATCGGTGTTCCTCCCATGCGCGGGATGTCAAGGGTAGCTGTTAACAAATTTGCCTCCAACGAGTTCACATACAGCGTAAACAACATGGGGGCCAGGATACATCCCTGACGCACCCCTCTACCAGACTTAAAACTTGACGTACATTTCCCCTCGGTCGTCATCCTAATTGAGGCATTTAGGTCTTTATGCAGCTCAGCCAAAAAATACACAAGGGGCCGATCAAGGCCCATCTCCAGGAGCATTGTCCACAGCCTTGATCTATTGACTAGATCAAAGGCCGTGGACAGGTCCATAAAGCCCAGGAAAATAGAGCCCCTTGCCGCCTTCGTGTACTTAGCTATGATTAGGTGTAAGTTCAGACATTGGTCCTCCGTGCTCCTCCCAGCTCTAAAGCCATACTGGGCGTCGGACAGTATATTGTTCTCCGAAGCCAAACTGTTATCTTTGCTAGAATGACCTTCCCTAAGATTTTAATGGAAGAGTCTAGCAAAGATATAGGCCTATAGCATCTAGGGTCTCCCCTTTGACCCTTCTTAAACACAGGGATTATTATCGAACGAGACCATGACTTAGGGAATCCTACACTGGCCGAGGTATTGAAGACATTGGTCAAAATATTTGCCCAGTACATAGGGTTTGCCTTGTACATACCTGAGGGTACCCCATCCGGGCCTGGTGCCTTTCGCCCTGCCGTGCCCTCAATTGCTTTGACAACTTCAGCTATGTTAAACCTTACTGGTATAACAGGAGGTTCAGAGGCTGGGGCCACAAAAGTTTCCAGCTCTAGATGACTTCCATAAATGTTTTCAAAGATGCTCAACCAGTCCTCCTCTGCAATATTTAGTTCTAAGACAGGATTTTGATTATAGGAAAACAAGGGGGTATTAATAATAGACCAAAACTTGGCACTATCTTTTAGGGTTGCTTTATCCATAAGCTCAGCCCATGCATCGTGTTTAATTTCGTTTTTCCGTGCCTGAACTACTCTTGAGTACTCTCTCCTAAGCTGGGCAACCAGAACTTTATTCCTGTGTTGATCGTGAAGAGCCTTTTTAAGAAGGTTATGGGCTTTAGTACATTTATGGTCAAACCAGCCCATTACCGGTTTATTTTTAGCTACTCGGCAGTTGGACGTAAGTTCTTTTGCCACTTGAGAGCAAATAACTTCATATGAGCTTATTACATCCTCCCCGTTAGAAAGAGGATCTCCACAGATATTTAGTTCCTGGGCAGCCTTAGCTGTAATGGTATTGAAAGAATCCTCTGGCACAACCTTACTCCAGTTTACCCTCCTCCCCTGATCTTTGGCTTTAACCTCAACTACAGCCTGTGGCGGAATAGTTTTATTTAATAGAGAAAAACCATTTACTAACTCAATCACCACAGGATTGTGGTCACTAAAAAAAGAAGGTATAGCATTATGAGAGATTACGTATTTAAAAAGTCCTGACGAGAGAAATATGTAATAATAATAATAACAATAATAATAATAATACTGATGCTTGTAAAGCGCAAACAGCTACCTCGCAAGGAGGTGTCCCGGCGCTAGGAGAGTGCTTTCAGCTTGAGACAGAAACTAGGGAAATTGCTTAGGTTTTTTGCATAAAAAGCCAGGTCTTTAAGAGCTTCTTAAAACTTGCTTCTGTCGAGGTAGATTGAATGGCCAGAGGCAGGGCGTTCCAGAGTTTCGCCGTGCCAGCAGAAAAGGATCTGCCCCGAGTCTGGCCTTCCTAACTCTTGGAATGGTTAGCTGAAGCAAGGAGTTGGAGCGTAAATGTCTTTCCTGATGGTAGCGAGGGAGTCTGAGTTTTAAATAGTTAGGGCATGTGCCTTTTAATGCTCTAAACGCCAGGGTAAGAGCTTTGAATTTAATTCTGCTCGCTACAGGAAGCCAGTGCAGTTCGCGCAGATGCGGAGAGACATGATGTCTAAAAGGAATCGATTTTATGAGTCTCGCAGCCGCATTCTGCACAATCTGCAGGCGCTGCATCAGATATTTGGGCAGACCAAGGTAGAGGCAGTTCGAGTAGTCCAGTCTGGATGTAACTGTAGCGTGGACTACCGTTTTGCGGCACTCAGCAGGTAGGAGAGAGAGAAATTTGCGAAGGTTCCTAAGTTTGTGAAGGCAACCAGTGGTGACCTGCTGTACGTGCGAGGAGAAAGAGAGGTTTACGTCCCATCTTACTCCCAAGTTCTTCGCATTGGTTCCAGGGACTGGAGCTGGTCCCATTTCGGGGGGCCACCATAGGTCTGGAGGAGGACGCGTATTTTTTCCAAAGAATAATACCTCAGTTTTGGATGCATTCAGCTTAAGTTTGTTAGTATTCATCCAGTTGGCTATATCTTGAAGGCAACCCCTAATTTTGCTAAAGGCTGCCTCAGATACTTCATCAAAGGGGAAAACTAGTTGAGTATCATCGGCATATGAGATTGCCCTAACCCCCCCATTTGGCGATCAAGGTGAAGAGTGGGGCTAAATAGACATTAAAAAGTAGCGGGCTGAGTGCAGACCCCTGGGGGACACCACACCACAGACGTTTCGGTTTGGAGGAAAAGGTGCCCAGTGCGACTTTCTGGGAACGATCCGTTAAGTAGGATTGAAGCCAGTTTAGTGCTTTATCCTCCAGACCTGTGTCTGATAACCTTAACATCAATCCTCCATGGTCCACCGTATCAAATGCGGCCGATAGATCCAGGAGCACCAGCATAGCTGATGCTCCTGCGTCTAGAGACCATCTGATTGACTCAGCAACCTCAATAAGGGCCGTCTCGGTGCTGAAGCCGGTCCTGAAACCTCACTGTGTTTCGTGTAGGATTCCGTTTTTCTCTATGAAACTGTTCAGTTGGCGTTGAATCAGTTTCTCGAGCATTTTTCCTGGGGCTGCTAACAGGGAGATGGGGCGGAGGTTGGTCAGGTCGTCGGGAGCACCATTGGGCTTTTTTTTTAGAGGGAGGACAGTGGCATGTTTCCAGCAGTCAGGGAACGTGCCAGTTTCAATGGACGTGTTCCATATATGAAGGAGAGGTGCAACAATAGCCGTCGACATAATTTTCCAGAGTTTTGGTGGACAGGGGTCATCGGGGCCTCCAGATTTGCATTTATTTAGTTCGCTCAGGGCCTCATCACGGGAGATGTGGTAGAATTGGGTTAAGGGGGTAGGGGGCGAATCTTTTATTTCTGAGTCCGCCATTACTGTGGGCGTGGGGTTTGAGAAGGTCTCATAGACCTGAACAATTTTTTTGTCGAAAAAGTCTGAGATGTCTTCGCAGAGTCTCTCTGATGGGGTAATCTCAGTATCAATGGCCCTTGGTTTAAAAAAGGATTGAACAATCTTAAAGACTTCTTTGCTAGATTGCTCCGCTTGTTGAATAGAGGTCACAAAGAATAATTTTTTGGCTTTTTTTTATGGATTGATGTAGACCTCGTAGGGCTTTTTTGTAGCAGCTTTTTGCTGCTTCACAATAGTTTGCCCTCCATAGGCGCTCGAGCTTTTTGCAATTGCTTTTTTTCTCCATCAGCTCTGCGGAGAACCAGGGGGCGGTAGGGGATTCTCTGCGAGACGTGGCAGTTTTGGCAGGAGCTATGGATTCCACTGTGTTGCCTATCCAGCGGTTCAACAGCACTGCATCGGAATTCACATCTGACGTCAGTGGGGGGGGGGGGGCAGCTGCAAGAGCAGGACATAAGATCTCAGCAGATAATTTAGCCCATTTTCTACATATGTAGGAGCGTTTGCCTGTTTTCTGGGAATAGGAGGAAGGGAGATGGAGAAGGGAATTAGAAAATGATCCGTCCATACCAGTGGTAAGGGAGGAAGGGTAGTAGAGTCCGGTACGTTAGAGAAAATTAGGTCCAGTATATGGCCGGCTCGGTGCGTAGGTCCTGAGATAATTTGAGTTAGGTTGGCGGCTTGTAGCGTTGAGATAAGTTGAATAGTCTGGGGGCAGTCAGGCCTATCAGCGTGGACATTGAAGTCACCAACTACCATGTAGTGAGGGTGGGCTAGGGAGCTTTGGATTATTAAATCCCAAAGTTCGCTGGTGCGTGTCGAGGGGCAGTCCGGGGTTCTATAAATAATCAGGCCGGCTAGGGATAGTTGGGGGTTAATTTGAAGGCAGAAGTGTAACCCCTCTATACCAGGGATAGTAGTGGGAGCAGAGGACGTCAATGTAAATTTATCTTTGAAGATAATAGCCACTCCGTCAATTATTGTTTCACAATCCCTACATATATACGTGGCAACACAGGTACTTTTATCAAAAAACCCTGCTTCAAACAAATCATTATTAGACAAGAGTTTCTCCAGTGCTTCCCCCTTGTGATTATGCTCGAAATGCTGCGGGGATGTGAAACCTGGTCCATCTTTATCATTTAATTGACAGTTCGGACTACATAAATGCACATTACAATCACCCAACAAAATATATTGGCAAAAAGTGGTTTGCTTTTCCTTATAGGTATTTAAAAAATCTGTCAACCAAACTAAATGCTCATTTGGGAAATCCCCTTGCTGCGAATTATAGCAGTTCACTAGAATTAATTTGGTATTATTAGCCAGGCTTAATTCCAGAATAAGAAAATTATGGGAGGCACAATCTACCCTTTTAACTCTCCCTCTTACATTCACAGAGACCAATAGCACGAGGCCCCCTCTATCTCTCCCTGCTGTCGATCTCAACGCAGGGACAAAATGCGATGTAAAGCTACCCATCCAAAAATCACAGGCCTTGTCCCATGCCTCTTGGAGAGCAACAATATCATGTTGTTTAACAAAGTTTAACCAATTGCTATCATCTCTCTTGGAACGCAGCCCAGCAACGTTCCAACTTAACATCTTAATCTTTTCCCCCTCGGCGTTGCACACAGTTGCGGGATTACAGTATGTATGTTCAGGTGCCGAGGGAACCAGATCTAGGGGGGTCTCATCTCCCGGTCCCTCACCAACCTCCCGTCAATCGCACATCTCTAGGCCAGAGAGTGCATCAAATCTGTTGTGTGTGTCAATATTAGGCCCATATTTAAAATAATTCTCTCCACCAGATCCCTGCGATAAGCCTGGCGTCCGAGACTCGACAGGTGTATGTGGTCTCAGTCTCGCCCTATGTGGGGGGGCTCTAGTTAAGTGATTATAGAAGAACCCAAGAGGGCGCACGCAAATACTATTGGCATCGTACGTCATAGAGGCTGCCCTTAACAAAACTGTTGCCACATGTTGTGGGTGTCTAAAATTTACAATTATGCAGTCCCCGCTACACGTCTTTCTAGAGGGGCCAATACAGTTCGCCCTTCTAGTTGATATAATTTCAGAAGTAAATTTTATGGGGAAATCACACCTCATATTCAACCACGACACAGTTTTATTTTTGAGGGAATCGTGCGATTCCTCAGGTGACTGGGCCGAGTGCAAATCAGGGGGTGGGACATTGGTTAAAACTACTACGTAGGGTGCGCAGTCCGGCGGAAGATTTATAAATTTACATCTCTTAACGGGATTGCTACTAGATGTACCATCAGGCCCTAAATTCGGTCGTGTAACTACGCTCACTACTGTAGTAGGAACCGGGGTAACTGAGTCAGTTCTAATTCTGTGCTGAGAGGATTGCTGCTGATTATCAGCCCTAACTTCCTGCTCTACCCCACCTGTACCCTTCCCAGTAGGTTTTGCACTATCAACCAAAGCTAGTTGTTTGGCTATCAGCCAGTCATTAGTGTGCGTCACTCAGCAATGAGTGACTGCAGTTTGCTCTTTCACTGAGGGCCCTGTGTGCGACTCTGCACCGTAAACCAGTGCTTGATTTGAGCCAGTAGTTTCTGCTGCTCAGCGCCAGCACGTGTCACAGTCTGCTACATGGTGGTGGTGTTTGTCTAATTTAGAGAAGAGCACAACAACAGTTATTAACCGCATGCGCGCTGCAGCGATTTTCGCGCTACGCGGCTTTTTTCAAAAAGCTGCGTTAGATGACGAGCTCAGCTCGTCATCAGTGTGCGAGCGGCGCAACTGATGACGAGCTGAGCTCGTCATCAGCGCCGAAGGGGTTAATTGTACCTCCATTAAAAATTACTTATACCTGGAGGGAAAACCATTCCTAAAGCTATGGGGGGCCTGAAATAGTCGGAATGGTCACACTACTAGGATGGTTAGTAGTTGTGGTAGCACCTTCACTGGGAGTGCTCACAGGGGCAATGGGTGGTGTAAGCTGCAGGGGCTTCTTGATAAGGACCCTTAAAACAATTTAAGCACTGCCTAAAAAGAGTCCATTTGTAGGCTCCATGATGTCCTCTATTGCATCTTTCATGAAGTTGTGAGTGCTGCAGGAGAGACAGTCAAGGGTCTGTCATTGCGCTCAGAAACCTCTGACAGCTCAGGAGAAAAATCTTTTTCAGTGTCCCGATGTGGACACAAAGAACAAACCTTTTTGTGAAAGACCCTTAAGTGAGTGTAAATCTCGTAGCCATATTGTAATACTTGATACAGAAATGTAACACTAAAAGAATGCTTGCAATATAGCCCTAGAACTCGACATAGCCAGCTCTACCGGCCATTAAAGGCCTACTCCACCGTTAAAGGCATGAGGAGAAGGTGAGGTCCTTTAACAAGGGAGCGGCCCTTTAAGTGCCGGTAGAGCCTGCTATGGAGGGCTCTAAGGCTTACAGAACATTCCGCCCATAGAAGGCAGAAATTTCTAATTTGTAAAATACAAGCCTCACGGAGCACAAGGGTTGGGTTGAAATCTCCTCAGGCTACGTGAGGCCTTTGTTCACAGCAAAAGATGTGAACAAACATTGGAAAGTTGATGCTTCGGGCTTCTACCGGCCATTAGGAGCCCGGAGCACTCCACTGACTTCAAAGAGATGCTCAACATTCCAATGTTCTAATATTCTTTCAAACCATTAAAACCTAGCACATCATGAAGGTCCACTACTTTCTGCAGTACGAGTGTGAAGTGATTATATCTCAACATTTATGGTGCTCTATATAATATTTAAGAAAAATATTTAAGGTACTACTTCTTAAAATGTACTCAATGCCATATTCTTGGTAATTACAGTACTCTCATTGAACATTTGTAGCAATTAGCAAAAATGGTGCCACACTTTTATGTATTAAGCTATAGAGATAAGGCAGCGCAGAAAGCACCAGGTACCTAACAAGTGGGCGATATTCCTGGAAGTTGCACATCTGGGTAGTTGGTTTGCAGGACTCCGCAGTCTGAATGGTGTCTGCATATGAAGTCCTGGTTTAGTTCTGGTAAAATTGGAAAATGCGGCGTGAGTTGAGCAGAAGACTGCGTGCTGCTCTCGGTTTACGCAGCTTGTAGTTGTGGCAACACCATATCCAATTTGACGCAATCTCTCTCCCTGGTGACGACTGCCATGGTGCATTCCTTACAAACTCAGCTCTCCTTTAATAACTCATTGGCCCACAAGAAGAGAAATACATTTTCCTCTCTGTGGGAAACAATCTCCACGTTTTTGTTACATTTGTAAATACGTGTCTAACACAAGAGTGTCAATGGGTCTAAAGAAAAAGTGCCTGTCATGATGTAGAACCTCACTAAACACAAAAGAGTCTAACCTAAAAGATAGCCATCCCTGATGTAAATCAGAAAAGGATACCCATCAGTCACCACACGGAACCGCCCTTCATCATTTGGGAGTCCCTTGTTGACCATATAGCTGACACCCTACCGGTGATGTGAGAGGACCAGATGGAACATCCTCCATCTACCAAGTAGGATGTCTATACGGTCTTAGTACTGAAAGTCAGTATTTCTGTATGGAAATAGAGATGACTGATTTGCAGTGCAGGTGAAAAGTGTGAATGGGAGTGTAATAAAATTGGGTGAGGGAGCAGCATGAAGTTTTATTCTGGTTATACTCACTCCTCCAACATTAAAAAAGCAAAGGCAGTTTGTAACAAATAGCTGCCTAGATGTAAAGAGAGGTCGACATGTTTCAGCAAATATGTTGGACAACTGAGTCCTTGCTTTCTTCAGGACCTAGGAATTGCTTGTGCTACTGCAATGTGAAAAAAGAGATACATAAACATAAAAAAAACACATAACTCGTGATGTGACAAGGAATAAGATCACCTGACATCCTAGGTGTCTTCTTATCATCCAGTTTATGGATCATGCATACCACCGAGTTAAGGGAGTTGTGGACCTCACCCCACCTGGCAGCGGCTCAGGTAAAGAGGGAAGCACCGCTCTGTCCGTCGGTACTTCTCAGTACCGACGGACAGAGCGGTGCTTCCCTCTTTACCTGAGCCGCTGCCAGGTGGGGTGAGGTACTTCTCAGTACCGACGGACAGAGCTCTGAAGGTTTCACTTATGTAAATTAAAGGGGCCTCAAACATTCCATACCATTTCCAAGCTTTATTTCTGTCATTATAGACCATAAAGCATAACGTATAATACATACATCACTAGATTTGGGCGATAAAAACATCAATAAACATTAAAAAAAATTATAACCAGAATACAGATGAATTGATCAGGTTTCAAAACAGTTAAAAAGATGTTTAGAAATTAAAAAGAAGTAAAAACAGCAATTTTATGAATTAATAGTGTTGAAACAGTAGAAAATACAAAGAGGGCGTTTAACATATGCGGGGGGGGGGGTTTAAAAACGTACGGCGCCTAAGCCACATAGAATTGAGGAAACGGGACACCGCAAAAACAATTGGAGGGTGGGTGTCAGTTCTCAAAACTCTAAAGGCCTCCAGACACTGCCTATACACCAAGTTCCTGCAAAGTGGTAAGAGCCAGTACCTCCTGGCTGCATTATAGCCAGGACAAAAAAAAACATGAAAGACTGACTCTTCTTGGCTGGCACAAGCAGGACATCCAATGGGAGAAGCTTTTGACCATTTGTTTGTAAATTCATGAACCGGCAGGGAGCACAATCTGAACTGTATATATAGCTTGCTTGCCATGGATATTTGAACAACATCAAGGAAAGACTCAAATAGATACTGGTCTTTAAAATTAAGGAAGTCAGAAGTTAGGTGGCCTAGTTTTGTGCTCCCCTGAGTTTGAGCCAGTCTGAGCAGTCTGTATGCTTTAACTATTTCGATCCTCGATATTGTCGGGGACACTTCATCAGGGTGGGTCCGTAGGTTTGGCTGGCCTAATCTGAAGGACATATCTCTTATGTGTGCAAACCAGGATAGTTTTCCCACCCCTGGGAGTCCCAGAATCGCCTTAAGTTCAAACTGGTAGACTGTTAGTTCGGGGGTTGCCCATAGTCTACGCCAGAAAGTCAAGGGTCTCAGTCCAATCTCTTCCTCTATGGGTCTAATCCCAAGATCCATACGTAGGGGGATGAGAGGGGTACTTAGTGGTAGACCAAAGAGCTGCCTCATAAATTTATTCTCAGATTTGGCCAATCCACCTGCAGGGAGATGACCCCAAAGCTCTGCTCCATACATTATAGTACTCCTGATTTGGACTTTGTAAATCTCGGCCAGCGGGGCCGGCAGTCTATATGATGAGTTCCTGAATGATTTTACTATACCCCCAGCCATCTGTACAAGCCTTAAGCCTGCCTTTTCTTGCTGCGGGCAACATCAAAATGTTTCTGTCAGCATAACCCCAAGGTAATCAAAGACAGCTACCCTCTCTAGCTGGGTGCCATTTAGAGAGGGATTTGGGAGAGAGGTTTTGCTTGGGTTAAAAACCATATACTTGTTTTTTGATTTGTTGATCCCCAACCCCCTGTCTTTACAAAATAAAGAGAAGCTGTCAAGGATCCTTTGGATTCCCATGGGAGACTTGGATAGTAACAAGGTGTCGTCCAAAAACATCATTGCTGACACCTTGTCACGGACCAGCTTTGGGGCATCATTGTTAGCTACCTCATTTAATTGGTCCGCCAGAGCATTAGTTAAAAAACAGAACAGTGTAGGGGCCAGAACACACCCCTGCCATACACCTCTATTTACTGGAAAACAGGGGGGTTAGTTCCCCATATTTCCCGTATCTCCCCTGGGCAAAATTTCCAGTATGCAGGCGATTAATCAAAGACAGCAAGTAGGGCGGAATGCCCATTTGCTCAAGAACCAGCCACAGTTTATCTCGAGGTACCAAATCAAAGGCTGATTTAAGATGAACGAAAATCAAATAAAGGCTCCCACCCTCTATTGACACCGTCTTCCAATATAATAATTGTAGCCTGAAGGTTTGGTCAATAGTGGAAATATTTTTATGAAAACCAGCCTGGTGCGCACTCAGGATTTCGTGCTCATCAACCCAGGACTGGAGACGCTCCAGGACAATCCTGGCAAACAACTTCTGAGTGACATCAATCACTGGCCCGGTGCCCCTAAAATCCTAGAACCCACTGTCGTAGTATTACATATTTGAAAGTTTAGCATGTCCCATCTTCAAAATCTGTTCTGTCTGTGTTTCTCTATGTGAAAAATAAGGTATATATTTAATTGATAGTTTCACGGATGAGAGAATTAATCATGCAGTGTCTAGTATCTCATCAGCAAACCATTGCTCATTGTATTTCAATGTTTAAGGAGGCCTCCCCTCTCATGCATTCATCCATTGACTTATGTAACTACATCCACGCATCCTACCCTCACCCTTTCCCCTAGCATTCCCCAGCAATTACTCGGTCATCTGCGCATCACCCTTGAATTCACACTTATCTAGCTCACTCATCCACATGCATCAACATGAAGTTGTGCATCCATACATTCATACATACTCAACTTTCAACCACCCTCAACCATGCACATTTCCATCCACCCTTCTTCACGCATCAGTTTGTTAACTGATATCTAAGTGTTCATCCATATATCCACATGTGCATCAAGCATTCACCTCAGTATGCACAGTCATCCAATCATCTGTTTAACCATGTATTCTTCACCTCCACATCCATCAGTCCATCCATTAATTGACAACTACCTCTGCAAGCTGCCATTTGTTTTTTGCCTAACTGCATTTCTCGCTAAATTTTGTCTGTGTAAATGGGCCACATGTACGACCGCTTCATTTTGCGACTCACAACTAGGAAGTCACAAAATGCAATGTACTAATGTGTCTCAGACACATTTAATTGATCTACCTCATCAATATTCATGAGGTAGGTCACAACTTGCGACCCACTGGGAATCGCTAAAAACACAGGGATGGTGGCCTGCTGGGGACAGCAGACCACCATGTTTGTGTTTGCTTTTAAATAAAGCAACTTTTTTTTTTTAAATGCAGCTCATTTTTATTGAAGGAAAACGGGATGCGTTTCAAAAAGAAAAATGAAACGTTTCAGTTTAATTTTTTAACCATGGGCAGAGGTCTGTGGGACCACCACCTGCCTGCTCTTACAAAATGTTTTAGCAACCAGTTACAAAGGGGAAGGGGCCACCTGGAGACCACTTCCTGTTAGCCACTGGCTTGCTACCTGCTTGAATTAGGCGGTAAACTGCAATATTTTACAACTGCATTCTGGTCGCAAAACATTCAGACATCCCCCTGCGACTCGCTGTTAATTAGGGATGCCCTTGACCCGCCCCAACCTAATAGTGACTTGCAACCCCTATTTTGGGAGTGGTAATTGGTTACCGACTCGCAAAATAGGGTTTGTACAAGGATATTTAGCGGTCACTAACTGCCCGATCCTCTGTTTGTGCCTGCGAAAACTTTTTGTACATGTGGCACTATATGCATCTGGGTATGGTTATATGGGTACACAGATGTATGTTTTCTGTTCCTGTATCCAAACAGCAACATAACTATTACAAAAAACACATATGCCTACAATAGGCAAGCGAGACCTATTGGCTTTGACATTGCTTGTTTCACTTGTATTATTTTTTGGTTTCGGGCATTAACTCACTTCTTTTGCCACAAAAATGAGAGGGTCGCAAATGAATCTAGAAGAGTCTCAAGCTCTAAAACTATTGCTCTAGGTATGCAACTACTTTATTTTGCATAGTGAACCTATTTTAGGTTCACAAGGTATGCATAGATCATCTAGCGATATTTCCATCTTATGAAGGCGGGTGGTGGAGGGGGTAGGTTGAGCTGTTCCAGCAGCATGTTTGAAAACAGTCGGTGTTCAGAGAACCTGTATATAGATGACAATGCCACAACTGAGCAAATGCCATTAGAGGAGACATTATCAATTTATGTTAGGGTTGCCTCCTTGTTGCTATTCGGGCCAGTCCTAAGTTTTATTGCTAATGTTTTCCGATCTAATGAGTAGCATGATTGTATTGTCTTCTACTACTACTCTGAAAACCTGGTCCAGCCAACAAGCACATTTACTAATACAGGCAGAGCAATATTGTGTTAAGTAATAAAAGATACAGTCTTGGCAGGCCAATCAGATATTAATCTGTTCAGAGACTACAGAGACAGTGTCCTTTCTGGGTCACTCCTCATGGCCTGACTTTTGTGTTCTGGAATTTCGATACTAGGGCAAGTATTCATAATCGTTCAAAGTAGCTACCCAATTTAATACACAATTGTTACTTTGTAATATGCACAAAAGATGTAAGCGTGTGTCCCCTGTGATTATGGCCATAATGGAATTGAAATGGAGAGAAAGTAGTTTGTTTTAACTTGGCTGTGGGATTTTCCTGTGTATCCTTTACATTTTCAGACGCCCACCTGTAAGCCTTCTAATCAATGAGACACAACCAATTCCAAAAACGATTTAAACTGATAGGGTCAACATTATTTAAGCTATCTACTATTACTATGAAGGAACCTCAATGTTTTAATCTGCTTGTTAATGGTAGGATAAGTTTGTGGTCCAGTCAGGTACTTTATTTTAGATATATTACATATTAGATTATCATTTTGAGTCAGTCCGCAATGAAAATACTAAATAAGTTGAGAATATAGATATTTTGATGCAAAACGAAGAGTCCCATTAGATGGATCATATTAATAGCATATCCTGCAGGAAACATAAGAGAAGTACTGCAAACTTGACTGACGAGGAATCGTTCTTTGCAAAATAGTCTTACATTGTTGAACTTCTTTATTTATTACAGGATTATGCTTTTCTTTAGATGATGATGTTGTTTCTGATTATGTTTATTTTAAGTGATTAGACGCTCTTTGGTTCTAATTTCTGTGTACCAAGACCCCAAAGGAAGTGGCATACCCTAAAAGAGTGTAAACATTTCCTATAGATTTAAGCATTACTAATGACAAAAGCAGCCTTGAGCTTCAGACATAAAACTGCATTTAAAAGTGACACACAGACATTTGGTGCTGGAAAAGTGAAAACACGAGGCCTTAGTTCAAGTCAGATGCTTTCCAGATACCTTGCTTGTTTATATAAAACATAACTGTCTGTTGAGTTATACATTTGGATCAGTGTTTCTTATTATAGTATTTTATTTTCTGTGTTATATGTAATCTGTGCCAGACACTGGGGTGAAACAGCGGTTTACATAAGGAATGGACAATATAATGTCACTAGTTTGAAAATAAACCACCATTCTTTTGATCATCTATTGCATTGTGCCTGAAGGACAGACAGACCGACAGGCGTAGGCCAGAATATATGAATCAAAAGCTGTCCTGATCAAGGGTTAGTGACGGTGCTTGGAAATCAAGTTGAACTGCTTGCGGGATATTATAAGAGACAGCACCAGAGCAGAAGTTATTTCAGGCCCTCTTTGAAAGATTCAAACGTTGTGTCGGTGAATACTGGGATGGGCTGTCGTGGAGGAGAGGAGGGGTAAACGTGAGGCGATGAGCGGGATTCAGTTTCAAATGTGTTAAGTGTTACCTGAAGAGGAGCAAATTTATTTATTAAACATAGGGGGTTCCAGGAGAAATGTTTCAGCACTTCACAAGGATCGCCCAAATGGGTTCCCGGGAGGTAGGTTTTTAGGTCTCGGCTCTTAGCAATGTGTATACGCCGTCTCGAAAAGAGACCCATTGTTACCCTTTAGGAATTTCAGCCTGCACATAGGCTTGCCAGTTGAAGGCTCCCTCGTCGCTCCATTATTCGTTCTCCCCATTTGACCATGGCATGCATTTGTCACGCAATGCATGTGTCAAGCCTCTTCCCTGAGAACAGTGACCAATTACTGCTAAACATACGCGGTGGCCATTTTAAGGCATTGTTTTGGTACTACTTTTTAAATGTACTAGCAGCCCGCCCCGACCTTGTCCGTGAGCAATCAGGCTTCCCCGACCCCCGCCCGCCCCGACATAGCAGCCCGTTCCGAAATGAGTGTTCAGGGCCCCCGTCCGCCCGGCGCCCCCCCCCCCCCCCCGCCATGAGTGTTCAGGGCCCCCGCCCGCCCCGGCCCCCGTTTCCTGATGTTGTCCTCAGAGTTATTCCAGGGCACTTAAATGTACATTTAAAAATGGGTGAGTGTCACATTGTCAGCACAGTCACGTCACAGGGTCCAAGGCTGATAACCTGGTGGCCTTTATTTAGAGCACTGCTTGTTATGACTCGTCTCTTGTGAGGTGACTGTCAAAGATTGTTTTATGAAGAGTCATTGCAGAGCGCCAGTGTGGGCACAGGGGGCTCTGTTTGGCAGTGCGCCATACATTGTGTGGCTTGTATGGGTACGGTTTACTTGCCAGCATGGATGGGAGATGGAGGGGGTGGGGTGGGATGCAGCAGGATACTGTTTTCTTTTCATAATCTTACGGTTTACGTTCCTTCTGGTTCTTTACTTTTGTGTCAGCCCTATGATGGTATTACTTTTTGCATCCCCACTCCCCCCACCCCCCTTTCCCGCCTGTTATTGTCTGGTCGTAAGAGATTTCTCTGCGCCTACGCAAAAATGATAAATATTTAATTTCTGGGCTACTCTCCTTTCTATTGTCACTGTGTTAGTTACAAGGTGCACATTTTGTGTTCTCCCATAGACAAATGTGTTGAGTTGTAATGCACTCAGTGGGTTACGTACTGACTGCAGAGCTGTGTGTGTGTGTCCAGTAATATAATGGCGCACAGCGAATCCTATTACAAGCATGTATTTCAATGTAGCAAAGGAACTTTTCTCAAACATCTCTCGTTATGTCTCGAGATTGCTTAGGTGTGCCAATGCTTGTTTTGATAGGTATCTTGGCGAGCCACAGTGAATGGATTTGCGTCATATGCAGACTATTTTGACTATTATGCTTATAGCTTGTACAGAAAGACAATACAGGCTCAATAGGGCTGGTGTAATGTGCTTAATGAGTCTCTCTACTACATGAAGAGTTACCTGCAGCGGAGCGATATAGGAATTCCTATTAGAAAGGCATTTCCATAGTCTAGTCTAGATAAGACCAGTGTTTGTGTGTTTGTACCACAATCCTGAAGGTGGTGGTGGTGGAAAGCCATCCAGGACTGAATGTCCTCTAGGATTTGACCTAGAAGGATTATGTCTTCTGGGATGGTGACCTCTGGGTATAAGTGTGTTTCATCAGAAAGGGGTGGTATGATACATTTGTTTCAGAAGCACGGGGAGCAGTTCAATGCATATGTTACAGAGAGCTGTTCCTGTATTTGACCTGCAAAGACAGTTTTATATTTAAAACATTTATATGTTTAGTCACATCTTCAGAGGTCCAATGTCCTCCGACCTGCAATTCGCTTTGATGCCTACCACATACCATGTTTGATGAGTTTATCAAATATTTCCTGGGTCCACCACTTTATCTTTTATTTGCAACTCGCGTGTTACATTAGAACTTCCCAGTTCTCTAATGCATGTGACCATTGGATTGACACATCGACTCTAGAGATGTTCCTGTACTAGCAGCTGAGTGTGTGATGACATCATCACTCAGAGACCTTCATCACAGTTTTTACTGTCACAGACTGTGACGTCTGGAAGAGGGAGAACTCTTCCCAACATGCCCGAACCATCTTTGGTATTATCATTGCCCTGCTCATATTCAACTCTGGGCCCAAAGAAATTCTGCAAGGAATGCATGTTCACTGTGAACACTAATTGATATAGGAGTGGTATCACTCTCCAATTAAGGTGGGAGTACCCCAAGGACCAACCCTTTCCCCAACCCTCTTCAATCTTTACCTCGAACCGCTAGCAGAAGTACTACGCACCGCCAATATCTCCTACCACATGTATGCCGATGACACCCAGATCTACATAATAATCTTTTCTCCGGAGGAGAACTTTTTCCCCTGATTGGGGCCTTGAAGTTGACTGTCCAATGGCTCACCTCCAACCAGCTCAAACTGAATGCACAAAAAACAGAATTCCTTCTAATCCCCCCAGCCCAAAACAACCCTGACATTCCGGAATGGACTAAGTCGAACACAGCCCTAAACTGCCCACCGACCATAATAGACTCTGCCAAATCCCTTGGAATAACCCTGGACAGCAGCTTGAATATGCGTGACCACATCAACTCAATGGCCAAAACCGCCAGGTTTCACCTGAGCTATCTAAGAAAACTAAAACCTTTCCTTGACACTTCCAACCTAAAAATGGCATTCCAGGCACTAGTTATCTCCAGACTCAAATATGGATGCTCTATCCTTTCTGGCCTATCCAAGATCTCCCTGGCCCCCACTAACAGCCTGCCTCCATACCGCCGCCAGACACCTAACAGGTACCAAAAAATTCGACCACATCTCACCACATCTAAAAGCTCTGAACTGGCTTCCTCTTGCAGCTAGAATCCAACTTAAACTGGCATGTATCACTCACAAGGCTCTACACATTAAATCCCCTGCATTTCGTGCCTAGAAGCTCATTGTGGCCAGAGGAGCCAGAAACTCCCGGCCCTCCAGAGACCTTTTGCTCCAGCCTCCGTGCTTTCGAAAGGAAAAAACCTATAATCGTGCGTTCTCTGTGGCCGCACCAAGAATATGAAACTCATTCCCGCCCGCCACTTGAAGAATTCCGTCTTTGGCACGTTTTAAAAAGGAAGCCAAAACCTTCCTAATGGGCAAATTCCTCTCCTAATTCTTGCATTGCACTCACCTTCAGCGACCTTGTTTTTATTCTATTACTATTACACCTCGGACTGACCAGAATCTATCCACCCGGCACCTCCTGGTACTCCACCCTTATATTCTTGGATCTTCATTCTTGTAAAATGTTTATACTTGTTTTTATTCCATGTGCCACCCCCCTTGCCTAAGTCTTATTTGTATACAATCTGTTAACCCTGTAAAGTGCTCTGATACCCTAATGGGTCAAGTCAGCGCTCTATAAAACACAAATAAATAAATACAAATAAAAATCACTGTTTATACTGTTCTGACACTGCTGGAATGAATTTTCATTTACTAACCAGCCTTCTACAAAAGGAAAAATGTGTGAACATTTTGCTTAATGATGGTCGAAGCCACCACTACAAGATTGCACTCCACTCAGAACCGACAATATTACGAATGACAACTGAGTGAATTTTTAATTTCTCCATCCCAAACCTGAGATACAAATGATGTCCCTGTGACACTTGAATGTCACGGTGGGCATCTGTTGGAACAGAGAAAGTTCTCAGTATGGCTCTGGCGAGTGGGCATCAACGCCTCACAATCTCCAAGCTTAACTGTATTCTTTTGACCTTTTCCTCGGCACATAGGACAAATATGCGTGTGCTCTGTGGACAATTTTGTGACATACTGCGATCCATAATTCAGCTATGTGGCCCAGAGGGGCCCACCACGCACTCCCTCTTCTTCAAGCATGACTACGTTCAGCCACCGGACCTTAGTGGGCTAGCAGTGATTCTAATAGCACAGTAGGCCCTTTTAACTGTCGCCTGCTAGGGAGAGCAGCCCACTGGCCTCCTGCTTTCTTAACCCCTTCCACGCTCATGACGAGCTGGGCTCGTCATGCAGTAGCCTCCTGCTACGCTGATGACGAGCCCAGCTCGTCATGAATAATGGGGTTCATGGGTTTCCAGCACAGGGGAAAAATCCCCATAGCATTCAAGAGGTTAAATTCGGTTTGCAAGTCCCCAGCAATCAAGTTTTCTGCCACTCCATGTGAGACACGGATATCTTATGATTGTGTGTGTATAAGGATGCGTGTGACACTTATGGCCACCCTGGGTGCCATTAAATGTTCAGCTCTAATTTAGGGGTACATAAAACAAAGGATCGGTAGGAGAGCCCAGACAACAGATGAATATTTGATGGATTCCCCCAAAACATTCCAGGAACCCTTTGTAATGTGTCAGGCTGAGGAGTATTACAGAGAGCAGACAAAGGGCCCCTCCTTTCCTGGCCACTGTTCTCTGAAGGGCTACTTCCTAGTGGCAGTTAAGTCAAGCATCCCTCACAGGTTTTCATCACAGTTTTCACAAGGCCTACGTCTTTCTGCTCTTCTTTTTAGTTGCACCTGACAGAAGACTCTGCTTCCCCCCTCAATCCTATTTGCACTTTGTGACAAAGACTTTGGCAGCAGTTGTCTGAGTTGAATAAGTACAAGGGCAGAACTGCTCAGAACTGTACACAGTGACAGATGGAACACACCACAGCAGTCTACAACTTTGGTATAAAGATATAACAGATGATTATATCCAGGGTCTCAAAGTTTCTTTTCTGAAGTTTGCTTACACTGGCAGACGGAAATGAATAACTTATACTTTGAAGGGGTGAGCTGGCCAACTACTCAGGAGGGACATTGGAGGTTTCATAGCAAGACGTGATGCCATAAAGGTGCTGACTCAGAACAAGCTACAAAGGCTCACTCTATGGCCAGAAGATATTAGCACTACTCTCGGATGGTGAAATCCAGGAGTTCCTGAGGTTCCACTACAGACAGACCTCACTGCTTAACCTCCAGGACAGAGGGTACCTGGAAACTTAAGTCCAAGCAGGTTCCCAGACATCTCAAAAGAAGCATGAAGATGTGCAGCACTGCAATAAATCACAAAAGAAATACAAAGCCAAAAGGTTCTACAAGAAACTGGGCCACCATCAATGTTTTACATTGAAGGCATGCCAAAACACTGTGACAGAGAGACCAACACCAGGAACTAAGTGCTCAATTGTGATGGGCGTTGACCATTTGGGTGGTGGGCTTGTGTGTATGCTCCAGGAAGATTCTCCAACCGCACCATTCACTGAGATATAAGCGCTGCAGTCTACCTGTCGTCTTCTGGACTGCTGCTGAGCAGTCTCAGCTCAACTGATAGCTGCATGGTTCTCCAGATCCCAGCCAGTTGGACTAAGACAAGCTACTACTCGTCCATCACCAGAGGCCAGGTGATAGAGCAGGATAATTTAGCTTGAAATAAGGGCCTCATTTACACCAGGCATTAACACGAAAATGCTTAAAAGAATGAAAAGTAGGAAAAGAACAAGTTACTTACCTTCGGTAATGCTTTTTCTGGTGGATACAGTATCAGCCTGTGGATTCCTCACCTTTTGAATATCCCCTGCGCCAGCATTCTGCGGAAATTCTTTCTTAGCTCTCCCATGTCGACGAGGACGTCATATTAGCACGGCTCCGCTCGCTACACCCAATGGCATCATCGGAGCCATAAGAAGACCTCGTCGGTGCACTGACGTCAGTTCCACCCATTTGTTCCGTGCCACTGAGGCAAACGGGCGGACTGACACATTTTCAAATGTATACATAGTATACGAAGTATATATATATACAAATGCATAACCAATAAAGGCATGGAGAACAAGCAACAAACCAAGCATTTCCCACTATTAAAACATAAGCATGATTAAGACATATTAAAAAACATTCATGTTAAACAGTAAAAGCATCTTTTGGTAGAAACAGGTGGACAACGGGGAGGCGGGTGGGACAGTGAGGAATCCACCGGCAGATACTGTATCCACCAGAAAAAGCGTTACCAAAGGTAAGTAACTTGTTCTTCTGATGGATAATCCTACCTGTGGATTACTCACCTTTTGAATCGAATCCCCAAGCTGTACCTCTCCCAGAGGAGGGTGTCCACCTGACTAGACCAAAAAATCTTGCACCACAGATAGAGCAAAATGGCCATCCCTGCTAACCTCCAAATCCAAGCAGTAATGCTTTGGAAAAGTATGGAGGGGAGGCCCAAGTTGCTGCTTTACAAATATCAATGACAGGAACACCTCTAGACAAAGCAGAAGAAGATTATTTAGCTCTGGTGGAATGAGCTCTGATACCTTCAGGAGGGTCCCTCTTGGACAAGGCGTAGCAAATCTTGATGCACAAGATAATCCACCTTGAGATAGTCCGCTTGTGCACAGCCTTGCCTTTCATCTTCCCAACGTACCCCACAAAGAGCTGATCATCCAGTCTCAGATCTTTTGTTCTGTCCAAATAAAAGCTGATAGCTCTCTTAGGATCCAAACGGTGAAGTCTCTCCTCCTCCTTGGAAGGGTGAGGGGGAGGATAGACGGTAGGTAAGGTAATGGACTGTCCCATATGGTAAGGAGTAACCACCTTAGGAAGGAAAGCAGCCCTGGTCCTTAGAACCAACTTATCTACATGAACAGTCAAGAAAGGAGGTTTAGAACTAAGAGATTGAACCTCACTTACCCTCCTAGCCGAGGTAACGGCAATCAAGAACACCGTCTTAAAAGAAAGAAGCCTCAACGGGCAACTATGAAGAGGCTCAAAAGGAGCACCCATTAAAAAGGTGAGAACAAGATTTAAATCCCACTGGGGCATAATAAAAGGAGTGGGAGGAAACCTATTAGTAAGTCCCTTAATGAACCTCACAACAATTGGGGACTTAAATAAAGACGGCTGATCCGGCAAACATAGAAAAGCCGGCAAAGCCAACAAATATCCCTTTACTGTAGCCACAGCACAACCTTGCTGGGCCAAAGAAAGAGAAAACTCCAGAATATTAGACAAACGAGCTTTCAAAGGATCTATGGCCCTCCGCACCATTTAACAAATCTAGACCATCTGGAGGAGTAAATAGACTTAGTGGAGTGTCGCCTGGACGATAAAATAACACCCGCCACAGGAGAGCGAAGGAACTCAGGTTGCCCCGTTCAATCTCCAGGCATGAAGGTGCAAGCTCTGGAAGTGGGGGTGTAGAACCTGCCCCTGCGACTGCGAGAGGAGATCTGCCCTGAGAGGGAGACTGAGCGAGGGTGCGATGAGAGGTGAAGTAGATTCTTGTACCACACCCTTCTTGGCCAATCCGGGGCGATCAATATGACTTGGGCCCGATCTTGGCGAATCTTCCTCAGAACCCGAGGAATCAAGGGTATGGGAGGAAAGGCGTAAAGGAGCTGAGAGCTCCAATCCAACTGAAATGCATCCCCCAGCGCTCCCTGCATCGGATACTGGAGACTGCAGAACAACGGACAGTGCGCGTTCTCGTAAGTGGCAAATAGGTCCAACCGAGGAGACCCCCACATCTCGAAGATGTGATGGACCACCTCCGGATGAAGTCACCACTCGTGATCAGCCGAGTAATGCCAACAGACAGTCTGCACGAACATTCAGCACACCGGCTAGATGATTTACAAACACAGAAATCTGATGGACCTGAGCTCAGGACCAGAGTCGCAGAGCCTCTCGACAGAGACGATACAACCCCACTCCTCCCTGCTTGTTAATGTACCACATTGCGGTAGTATTGTCCGTCAGGACCTGGACCGACTGACCGTGAAGGGAAGGAAGAAAAGCCTTTCGTGACAAACGTATCGCCCGCAATTCCAGAAGGTTGATGTGAAGCAACCTTTCCTCTGGAGACCAAAGACCCTTGACCTCCAGATGAGCACCCTACCCTAGAGTGGAGGCATCCGTGATCACTGTGGCCACCGGCGGAGTATGCTGAAAGGGCTTTCCTTGAGGTAGGTTGCCCTGCACAACCCACCAAGTCCGCTCCGCTGCAGAGTCTCTGGAGATTCTGACCTTCTCCCCAAGATCTCCATTGTGCTGATACCACTGCCTGAGGAGGCACCACTGGAGTGCCGTCATGTGCCAGTGCGCATGACTGACAAACAGTATGCAGGAAGCGAACAGACCGAGCAGACCAAGGACCTTCAGGACTGGAACAACCGCTCCATTGTGAAATACAGGAATCCTCTCCTGAATGTCGAGAATCCTTTGCGGAGGCCGAAATGCCTGACACACAATAGTGTCAAGTACTGCCCCTATGAACAGGGTGCACTGAGAAGGCACCAGGTGAGATTTGGGTACATTTATCAAGAAACCCAAGTAGAACAACAGTTGCATTGTCATTTGCAAGTGGCGCAACACCATCTCCGGAGACTTGGCTTTTAACAGCCAGTCGTCCAGATAGGGGAAAACCGGAACCCCTGACCTGAGATGTGGCACTACCACCGTCATCACCTTTGTAAAGACCCGAGGTGCGAAAGTCAAACCAAACGGAAGAATCGCAAGCTGGTAGTGTTACGACCCCACCAGGAACCGTAGGTACTTCTGATGCGACTTCAGGATGGGAAGATGAAAATACGCATCCTGCAGATCGATATACATCATCCAGTCTTCCTGTTGCAGCGCAAGAAGAACCTGAGCCAAAGTCAATATTTTTAACTTTTCCTGTCTGAGGTAAAGATTCAAAATCCTGAGGTCCAAGATCGGCCTCAATTGACCTTCCTTCTTTGGGGATCAGGCACCCCTGACCTCTCTCCTGCTCTGGAACCACCTCTATCGCACCTTTCTGTAACAAAGTAAGAACCTCCTGCTGCAAAAGCAGTAAGTGGTCCTCTGAACACCAACCCTGGCAAGGAGGGTAAGGAGGAGGAAACTCTAAAAAAGGGAGGGCGTAACCATTCTCTGCAAGATTTAAAACCCAACGGTCTGAAGTAATCGATTTCCAATCTTGTAGAACGTGGGACACCAGACCCCCTACAGGCCCAGCATGTTCTAAGATGGAGGATTTAGAACTACTTTCCTGAGACACCACCGGAGGACGAGGACTGCTGCCGGGCTGCTCCCCTAAGACGTCCTCTATTTTTACCCCTGTACAATTTGTACAAAGGATTCTACTGTTGGCTCTGTTGAGACTGTTGGCAGCCACGAAAGGAAGCAGCCCTTCCAAACCACGATACTGCCTGTAGCCGTACCCTCTAGACTGCGTTAAGGCCCAGAGATCTTGCAGTCGCTCTGCTATCCTGTAAGCGTTGCAAGGCAGAGTCAGCTTTAGTGCCAAACAGTCTTGACCCATCAAAGGTCAAAACCAGAAGAGTTGCCTGAACATCAGGAGAAAATACGGATGATCTGAGCCAAGCTTGTCTTCTTGTTGCTACAGAAGACCCCATTACACGAGCCACAGAGTCAGCAGTGTCCAGACCCGATTGTATCACTTGACGGGCCGCAGCTTGTGAATCAGAAAGGTCCTCCAGGAAATTATTCCGGTCATCTTCAGGTAATTTTGGAGCTAGCTGCTTGACTGAGTCCATCAGAGCATAGATATTCCTCCCAAGAAGACATCTAGCATTAGTGGACCTTAGTGGCATACTTGCAGAATAAAATACATTCTTGGCCGATAGCTCAATTTTTTTAGAATCTCTATCACCTGGTATATTAGGAAATGAACCGGAAGATTGCTTCGAACAAGAAGCCAGTACCACCAAGCTTTCAGGTGATGGATGTGAAGACAGAAACGCCGGATCCCCAGGAGCAGGTCTGTACCTTCTTGCAATGGACTGTGAAACTGCAGGAGCAGTCAAGGGTTTTTGCCAGACCTCTAAAATAGGCTATGTTAAAGCCTCATTGAAGGGTAGAAGAGGTTCAGAAACTGCTGAAGATGTATTTAGAACCTCAGTCAGGATGTTGGTATTTACCTCAGCTGTAGGTAACTGCAGCTCAAGCAACTCAGCTGCCTTCCTTATTACGACATAAGGAGCAACATCATGTAATACCTCTGCCTTTGGATGAGAGGTCATACTCAGGTGAAGTATCTAATCCCACTGGCTTCCTGTAAGTCTTCAAAGTAGTCCACAGATTCAACAACTTCCTCCTGTTCCTGTCTATATTCCTTCTCTTCAAAGAGCCTCTGTGCATCCCTTCTAGAGTGCTGCTTCAGAATCGGCGTCGGCGCCGCCAGACGTGGCGCCGGTGAGGAAAGCATCGGCGCCGATGGAGGACCTTCAGCTTCAATTCTTGGCGACAAACAAATCCGAGGCGGCATAGACTCGACAGCGGAAGGAGTCAAGAGGAACCGGAATGGTGGACCTCGGTGCCGGAAAATGCCAAGCCGGAGTCGTCTGCAAGAATGGCACGTCAGGAGTACCATCCTCAGCCGCCTGGACTACTGCAACGCCTTATTACTGGAATCACCTGGATATCTGATCTCCAGACTGCAGAGAATCCAGGCGGCAGCAGCAGCTAAGTTGGCACTCTCACGAGCCCGCCGATCCTCTACAACCCTAGCGTTAGCTGACCTGCACTGGCTCCCAGTGCCTCAGAGGATCCTCTTCAAGTCCCTATGCACCGTCTTTAAAGCAGTGCATGGTCAGGGCCCTAAACCACTCCAAGACAAGTTCCATTGCCCTCCGCTCCTCGTCCACTAACCTAGTCAGAATACCTAGGATTAGGAAAGCGACCCAGGGTGGCAGAGCTTTTAGCGTAGCAGCAGCCCGCCTCTGGAACAGCCTTCCAATCGAGATCAGTAAAATCAACAAATTACTGCTATTCCGCAAAAAATCAAGACCTGGCTCTTCCCAAAAGTATAGTCCCCCCCCCAGGGGTAGCAGTAACAGACCCTCATTGGAGACATCCTCCTCTTGCTCTCAATACTGACTGCTCTTAGTTGCACCTTCTTAAGCGCCAAGATGCCCGCAGGGTTGCAGCGCGCTCTACAAATGGTATAAATAAATAAATAAATAAATGGCACGAAGTGCGCCTGGGCATACTGTTGAGGTATACCCAAATTGAAAGCCAAAGGACCCACGTGCCTGAAGGAGCACCAGATGGATGAGAAGCCCTGGCAAACATGCCAAACATCGCATTTAAAAAATGCATAAGGTCTGTTCCAGGAGCAGGAAAAGGAGGATATGGATCCGTACCTTCCAGAATCACCCGAGGCTGATCTGAAACCTGCGGAGCCGGAGAAGACCGCACACGCACAGATGAAACCACATGAGCTGGAGATGACTCCCTGGGCGTCGGAGACTTACTTGGAGCCAGAGAACCTTCAGGCGTCAAAGGGCCCTTTGACGCTGGCGACCTCGGAGCCGGAGATTGAACCGGCATCGCTCGTGCCGATGGACTTTGAGATGGAAAAACAAAGCCTTTCCTTCGAAGCCGCTTAACTGGAGAAGGCAACCTCGAAGCCCTGTTCTTCGACGAACGGCGTAGAGAACCGGGTCTCTTCTGTGACTTCTTGTGTTTTCTTGACTTCGAATTGTAGGAAGACGACGACTTCACACGTTTCTGACCGCTCTTCTCTTTTTTGACTTTAGCCATAAAATGTTTAGCCTCACGTTCTTTAAGGGCATTAGGATTCATCTTCCTGCAGCTTCGACACTCTTCAACGTCGTGATCAGAAGATAATCACCAGAGGCAATCTTCATGGGGATCAGTGATCGACATGTGACCTCCACACTCCCTGCAGGGCTTAAATCAAAACTTCCTAGAAGTAGCCATTAGAAATCTTCAAGGAAACAAAGTAATAACCACAGAAAATGGAGAGTCTCTAGAAAAACCGTTACGCGTCGACGGCACGGAAAAAAGGCAACTGACGTCCGCATGCCGACGAGGTCTTCTTATAGCTCCAATGACGTAATTGGGAGTCACGAGTGGAGCCGTACTATTATGACGTCCTTGTCGACGTGGGAGAGCTAGGAATGAATTGTCCGTGGAATGCTGGCGCAGGGGATATTCAAAAGGTGAGGAATCCACAGGCAGAAGTATTCATCAGAATTTGCCTTTTCTTAAAAGTACAAATTAACGTGTAGCACTTGGCTTACTTGAACTTGATGCTGTGTAGTTCCTAGGAATACCCCCGAACCTGCGTGTTTTGGATGACCTAACCTGACGGCTTGGTGTCCCAACCACTTCCGGACAACCCCACAAGATATGTCAGCGGTTAGACCAGCGAGCTCTACAGTACGACTACCACCTCCCTGTATTCTACAGTGGTGTAGGTAGTTTCTAGAAACCACTGAACAGAACAAAAAACAAGTTACTTACCTGTACACTGTGGTTCTCCAGTATTGATATCTTTCATAGATTCCCATGCTTGTATTTTCCCCATCATGGTGGGAGTCTCGCGGTAGTTAAAAAAGAAGTACCATCGAAGTACATAGCAACCACCAAAAGGAAATAAAAACTTAAACATTCGTCAGCTTCTTTATGTAGGTCCAAACTTCAACCAATCAGAGACCAACCGTAGACTTCAACTCCCCAGCAGAGCCGCCAGACCTCAGATTTCGCGCACAATTCTGCTAAGGTTAAGAAGTAACATGAGATCAGAAATGGCATGACAAGACGGGGAGGAGGGAGGGCCACATGTGAATCTATGCAAGATATCAAAACTGGAGAACCACAGTGGACAGGTAAGTGACTTGTTTTTTCTCCAGCATTGAATCTTTCATAGATTCACATGCTTGTATCAGAGTAGTTAGCAGTGTCATTCCTTAAACTTGCGACTAGATGAAGACCTTCATATGCAATAAAAAATTAACATATTTAAACATACCAATACATATGAATCATGAAATCCAAGTAAATTGTTAAATAGCAAATAAATCTGTTAAAAACTAAATACACAAGATTAATAGAAGTGATAGATACGAACGACTGTACCTTAAGCACACAGATGTCTTAGGACAGCTTGACCCACTGCTTCATCCGCTTTCCATGCCAAGTCTACGCAGTAGTGCTTGGTGAAAGTATGCACGTTAGACCATGTTGCCGCTCTACAAATGTCCGGAAGCGATACCCGGGCAAAGAGGGCTGTAGAAGCTCCCAGTTTCCTTATGGAGTGTGCATACACTTTCGCAGATAGAGGTTTTCCAGCTTTGTTATGGTAGAAAACAATTGCAGAAGAGATCCAACGTGCAATACTTCTCCTTGAAAAGGCTTGGCCCTTCCTTGGCAAAGTAAACAAAACAAATAGCTGATCCAATTTTCTGAAAGTCTTTGTTTTATGAATGCAGAACTTGATGCATCTCTTTACGTCCAAAGAGTGCAATGCTCTTTCAACAAGAGTTGAAGGAATTCCAAAGTACTTGGTTCATTCAAGTGAGAAGAAGTTGGAACTTTAGGAATGAATTGAGAATTTGTTCTCATAATAGCTTGTCTTGTCTGAATCGAAGGAAAGGTGCCGCTACAGTGAAAGCCTGAATTTCACTGATTCTTCTAGCCGACGTGAGGGCTAAAAGAAGAAAAGTTTTCTATGAAACATATTTTAAATCAGTCTTGTGCATGTGCACGAAAGGAATGAATTGAGAATTTATTTTCAATAATAGCTTGTCTTGTCTGAATTGAAGGAAAGGTGTTACTACCATGAAAGCCTGAATTTCACTGATTCTTCTAGTCGATGTGAGGGCTAAAAGAAGAGAAGTTTTCTATGAAACATATTTTAAATAAGTCTTGTGCATGGGCTCGAAAGGTCATTTCATCAATTGGGCTAGTACTGTGTTTAATTACCATGGGACTACAGGGCGCTTTAAAGGGGGAAAAACCCTGAAGAGGCCTTTCATAAATTCATTAACAATTCTTGTTGACCACAAGGAGAGTTCTCCTGGTTTCCTGCGAAGCCTGGAAATTGCCTCCAAGTGCACTTTGATTGATGAGGGAGCCAATTTTGACTTAGCTAAGTGAAGCAGGTAGGGCAAAATCTGTTCCGGGGTTGAGGGCAAAGGATGTAAGTCTTTTTCCGCGCCCCAATGCCAGAATCTCTACCATTTTGCAGCAAATGACCTATTAGAAGAAGAAGCTGTGGCCCGTTGGAGGATGGACCTTCAATCCGGAGCGATGTGCACGAAAGGAATGAATTGAGAATTTATTTTCAATAATAGCTTGTCTTGTCTGAATTGAAGGAAAGGTGTTGCTACCATGAAAGCCTGAATTTCACTAATTCTTCTAGTCGATGTGAGGGCTAAAAGAAGAGAAGTTTTCTATGAAACATATTTTAAATAAGTCTTTTGCATGGGCTCGAAAGGTGATTTCATCAATTGGGCTAGTACTGTGTTTAATTACCATGGGACTGCAGGGCGCTTTAAAGGTGGAAAAACCCTGAAGAGGCCTTTCATAAATTCTTTAACAATTCTTGCTGACCACAAGGAGAGTTCTCCTGGTTTCCTGCGAAACCTGGAAATTGCCGCCAAGTGCACTTTGATTGATGGGGGAGCCAATTTTGACTTAGCTAAGTGAAGCAGGTAGGGCAAAATCTGTTCCGGGGTTGAGGGCAAAGGATGCAAGTCTTTTTCCACGCACCAATGGCAGAATCTCTACCATTTTGCAGCAAATGACCTATTTGAAGAAGAAGCTCTGGCCCGTTGGAGGATGGACCTGCAATCCGGAGCGATGTTCAAATCTGTGAATTCATAGTTGTGAGGTTCCAAGCTGACAAACCTAGAGATTTTATTTGAGGATGAACAATCTGACCGTTGTTCATTTTGAGAGTAGGGTTGGCAGTGGAGGAAAGAGAATGTGAGGAGATATCGAGCACAGGAGAAGCTCCGTGAACCAAAACTGCCTCGGGCCATGACAGAGCTATGAGAATGAGATGACATGGTTCTTTCTTAATCTTGCTTAATACTCTCGGAATAAGGGGAAATGGCAGAAACGCAAAGGCAAACCTCCCCGTCCACTGCATTTGAAGCGCGTTCCTCCAAGAGTTTTTCTGAGGGAACCTTCTGGCGAATCTTTCGCACTTCCTGTTGCTTTCTTTTGCGAAAAGATCCAGTTTTGGAGTTCCCCACAGTTTGAAGACTCGTAACAGCTGGTCCGCGTCTAACTCCCATTCGTGACATTGGGAATTGGTTCTGCTTGAAAAATCTGCCCAATCGTTGTCCACGCCCAGAACATGCTCTATTTGCAACATTATGTTGTGCTGAATTAGCCACCTCCAAATCTCCTGGGCCTGTTCTGATAATGTGAGAGACCTGGTGCCCCCTTGTTTGGCAAGATAGAACATTGTCTTGGTATTGTCTGTTCTTATCAGAACAGAGGATCCCTGGATTCTTGGAAGAAAAGCTTGCAGTCCCAGAAAAACTGCCCTCAGTTCCAAAAGACTGATATGTAAAAACGTTTCTTGAACGGACCATTTTCCATGGATTTGAAATTCCTGGAGATGCGCTCCCCAATCGTCCATTGAAGCGTCCGCTGTCATAATGTAACACGGCTGTGCTGGTTGGAACGAGAGGCCTGGAGAGATATTGCTTTCTTTTTCCCACCATGATAGAGCCTGCTTCATTGTGGGTGAGAGAAATGATGTCCTCGAATGAGCCGTGCGCCTGAACCCACTGCAAGTCTAGCTTCTCCTGGAGAGGCCTCGTGTGCAGCCAACAATTTGGAATCAACGGAAGGCATGATGACAGCATCCCCAGTAAGGATTTGAATACTCTCACAGAAGTGGACTCTCTTGCGTGTAGATGGGTTGCTAAACGCCTTCATCGACTTGGTGTTCAGTAACACCCTAGAAAAATAAGCTTCTGGCTTGGAATCAATTGCGACTTCTCTACGTTGAGTTGTAACCCCAGAGACTTGAAGAGCCACTGACAAGCTGCGTCAATTTTCTGGTAGAGTGAATTGTAGCTCCTTTCACTAGCCAGTTGTCCAGGTAGGGGTAAACCTGGTGTCCCTGCCTTCTCAGAAAAGCTGTTACCAGAGCCATACATTTCGTGAACACTCTGGGAGCTGAGCGAAGGCCGAATGGCAAAACCTTGAACTGGAAGTGATCCCCAGCCACCTCGAACCTTAGTAATTGGAGTTGCTTTGCATGAATGGGGATGTGAAAGTAAGCGTCCAAGAGATCGAGGGTCGCTAGAAAATCTCCCTAGTTTATTAATAAGAGAATCTCTTGTAGGGACAACATCCTGAACGACCGCTTCTTGATGTATTTGTTCAGCCGTCTGAGGTCCATGAGCTGTCTCCATTTCCCGCATTTTTTCTTCATAAGGAAAGGAATTGGAATAAAAGCCCATCCCTCTTTGTCTGAAAGGCACTTTTTCTATTGCCCCTTTCGTTAGTAGAACAGATGATGATGATTCATTTTCCTTGGCGGTTAAGTCCGAGGAGGCTTGTGGACAAATTGTAGGGTGTGTGCGTCTTGGATGATGTCCAGCACCCATTCATCCTACGTGATGGCTTGCCATTGATTTGAAAAGGAGAGAGCTGATGGGACTGTAGAGGCTGAAAGCGAGACAAACGTCACTGACGCCTTGAGGAATCCTGCGACTTTCCTCATCCTGCAGGCTTGCGTCTAGCTGATTGCTGATTGTATGACAGATTGGAGGCACGAATTTGATGCTGTTGCTGTCCTCCATATTGTGGTCTGTAATTCTACTGAGAACATGGATGATATCTGTATGACTGGTAGGACAGTCTTTGCTGGAACTGACCTCCTCCTCTACCTCCACGAAAGGACCAAAAATGCCTTTGTTGCAACGTGCCTAAGGAACATGGGGTCTCAGTATCTGTTTTGATGCCCTGTTGATCTTCATCTACGAGCTTTCCAAACAAATTTTCCCCTTCGAAGGGCATATCCAGAACTTTCGATTGAACTTCAGGACGGAAGGACATCGCCCTAAGCCAGCCCTGTCTGGAAAGAACTGCAGCACCTCCCATTTGCCTGAAAGCGATTGAAGGTAAATCCATTGCAGAATCAATCACCTCCGAAGGCGCTCTAGCACCCTTCAGCAGGAGGTCCTTCGCTTATTTCTTTTTATCCTCGGGCAAGTGTTCGAGAAGAGGAGTCAGATCCGACCATAACTGATGGTTGTACCTCCCCAAAATCGCTAAGGCGTTAGAGAATTTGATAGCAGTAGCGGCCATAGTAGTGAAGCGTTTGCAGATGCTGTCAAGGCGTTTGCCTTCCCTGTCTGGAGGCACCGAGCAAGGAGATTGCAGTTTCCTAGAACGCCTCTGCGCAGCTTGCCTTATAACTGAAACAGGACGAGGATGCCCAATCAAACACGCTAGTGCAGAATCAGGTGCCTTGTATTTTTTCTCCATCCTCGGTAGCACAGCAGGATTGGAGGCTGGGTTCTTCATAATTTTTAAACCTTCACTCCAAATGTAATCCACAATCGGAATGGATCGAACCGATCTCTTTGTTGCATCCTTAAAATCATAAAGAAATCATTTGGTTTGTACCACAGGCAAATCAAATATTTTAGAGGTTCTCTCGAGAACGTCATGAAAGCCCCCAATATCTCCCAGGGGGGAAGTAGCTGGAGGGGGGGAGGCGACGGCGAAGATGGAGCCACATAATCATCCCATTCTCGACCAAGTAGGTCCGGATCCAGATTGAGCTCACCCTCCTCGCGTTGATCGTCCGCCTCACTCTCGATGTAATCATCTTGGATTGTAATGCATCGAGGAGCCTGTCTCTCAACCTGCGCAACAGGCGGCGGAGTAACCACTGGTGGAGGTGGAGGAGCCTGAATATTCGGACCACCGTGCATCAATGGTACCAAATTGTGAGAGTCCGGAAATCTATCATAAAAGTAATTTAACATACGCCTAAGGCAGTGGTTCCCAAACTTTTTTAACCTGTGGCTCCCTTGACCTAATTGGCAGTTGGCCGTGGCTCCTCACAATTATTTTGCCGGTGGGCTGGTGGGGGGGATGTAAGCAAGACCTCGGGAATATTCCTGTTGGCTTCCTTAAATTATTTGGGATGCAATGAAGGTATTAGGGATAAAAAGGATAGCAGCTGCTAGCTAGCTGTTCACAAACTACCAGCAGACCATTAGTCATTCTCAGAGGTGTTGTAAGCACATCAAGTAGTACCCGAATAGCATCACATTGCAAATTTTGGAACACTGGACAGATGATTTTTCACCTTTTCTTTAAATTAAAGGTTACGAGTAGCATATTGGGAAGACGTGGGGTGCACATCAACAGCACTTTATTCATTTAGAAAGTAAACACAACAATATTTTTTTATAGATGCACATTAGGGAGGGCGAGATACAGGATGTACTCAAATATTGCGGTGGTTCACATATTTTTGGGTTGACTTGACATGGTGGCCCACCCAGAGCCCACTCTCCCACCTCATGCCATTGGCATTTCACCTTTTATTATGGAGTATGTGCACTGGAATGCAGGAGGGATCATTTTAATTCACCACAGCACACAGATTAATAATCTGTACTTCATACATGCATTTTGTGATCAAAGCAATGATTTTTGTTTTTCTATCCTTGATGCAGCAAGTTTCTTTTTTTATGTTTTACTCAGGATTTGAATTTTACCTGCTGGACCATGCCAAAGACTGCTAAATATTGGCAGAGCCCATTGGTCTAATCATTTTCAAACTTTCACACATGAAAGGCGAGTCTTGCTGCTAGTTGTAACAAATAAATGCAATAGCCGAGGGGCACGGGTGAATGCTACAGATGTGGGGATATGACAACTGACTCATTGTCAGTGAAATTGCTCTCCCTCGCAGCTCCACCATTAAGTGAGGCCTTTCCCCACCCAAGCCCCTGAACTCTTGAGTGTTGGAGTTGGAGGCCCTCCTCTACCTGCAGGTTTCACCTGCGCCTCATCCAGGCGCGGTGGGTGACATTTCAAAGTGGTGGGGCGCAAAGTGATGTCCATACAGCACCATAGCGAGCGAGCACAGCAAGCGAGCCCGAACCCCAAAAGGGGGGTTTGGGGTGAATATCCCCCCCCCCCCCCTCCCAAGAAAAATTTGAAAAAAAAGAAGAAAAATCGTGCATTTTCAAGCAAATTTGAGAAAGCAGGAAGGTTAATAAAGCAATTGTTAAAGTGCAGTTATTACATTAATAGATGGCATAACATAGGTAGCAGCTTATTCAGTATAACCACAGAGCTTCATACATTCCGTCCTATTATGCTCAGGTGCTGAATTCAGACTATAAGACTTTCATGAAAATCTCAGCTCAGCTCTAAGAGTAGAAGAAGTTGCACAGCAGTTGGGAAACAGCCTTCACAAAGCATTGGGAAAATGAGAGGCAATTACTTGAAAGCAAACTGAAAGCAATGCATCAAGTAGTAACTTAAAGCAATGCATCCAGCAAAACAGTGCATGCAGTCAACCATACAAAAGTAAACTAAAGCAAGTGTGAACCTGTGAACCTTCACTTTGAAAGCAGGGTGCTAGTCAATAGGCCAGTCACATACATTTAAACTGAAGAAGAGTACACCTCAGCATGCAGGCACCAACATAAAAGCACCAAGCAAGTCAAACAGTTTAATGAAAGGAAAATGAAAGCAATACTTCCAGCAAACTAGACAGTGACTCAAAAAGTAAACTGAAGCAAGTGCACACTGAAAGGAATGCGCAGTCATAAGTCAGACATTCACATAAAAGCAACTTACCAAGACACCCAATCAATTACATGGGAAAAAAACTTGAGCCAATGCACCCAGAAAACCAGACCAGCACACCAAAGCATCCCACCCCTGATAGGATGGCAGCTGTCAGTTTTTTAGCAGGGTTGAGCACCCCCCAGTTTTATGCCCTGTGCGCCTGAAGGGGAGACAGGCAAAAGGGCTCATAATGGGACATCTGGCACAGCCACTTTGTAATCGAGGTCACCCACCCAGCTCAAGACTGAGTTACAGGCTGATCTTAACTCTTTAAGCAACCACAAGGGTCTCCAGCTAGTTGGTTCTTGAGCCAAAAGAGTCCTCAGCTAACTGGGAGTCTTTACATCGCGCCTGAGATGACATGACAATGTCCCTTAATCCGGAGCAACTGTGGGGACTGGTCTGGGTCTGACTTGGTACATCAGAACTGCCCCATACCTTACTGCATTAAAAACATTCAACAGTTTCTGGAGTGAGCCACTTGTACAAGTGGACATAAGTACACCGAAACTCTGGAACTGTCACAAGTAAGCAATCTGAAGTCTTGGCAGCTGTAAATAAACACTTTGACTGTCAGATCACCAATTAGCAATTAAAAGGCTTAAAAGCTCACATAAAGCAACTTAATTACTACAAATGTGAATGTCACTTCAGACCAGCTTTCGCCTTTCCCTTTATTTTCACTCTACACACTCCAGCAGGCTGCAATCACCAGGGAGGAACACATCCAGCTCCCAATTTGACTTCCCAACAATAAAACCAGCAATTTACAGAGTATTGGGTTGTGACAATCAAGGGTTCACCGGTTTGGACAAATGCCAAACACCTTCACAAGCTTTCATACAATGAAATCTCCTAGCTTTCCCAGACTGCAGCCTTCAATATTTATGCTGTTCGCACGCCATATGCAGAGCTCTTTTATCATGCGCAGAAGATGGTGCAGTCCTGTCACATACACACAGTCCAGGCACTGAAGAAACATTGTTCGAGCTTCAAGAGATTACTATTGAATTCCAGTGACGTCTACATTCCTTCCAAATTGTTATGAAAAATGTGAAATAAAGATGCTGCCAGCTCAAACACATTTTGTCAGTAAGCCTTTAAATTATCTTAGTCAACAGAGAGCGAGGCTAAGACTCGAACAACACTTAGTGCTTTTTCTTGAGTCTCCGTTTCACATTGTGTTGTGTGCTACATGTATACATATTTATGTACAGACTATAGCTCCATACAGTGAAAATATGTATACATTTAGCACACGTGGCTAACTGGAGGTCCGTGAAAAAAGTCAAAAAAGCACTAAGTGCTGTTCGAGTCTCAGCGCCGGCTCTAATAGATCCTGTGATTCGGGGCAAATCGCTTCGCCTTGTGGTGCTTACAAACCTCTGAGCTAGTGTAATGTAGCCAGGGTGGGTGCACAGGTAATACCCACCAAAACCGTTGGGTCGAGTTTGCAAAACAACAAACTCTCCTGAGTGAACACCACGAGGCTGTTAGACTGCACAGCTTAAATAGAAAATGCCTGGGCTACCAACTGTACTCTGTTGGACCTCACCTGTGATCTCTATATACATAGGGAAGGGATACACATGGATATACTCTAAGAGTCACATAGAAATGGAAGAGTAGAGTTTTGGCCGGGGCTGTGCGGGGGGGGAGGGGAGGGAATCTAAAGGATACAAGGTTGTCAACCTGCCCATGGCGGGCTACTGTCACAAGCACAAGGAGGGCCTAAATCCACGGTATTTCCGGCTGCCTCGGTGACACTTGCTACGTTGCTTTTTAGGTCTTGCGTTAGCCAAGAGCTTTTAATTTTAATAAAAAAAAATATATCAGACAAATGTAACTCCTTAGCTGCAAAGACACGGGGCCCTATCGGTGACCCTTCATATAGACAGGGGGACACCTCTCACAGGGATTAACTCTTAACTCACGCAAGAGCCCCTCACGCAAACGTAAGGATTTTATGGGGGCACCACGCACCGAAGTCTAAATATAAATGATGATAGCTCTGTTGCCTCTGAGAAGAGGTGCCCTTGTTAATCGGTATACCCAGTGTTTAACTGCATCCTACTAAAAAGGTTTTGGGCATCGAATTTGTTCTACTGATTACAGATTAGCGAGAATTATCTAGGACACTGACAGCCGTAACCTTCATTCATTCATTTATTTTTTTAAGTCTGAGCTAGGTATTCAGTGACTAAGGGTGCATGGTCCTCCGCCCCCTTCTCTGGTTGGATAGTTTGGGATTTCTTTTCTCTCTATCTCCTGTCTCTCTCATTTATTTCCCTTTATTGGTAGGGGTGGTTGGGATATGAAAAGTTGAGACACGTGGTTTGTTCTGCCCTGTTGGCAGCAGTATTGGTTCATTCCAGTGATAGATACTTCATTTTCAAGAAGTGTAGGGTGGAGAGAGTGACATGGTGTTTGTCAGATGCCATTCATTATACTACTATGGCATAAAGCAACACAGAAGGTATCACAGGAATCTATGTGTCGTCTACCCCTTATTGTCAGTCATGACATAGAACCTGAGAAAGGGCAATTAGGCACACTTACTTGGAAAGTAAACGGCTTGCTAGTCAAAGTCAAAAGGGGTGCAAACCTAAGGCCGCAATATACCAAAACCCAGACATATTTCTGTAAAAGGCCCATCTCATGGGCAATAAATAATTATTTTTGCCTCGCCTGGAATTTCCGTAGGAGGGGAAGCCATTGAATAAGAAGCATGAACATGAGATTGATAAGAATGCCAGCCAATGGGCTGATCCAAAGGCCGCACGAAGTACTGGTATTTACCACAAAATGTCTTTTACAGCACACAGCTGAATACTTTCGGTAGGTGAGACTTAAAGGCCGGACCTATTCACTTTGTCAGGGTTTGTTTTTTTCTCTTGCAGTCTGCAGTTTCTTTGTTTTGCTTTTTTAACAGTAGTTAGAGGCTAAAGCATATTTTTTTATGCTATCTTTACCAGGATTTGGATTAAAAAACATAAGTAGTACATTTTATTTTCAGTATTTTATGGGCTACAGTAAATGTCTATTTTTAAAAAATATTTTTATATTCATTTTTCCATCATAGTAGGGTTTCTGTGTGACATGGCTTTTCGCCAGAACTGACTTCATCAATCTGTGATTTCTTCTTTTGCAAAGTTGATGACGGGTTCCTCGCAGGTGTCTGATAACTGGAGTACCAATGCAACTTTCCTTATAGCCCTTATAGCCCTAGAGCCATAATAACCCTGAGGCAATAAGCGTTTAAAAACATGCTCTGAACACATGGGCTGATGGAAACAGAGAAAGCATCCAAAACAAGTAACCATGCCAAAAACCGAGCCGTGAGTGAACTCCCAGTGTGGGGGAAATGATCAGTGCTAAGCCAGTCCCAGCTCGGCCCCTTCACACTTTGAGAGTTCGGGTGAGTGTGTGTGTGGGGGTGGAGGGGTAATGTTGGGGGTGAGGGCGAAGCGGTTACCCAGCCGGATCCGATGTCGCTCTGATCGAGTGATTTATTTATTTTCACAGATTGCGCCAGGCAGGCCTCTTGCCTGGGACCCTGCAGGGGCGGATGGTTTAATTAGTGACCGATAAATCTGTCTCCTTAACAATTGGAGAAAATGTAAACCCTTAGTGGAAAAACAGGTTTGGGGACCAATTGGATACCTTCTATTGTGGCTAACCGGTAGTGACAGATTCTATTGCAGCGCAGGCATTCAGGAGGGGGGCTGAAAGCACACAGTGTGAGCTAAAAGAAAGGAACCTTGTTATGAAAAATATTTCTTTTTCTTTTCTTTTTCGACTGCACGCTTTTTTTTAACCCGGATATTACAACCGAAGCCCTGCCCTCGCACACTGTAATTATATAGATAAATAATCCACGTTAATCACAATAAGAGAACTAACCACAAAGCTAGAAAGAGGATTGTCGCAGAAGACAGGCAGAGTGAGAGCAGGCCAGGCAGGGAACAAGGGGGCACAGAAGAACGGCAGTACCTAGTAACTGCTGAGACTGTGGGTCCATAGTTCATAAATGATTTTATTCGTGTTCTCATGATGAATAAAATCATTTATGAACTATGAATTAATTTAGAGAAATTTTTCCGAAATGTATAAATATGCATGATTACTATGTTTACTTGAAATGAATTCACGTTGAATACAATTTACATTTCTTAAACTAAGATTTACACTCATATGGAGTGAATAACGCAGTGCATCAGTATCCTGGACAGTGTCCAGGAATTTTTCCCACTTTCAGACTAAAGGTCGTAGCAGGGCCTCCTTATCTGTTGCACGCATTGCTAAGCTGTTTAAATGTGTTGAAAGCACTAGATACATTTTGATTATTTTGATCACTGAGTGCAAACGCTGCTGCGTCAACCTTTCTGTGAGACTGTGGGTCAGGCAGCCAGATGACCTCTTAAATGTCAGACTCTTTTGACTTCCAATGGAAACTGGCCATAGAAGGCGTAATTGGTGGCAGCGACAACCATAGCAGTCAACAAGGGAAGAGACAGCGGCACCTACCTTCGGTGGCAGCTGACTGCTATGGAGAGTTGGAGGCGCAGAGAAATGGGCGCAAAATGATATACACTAAGTTCATGGCGACGTGCATTACATTATTGTTTAAAGTTAACATTTTGAACTTGAAAACGGTAATGTAATGCATGTTCGCGATATAGGGCATAATGCACATAAAATACATTATAAAAAAATGAAATAACGGGGAATTAGAGAAAACTTACCTGACCGCCGGTCAGCGCCGCCTGCATCTTCTAAGTTCTGGGACCGTGGCGCCTTCACTGGAGCGGAAACCCCGCCCTCCGTCCCCAGCCAATCCTGGCGCTGGAGCAGTGCCAGGATTGGCTAGGGAGGCACATTTGTTGCTCGCCCTGTTGCCCTTTGGAAACCCGGGCTGTGGCAGCAAACAAGCACCCCTGGGTCCCGCTGGGGAACTTACAGTGCGCATGCTTGAGAAAGTTACCAACTTTCCCAAGCATGCGCACTGTAAGTTCCCAAGCGGGACGGTCTGCTGCAGCCTGAGTGTGGACTGTCACTCAAGCTGCAGCAGGCCACCCCCCCTGCAATTCCCGCCGGCGGCTGATCTGTTGCAATGCAATGTAGTAGATTGGCCGGCGACCGCGAAGCGGGTCCATGGTGGCTGGTGAGGCTACGCCCCTACGCCCCAATGGACGCACCGCTGCGGGCCTCATCCCTGGTGGTCCAGTGGACCTATGTCTCCATTCTCTTGCTCTGCTTTTTCTCTCCTTTTTTTCTCACTTCTATTTCCCCCCTTCACTCTCCTTATGGGTCTTTCCTACACTTTCTGTTGTATCCCACTCATTTCAAGCTCCCCCTCTAACTCTCCTGTCTCCTCTGTGTCTTTCCTCCACTCTTTCTTGCACTTTTTCTGAAGTTTCTCCCTTATTTCAAGCTCCCCCTTCACTCTCCTTCTGTGTCTTTCCTCCGTTTTTTACCCTCATCTCAATCTCCCCCTTTCACTCTCCTGTGTCATCTGTGTCCTTCCTCCACTCTTTCTTGCACTTTTTCTGTCGTTTCCCACTCATTGCAAGCTCCCCCTCCACACTCCTTTTGTGTCTTTCCAGCGTTTTTTACCCTCATCTCAATCTCACCCTTTCTCTCTCCTGTGTCATCTGTGTCCTTCCTCCACTATTTCTTGCACTTTTTCTCATGTTTCCTCTTATATCAATCTCTCCCTTCACTCTCCTTCTGTGTCTTTCCTCCGTTTTTTACCCTCATCTTAATCTCCCCCTTTCACTCTCCTGTGTCATCTGTGTCCTTCCTCCACTCTTTCTTGCACTTTTTTAGGTCTCGCCTGTCGATGCGCATGCGCATCGAGCAAGGCGAGAGTATTGGGACTTATCCACTCTTTATCCACACTGCAAGGAATCGTGGCGATTCCTTGCAGTGCCCGTGACTTTTAAGCTCAATGCGCATGCGCATTGAGCTTAAAAGCGCGTGCACGTCCGTCTTTGTTTACCCGCTCCGCCCCCTCCCCTTCCCGCCGTGTCGCATTTCTCCTCCCCCCTCCCCTCTCTTCCCTCCGTCTTGTTTATTTTACCCGCTCCGCCCCCTCGCATTTCTCCTCCCCTCTCTTCCCTCCGTCTTGTTTATTTTACCCGCTCCGCCCCCTCCCCTTCCCGCCGTGTCGCATTTCTCCTCCCCCCTCCCCTCTCTTCCCTCCGTCTTGTTGCCTATGGGCGGCTGTGCTGGCAAGCAGCGCTGCTTCCTCTCCTCTTTCTGTTGAAACAAACAGCAGGGAGGGGAGGCGTTTCCAGGGCCAGCTCACTCTCGCTCTCTTCGTCTTGTTAGGGTTTTCACCACCAGAATCAAGGAGTGACAAACCAGCCAGTATGTACATTTTCAATTCAGAACGCCACCTTTTTTATGCACACTGATTTACACAATATTTCTGCGCAGTGTCCCGTTATTATTTCAAGGCGCTACATTTGCTCGTGACAAACATCTCGCAAACCATTTCAGCGAGCAAAGACGCACCTCGCGCTGCCTGCGTCTATGTGACAGCGCGAGACGCTTCTTAAAATAGAGCAGCGGTCGCTGAGCTCCGGTTCAAGCCCTCGTAAACTTTATTTTTTCAATGCAATACGTCTGTTCCAAAACAAGCAGGCCCTCGGCCCGCCGCTGCCGCTGCACACAGGCTCCGTTGTGCCGCCGCGGTGAATCACTCCTCCTGCAGGCGGCTGATCTCCTGGGGCTGGCGGGAGGCCAGGGCGGCTGCAGCTGGGCCTTGCTGTCTGTTCTCCAGGCCTGGGGGGCAGGAAGGCTTGGCGCTCACCAGCGCGCCCTGTTATGAATGCTGCCTGTACCCAATGTGCCCTCGTTCCTCGCCTGTGCCCGGACCCCGTCTTTTGCCTCTGGCTGTGGAGCGCTTCTCTCTGTTTCCACCTCGTTTCCCCGAGCGGGGGCCGCACCTGGTACCCCCTCCAGCCTCACACCCTTTACGCTTCCTGTCTAATGAACTGTGTTTCCATCACTGCTCTCTCTCCCTGCCAATGTCGCCTTTCTCTCCCATTGCCCTCTGTCTATGACCCTTCACCAGTCGCTGTCTCTTCTTCTCTGCCCGTCACCTCTGCAAGGGGGTCTCCTTTCTTCATGCCCTCCCGTCCTTTGTTGACATTGTCACTCTCAGCTCTCCTCACGCGCCCTCTCTCCTGAAGTGTCAGTAATCGCGGCCGCCGTTTCTCCCTCCCCTCACCTCTCTCCCTACTTCCCTCGATCTGTCTGTAACAGAGTCACTGCTCCTCCCACTCTCTCTCTCTGTCTGCCTGACGCCCTCTCGCCTATCCTCCTATCCTGCCATCTCTCTCACATCCTGACATCTCTCTCACATCCTGACATTTCTCTCACACTCTCTCCCATCCGGCCATCTCTCTCTCCCATCCTGCCATCTCTCTCCCTTCCTGACATCTCTCTCTCCCATCCTGCCATCTCTCTCTCATCCTGCCATTTCTCTCACACTCTCTCCCATCCTGGCTGCTCTCTCCCATCGGTCCACCACCCTCACCCTCACTCACCCTCACTCACTCACCCTCAACCCCTCACCCTCACCCCCTCAACCCCTCACCCCCTCACCCTCAACCCCTCACCCTCACCCCCTCACCCTCACCCTCAACCCCTCACCCTCAACCCCTCACCCTCACTCACCCTCAACCCCTCACCCTCACTCACTCACCCTCAACCCCTCACCCTCACTCACTCACCCTCAACCCCTCACCCTCAACCCCTCACCCTCAACCCCTCACCCTCAACCCCTCACCCCCTCACCCTCAACCCCTCACCCTCAACCCCTCACCCTCAACCCCTCACTCACCCTCACTCTCACTCACTCTCACTCACCCTCACTCACCCTCACTCACCCTCACTCACCCTCAACCCCTCACTCACCCTCACTCATCCTCACTCACCCTCAACCCCTCACCCTCACCCTCACCCACCCTCAACCCCTCACCCTAACTCACACTCACCCTCACTCACCCTCACTCTCACTCACCCTCAACCCCTCACTCACCCTCAACCCCTCACTCACCCTCAACCCCTCACTCACCCTCAACCCCTCACTCACCCTCAACCCCTCACTCACCCTCAACCCCTCACTCACCCTCAACCCCTCACTCACCCTCACTCACCCTCACTCACCCTCACCCACCCTCACCCTCAACCCCTCACCCTCACACAGTGCAATAGGTCTCGGAGCATTTGAGTTAGAGCTTTTAGAATTGTTTATGGCTTTTTTTATTTGTAATTCTTTAGCATTGGCTACAGGAAACAAAAATGCTAAAGATTTACAAAAAAAACCCATAAACAATTCTAAAAGCACTAACTCTAATGCTGCGAGACCTATTGCATTTCCAATGCTTGTCTGTCGTTTCTCCCTCATTTCAAGCTTCTTCCTTCACTTTCCTTCTGTGTCTTTCCTCTGTTTTTTACCCTCATCTCAATCCCCCTTTCACTCTCATGAGTCCTCTGTGTCGTTCCTCCACTCTTTCTTGCACTTTTTCTGTCGTTTCCCACTCATTTCAAGCTCCCCCTTCACACTCCTGTGTCTTTCCAGCGTTTTTTACCCTCATCTCAATCTCCCCCTTTCACTCTCCTGTGTCCTCAGTGTCTTTCCTCCACTCTTTCTTGCACTTTTTCTGCCGTTTCTCCCTCATTTCAAGCTCCCTTTCACTCTCCCTCTGTTTTTTACCCTCATCTCAATCCCCCTCTTTCACTCTCCTCGGTCATCTGTGTCCTTCCTCCACTCTTCCTTGCACTTTTTCTGTTGTTTCCCCCTCATTTCAAACTCCCCCCTTCACTCTCATTCTGTCTTTCCTCCGTTTTTTTACCTTTATCTCTGCTATATATCGTTTTCTCTAGTCTAGAATCTTTCTTGCATACATCTCTCTTTTTATTTCGTGACGTTTCCAAAATACACGCTGTACAATTTTTTCATTCGCACGCCTGACAATATGACTTTTACTGGTCTACATACACCATTGAAGGCCCTTTGAATAAAACAGAATTATAAAATCCTTCTTCTGCTCAGATGAGGAAATGTGCCGACTTCAATAATAGCAGCGAGGCGAGTCATAATGTTTTTGACACCTGATTGATTCCGGTCTCCCCATGTAGGAAAAGAAAAAAAAATGGGTCTTGGCTTGTTAGAAATGAAGACTGTGTGCGGTGTGTTTATTCATGCATGAGTGTGCGCGTGATCATGTGTTTGTTTGTTTTTATAACGCACTATTACTCTGGTGTTCTAGCTCTTCACTTCTGACATCGCTGCACAGGGGGCCTAACGCGGCCAGAATCTATCTTTCCCAACTCATGCACGGGGCCCCAGGCTACCGATAACGACGCACCGGGGCGCCGCGGCACACAGTTAGGGAACCACTGGCCTAAGGTCTGTGACCAGGGAGATTGGATCCAGCATGAAATCTCTCCGAACTTTTTGACGCTCTACATAAGCCTCATAAAGATAGTGCTCTTGGAAAGAGTGTATCGTTGGGCCTGAGAGCAACCCGTGAATGAGTAATCTCCTTCTATATATTCTGAAGTGTCCTGTCCTTGCACCTCCTCCTCCTCATCAGTGTCCTGAGATTTAACTCTGAGCTGTGAGGGGCTGCAAACGGGGCCAAACAGACTTTCATTCCCTGATTCCTCCGTATCAAGAAAGTGAGAGGGAAGCAACGGTGATATCTTGGGTAAAGGTGACAAACCTGGTGAATTTGGAACCAAATGGAGACCTTTAATGTCTTGTTTTCTATCTGTCTATGAAGGAAGATGCCTGATAGCGATCGTGGTCGACATTGGCTGAGAGGGTGATTTAAACACAGTCGTCGACGGAGCGCCCACTGACGGGTCGTCAGCGCCCGAAGTTGTAGACTCAATCGTTGACACAGTGTTCGTCGTTATCGCCGTCGACGAGGAAATCGTTGTCACAGTGTTCGTCGACGATGCCGTCAGCATGGCCATCGACAAAGTAGTCGTCGCCATAGAAGTCGGGGATTTAGAGGAAGTCCTCGACGAAGGGTCCGTCGACTATGCTTTTTTCGCTGACGAAGCTTGTTTGGAGGTGTGACAGGCAGAGAAGCAGTAGAGGATTTCTTCAGGCCTGATTCCTTAAGCTTAAGGGCTGTTTTATGGGCAGTGGAGGATTTCTCTGCCTTTAATTTCTTTGAAACAGCCTTTAGTGAGGTAGAGCCCTCACTTTTACGCTTCCTCTCAGCTGAGGAAAGCCCAGGACTCTCTTCAACATCAGATCCAGAGTCTGATTTTGATTTCTTCTTCTGGAGCCATAACATCATTCAGGCCTCTACATCCTTTAGAGTGATTGCTGAAAAGGTTCTACAGTATTTACAGTCCTTGGCTGTATGTTTACGGTGAAGGCAATAAAGACAGTCCTTGTGTGGATCCTCAGAAAAAAGCCTTGCCTTCCCACAGGATCTACAAGGCATAAAAAACCTTTTCATAGAACCCTGAGACATCTTTGAAGCAAAGAAGGTAGAACAACTACCTTGAGGTGAATTCTAGCAGGGTCAAAAGTTCACTCACTGACAAACTGAGCAGAGCTCAGGGAGACTCCCTTAAACATTATGTGCGGTTAGAAATTTGAGGTCTGGTGGCTCTGCTGGGGAGTTGAGGTCTAGGGCTGGTCTCTGATTGGTCAAAGTTTGGACCTACATAAAGATGCTGACGAATGTTAAAGTTTTTCTTTCCTTTTGGTGGTTTCTATGTACTTCCATGGTACTTCTTTACTAACTACCGCGAGACTCCCACCATGACGACGGGGAAGATACAAGCATGTGAATCTCCGAAAGATTCAATGCTGGAGAACCTGGATTCCTCAGGGATCGTTGAAAACAGTACAGTAGAAACGCTCAGGCACTCATGCTTGCTTTCTCTCAGAAACCACACAGGATGGCGATTTGGACGTGTCAATAAGTATTTATTGGTCCAGTGACAGACTTGTTTAAAGCATATGTGCTGCGACTATCAGGTGACAGAGGCACATGAAAGAGATTCCTAGTACCAATAGAATAAATAGTAGATACATTTCTACCATTGTGCCAATAAGATGAACATAAGCAGTTAAGATAAAAATAGTAGCACTTGGATATTCCTAAAATGCATGCCCTAAGTAATTTGCCTAAATGTAACTAGATCTATATGTGTAGCATGCATATGCGTGTGTATGTAGTAGCCAAGAAACCCCTAGGGAAGAACCAACCCCCTCACCTGATGGTTGAGAACGAAGGACCCCGTCTCTGCTTCGAAGATGACAGCCCACAAGGGATGTCAGACCACTGTGTGTCGAAGATTCAGCATGCAGTACCCTGTGTCAGATTGGAAGGAATTCTCCTCTAATTTTTAGGGGAGAGTGAGGGTCTTTTATACTAAAGTGGTCACTCTAAAGCTTCTTCTAGAATCGATATGTTTTGAAAACAACAATAAATATTTTCGAAACAATCATGAATGTTTTCCCAAACAAATGATGCTGTTGGCCAAGGATGAAAAAAGTGGTGACCCTTATTCGGAATAATTATATCATGCCCGAGGACATGTTTATGCTATTTGGGAAAGGCGCCCCCCTAAAGGCAATACTTTGTAGGTCTGGGAGTGAGGGGGAAATAAACCAAGATAATATACAACCTTCCACGTGACCTCAATTACTTCAATACTTGCTAACCTATAGCATAGAAACGGGTCTTTCACTCAGAATGTCTCAACCCAGATTCAAAATTTCATAAATATTTTATTATCTATACTACTATTATAAAGGAAGAACTTTGAACCTTTGAGGCGGGTAAACTCGGGAACCACAGCGCCAATCCACACACCCGATACATTGTTGTAATCGTCAGGGTGTGCAGATGGACATAGGCTATATAAACGTAATAAATCTACGTTATTTAAAAAATGTACCGGAAAAAAAAAAGTAGTCCCTTGGAAGAAGCGCCGGCCGCGACGTGCGTGGCTGACGTGAGGAGCGCGGGGAGGAGCGGCGTCCAGGAGCGCGAGGAGGACCGGTAGACATGGCGCGGTGAGGAGCGGCGGACAGGCGGTGAGGAGCGGCGGACAGGCGGTGAGGTGAGGAGCGGGGGACAGGCGGGGAGGGGCAGTGAGCGGCGGATGAGGTAGGTTATTTATTTATTTATTTAGGAGCGGTGAGCGGCGGAAAAATTAATCAAAAATGAAAATCGTGAGCAAGAGGAAGCAAACGGAGCATTACAAAAGTGAGCCAAACGGTGCATTACTGGAGGAAAAAGTTACGTGTGCAGGTTACAAAAGCGTACATCGTGAGCAAGAGGAAGCAAACGGAGCATTACAAAAGTGAGCCAAACGGTGCATTACAGGAGGAAAAAGTTACGTGTGCAGGTTACAAAAGCGTAGAAAGTAAACATAGAGGTATAGGAGAAAAAAGTGACGTGTGCAGGTAGCAAGAGGAAGCAAACGGAGCATTAAAAAAGTGAGCCAAACGGTGCATTACAGGAGCAAAAAGTTACGTGTGCAGGTTACAAAAGCGTACAAAGTAAACATAGAGGTATAATACTGCCATATATGGAGGAAGGCTCCGGGGGACCCACGGACAACGTCGGGGCGGGCGGGGGCCCTGAAGCCTAATTGCTCCCGGACAACGTCGGGACGGGCTGCTACAAAAGCGTACAAAGTAAACATAGAGGTATAATACTGCAATATATAGAGGAAGGCTCCGGGGGACCCACGGACAACGTCGGAGCGGGCGGGGGCCCTGAAGCCTAATTGCTCCCGGACAACGTCAGGACGGGCTGCTAGTATTATTCACATTAAGAACAATTGAATAAAGATCATGATTTTCATTTAATCATACCATTCTTTTGAACATTATTTTCCACATTCAGATATCCATATCTGGGCAGTTTTCAGTAACGTTTTACCGCGCAAGAAATTATATGATTCAAGGGTCATCACCACTCCGGCTGGAGTGCATCTATACAGGATTAGAAACTACAGATTCCCCACTGTTCACCTACAAGAAAAATAAAATAAATAGGTCCTGATGAAGATGGAGACGATGTGTCATGTCCATTCAAACGTACGTCGACCCGACTGTATGATATCCCAGTTATCAGCATAGCATCAGAGGGTTGATGTTCTCACCCAAGTGTTTTTCCATTTGTGTATGCGGTGTTGTACTGGGCAGTATGAATGTGTGCAGTATGTATCATTGATATGAGTGTGGAGTATGTGAATGAGGTGGCAGTTTGGGGATGTTGTTTTTTGATTTGGAAAACTCACTTCAGTGTTTAAAGAATACATATTATTGATTTTCTGTATAGATTGTATAAGGATTGTGATGGTTACAAGAAAATGTATTATTAAAATCCATGACATATTGGAAATGTAAAACAATGTAAATGTAAAACAATGGAAAGTAATGTTAAAAAAAATGGTATAATGAATTGAAAATCATGATCTTTATTCAATTGTTCTTAATGATCTGAATAATATAATAAAATATATATGAAAATTTGATTTTGGCTGGAGACATTCTGAGTGAAAGACCCGTTTCTATGCTATAGGTTAGGAAGTATTTAAGTAATTGAGGTCACGTGGAAGGTTTTCCATTATCTGAGGACATGTTTATGTACATCAGGTACAGGGATTATGATACAATACCGAGAGCCTGGTGTCGAAGAGACAGGAGCAAGCTACTAGTTAAAAGGTCTCCTGTTTAGAATCGTTACTGTCCTGTGGATGGGACAATGTATGTAAAATATGGTATACATGACAGGTCTATCCTAAAAGACATGGTAATGCCATCTCTGGAGAATGTGATGACTTTGAAATGTATTTCTTCTTTTCCTAAGCTACATTTTCTCATTGTATTTTGTTAGTTTTTAGCAGCCACATATTCACAATGTTGGAAACTGACTAGTGTATTCAACAATAATGCTTACATGAAACGTGAATCTCACAACTTAATCTCACAGGTTACAACTAGAATGCTTCTACTTTAGAATAGTTCATTGTTAGGCAGTGGAATACTGAATAGCTCATAGTTTAGACTGTAGGGTTCTCGTGGGAACTTAGAGTGAAGCTAATACACATGAATGGATATCAACTATGTTGAAATTTGCAGACAGCACCTTGCCGACTTCGTATGTTTACCATGGGAATGAAGGAAGAAACAGCAGACCATTGGAAGATCCTTCCTCGTTAACTTAAGATGACCTAATACCAAAATGGATTGTGTGTTTCTAGTTAGAAGTTGAGAGTGTGCTGTCCAAACTGGTCCAGGCTATTCTTCTGCGACCATCCCTATTTTCCGTTAGCACTTTTTGCCCTATTCGTCGTGAGATACTGAGGAAGGTGATTTCTGTCACCTACTACTTTGTGGGTGTCTTTTTTCCTTTTAACAGTTATTGTTACTCCTGTGACTATTTCTTAGCTTAACTTTGAACCGTTGTTACTGCAACTGTTTACAAATGCTGTTTGAGAAAAGAGACTCAGACAAGTTTCTAGAACTACTCTTCAAGCGGAGTTTGAATTTGATCAGATTCTATTTCAATGCTTCTTTCAATCTTGCTCTTTTCCAAAAGGACTCTTTATGAGTTCTGGTAGGTTAGGATCTGCTTAGACTAGAATAGGGACTTAAATTTCTTTACGGAACAGGCTGTAATTTTCTTGATTGACTCTAAACATGATTGTCCTGATTTTTCTGTAACCGGATTTATCAGAAATAAACTTTTATCGATAAAAAAAAGGTTTTCTAACTGATCCATAAACTCTCATCATTGACTGAACTAAATGACTAAACTGATGATGTCTATTGAAATGATTTTGATTGATGCTCCATTCTAAAACGGTGGCAAGATCCATTGCAGAGGAGAAGATTTTGTTGGGGAGGTGGAGTCCTCGAGTGAAAGTTAAATTAAACGTTTTCGCACCAGCACTTTCTGGTAGCAGAGACATGGTTCACACCCTGAATGGGGCTATAAAATAATTTCCCAAGTCAGAATAACATTCCTGATTCTCAAATCCTGTGTCCAGAACTTAAAGATCTGACAAGGTGGTACTAGAAGGTGGTTGCGGTTTGAAGGTTTGAGTATTAATAGAGCAATGTGTTTTTCATGGTAGTTGTGTCTTGGTTTAGACAATGGTGTTGTAAGTATGAATAAGTGAGTGAAAAGAAGTATTAAGAAGCTGTTGAAGAAAAGAGATTGAAGAATTCAGTCTCGCAGTAGTCAAAAGAACCCGGGACATACATAGATGCAGACATAAATTGAACAGAATACTTGTTTGCAGGACAAAGTGTAGTGTGTTAGGTACCATCACCTATACCACTAACATAGAGAAATTAAGCATTGTTGTGATTGACATTGATCCATGTTAGTGGAACCCAATTGCGCAAACGGGTTAAGCTGCATTGCTTGAGGGATTTCAAGCTGGTTGAGATTTCACTTGCAATTGTGGAAAACACTCGAGTGATTGTAACACTTTTATTTCCTTAGTAGAAGCAAACAAGAAAGAGTTTTAAGTTTATTGTTGAAGTTGTGTGAATGCCAGAGAAACTGTAAAGGAGGGTGAACTGCTGTAAGGAGTGAGATCATACTTCATATTGTTTCCCACTGAAATTGGTCAGTTGGTGTGCTTTTGCGCTGGGATTGGTTGGCGACTAAAGGGCATTGTACTGGGATTGGATTACATGAAAGTGAATAATGTATTTGGATTTGACAACAAAAATTGGCTAACTAGTAGTCTTAAAAGATTGGTTTATTGAACTTTTACATATACAGAACCAAACAATAACATTTGATTGAAATTTGCCTTGTTGCTTTGCAAAAAAAATTTAATGTTTAGTATGAAAAGATGTTACTATTTCAGTACGGAAAGGTGAAGAGGCACCTACCGATGGTAAGCCTGCACATTTTATGACAACTGAGCATGGGTTACATACTTGTTCTTGGCTTCGCCAATGGGGCAGAATCACAAAAAATGAAGGTGCATTCAGTTTTCCTAGATACAGGACATTTAATACCAGTATTCTTGATAATTTGAGAGGGAAATGGAATGAGACGAAGTCACCACCTAGATCCACTCAATATGAAACCCCAAATATATGCAAGAAGGTGGCAAGGGATAAGAGAGGGAAAAATACCTGAGAATAACAAAACAAGTGGTGCAGGATTATGTGGAGGCTAGATGGGATGAAGAAAAGCATAGGTGGAGAAAGGTTGTCATAGATGTAATAAGATGATATCCAGCTATTACTATGCAAGAAGCTAAGATCACCAAAAGAAAGATTTGGATGAGCCGTATACTCATTTCAACCCCTACTGATCGCAGAGAATCTACTGCTAATTCGAGTGTCACAGTGGCAACTTCACCTGTAAATCCAAATTTAACAGAGATTGAAAGAGCCATAAAGATACTTCAAATTGTCCCACCAGTATGGCTCAAACACAGGTTGCAGTTGCCATTGTGACTAATACAACTGGAGTGTGTACCACTGCCCAAATAAAGCTTGTAAATGCCCAGAGAAACAGCAAATACTCCTCCACATGTGGATTTAAGGCCAAAAGTCCATCAAGTCGTTGGAGGTGTACATACCACAGGGTTTGTTTCAACTTCACAACATTCTCAGAGTGTTGTGTGGAGACCCCCACAGACAGTAGAAGTACTAATAGATGGAGGGAAATTAGTTCACAGCCCCTATTACCTTTAGTAACAAAGGTTATATGATAGCTTGGTTAGAAGAATCAGCAGGAATTAGAAAACAGAAATCACAGAGATGCAAGAGAGGCCAGACATGGAGAGGTAAAAGCCTTTAAATGCTGCTCAATTGAAGGTGGAATTAGTAGAAATAGTAAGGGGATGTTTAGAATTAAGAATTGTAACATATTGAACAATATCAAAGAAAGGAGTAAATTTACTTGTGTAAGGAAGTTACATGAAGAGCAGCATTAGTACATGAAAAATTGGCGCAGAAATCCGAAATTGATAGGACGGGCGGCAATGTATAAAATGATTACCGTGCCGCGGCTTTTGTATGCATTTCAAAATGAGTATTTCCCCCTTCCTAGACAGGTTTTCCAAGAGGTAAATGAGGGGGTTCGAGCGTTGCTTTGGTTGGGGAAACAGCCTAGAATAGCCCAGGAGACCCTACAGAGTAACCAATATAATGGGGGGATCTACCTACCTAACATTGAGGCATACTACTGGGCGGAACATCTAGCGCCAATAAATGACAGGCTACATGCCGCAGCCAACCACCCTACTTATAGGCTGGAACGGGGAAAATTGGAGCGACGTACATGTCTACACTATCTATATGGCGGTAGGGGACGAATAACGCTTCTATCTGCGACACGGGTGACTGTGGAGCTATGGGAAAGGGCGACAAGAAGGACTGGCCGGCGCCACAAACCGTCGAGACAAACCTTGGTATGGCATTGCACATGGTTACGAGAGTTGCATAAGCTGCAGGGGTTCAAAAGGTGGGACGACATTGGTATTTCAAAGCTGGGCGACCTGCAGAAACAGGGTGCTTTGAAGTCCTTTCAGGTGCTGAGGGCAGAGTATGGATTGCATCACACACAGTTCCATAAATATGCGCAAGTACGCCATGCCTGGCAGGCGGAAGGGGCGCTTGCTGGAGTATGCTCCGCTGGAGGGTCGCCTATTACAGGACCAGGTCGCGTCTAAATTAGTTTCCTTTACTTACAAAACCCTGCTTAACAATATGCCTGACGGATTGGTGAAATTGAAAAGTCAGTGGGAATCGAATCTGGGAGAGATGAATACCCTTGATTGGGAGACTGCCCTTATGCACCCTAGGGAGGTGGCAATAAAATCAAGGCTCCAGCTCATCCAGTTTAAGATTCTCTATAGAGTTTACTATGATAGATACCGCTTACATCAGATGGGCCGAGCCAGCGACCCCAACTGTTTAAGATGTGGACATGCAGAGGGGAACTTTTATCATACCATTTGGGAATGTGGGGTCCTCCAGAGCTACTGGGCCACGATAATGAGGGAGCTTAGTGAAATACTTGAGACGACACTACAGCTGGAGCCTAAATTGGTGTTATTGGGGATACCGACTGAGGTGGCTTTGACCCAAGCCCACTTAATTTTCCTAACACCGGCCCTAGTAGTGGCTAAGAGGGATGTGGCGCGGGCCTGGGGAGAGCCGGGCCCCCCGAGCCTAGACAAATGGAGGAGGGGAATGGATATTTACATGGCAGCCGAAAGAGTGACATATAAAGCTAGAGGTTGCCAGAAGAAGTTTAATAGAGTGTGGGGGAAATGGCACTATGGCTTGGATGGGAGACTTTGAGCTGGTGGGAACTGTCCTGCTTGTAGCCCAGGTGTGGGATAGAGGGGCTCGCATACAGTGCCATGTTCAAGATGGAGTTGGTATGTTACTATATATGGACAAAGGGCAATGTTTTGTGCATTTTCGGCGATGGTGGGCGGTGGGAGGGGGGAAGGCAGGGTATGATGGACATTCTGCTGTGACATGTTTTTTCTGTTAATATGGTTGGAAAATGCAAATAAAAAAAATTAAAATAAAAATAATCCGAAATTGATCTTGCAAATAAATTTCACCTGCAGAGAAGCTACAGGGTTCAATTAGACGATCCAGCTTTAGAGAACATGAGAATTTCAGGAAATGAAATGAAATGAAATAGATTTATAGAGCGCATGGCTGCCCGAGAGCGTCCCAGCGCTATAGAACAAGAACAACCGAGGAGGGCGCTAGAGTTTAGGAGTCCAGAGGAAACAAAAAAGTTTTAAGGAGCTTGCGAAACCTCAGATAACTAGGTTCAGCTCGAATCCTGACCGGGAGAGCATTCCATAGGGTGGCCGCGTTCACTGAGAATAGACGTCCCCCTGTACGAGCTTTCTTGACTCTCTGAACTATGGCCAAATTTCCGTGATCTGAACGAAGGGACCTAGTGGCCTTATATGGACGGACCATACTCCCTAAAATAGGGGGTCCCTTCCCCTGTAAGGACGTATGGGCAATGCATAGGGACTTGAATTTAATCCTTTCACGTATTGGCAGCCAGTGAAGGGCTCTAAGTGCAGGTTTGGCTGAAGATCTACGCGAAGTGCCAGTAAGCAGCCTGGCCGCCGAATTCTGAACACGTTTGTGTTAATAGTAGATTCCGGGGCGGCCAAATAGAGGGCATTGCTATAGTCTAATCTAGACAGAATTAGCCCTTGAATAAGCAATGTCCTCGACTGCACTGGTAAGAGGGGAAGAATCTTACGGACAGAGCGCAGAAGGCCTACGCATATGCCAGCTGTCTTTTTCGCTTGCGTCCTAAATGAGAGGTCCTGCTCGAGCCATACCCCCAGACTTTTTAGTTCGTTCTTTGGGGTGGGAGGGACCCCCAGGCAGGAGGGCCAGGTGGAAATAGGTAGGGATGTTATATGATGGCCTAGGAGCATGAGCTCTGTCTTGGCTCCATTCAGTTTGAGTAGGGATCTATTCATCCATGAGTGGATTTCAGAGAGGCAAGAATGAAGGTTTTCGGTGCAGTGCTTCTCTTGGGAAAGCGAGACGACTAGTTGGGTGTCGTCTGCGTAGGTGACTACTTTAATCCCAAAAGGACTAACCACGGCCTCCAGTGGGGCCATATACACATTGAACACGGTAGGGCTCAACGAAGAGCCCTGAGGGACCCCACACTGGAGGGGGGTTAGTTTGGAGCATGCATTACCCTCCCAAACCTGAAAGGTTCGGTCCTTCAAAAAAGATGAGAGCCACAGCAAGGCCATGCCCGATACTCCTAGGTTAATCAGGCGCTGGATTAAGGTCTTATGGTCCACCGTGTCAAAGGCTGCACTTAGATCTAGGAGGATCACAACGGCTGATCCTCCCAAATCCAAGATACACCTTGCCTCTTCAGTCACTGCTATCAGGGCGGACTCTGTACCCTGACCTGGGCGGAAGCCCGTTTGTGAGTTGCGTAGTAGCCTGTTACTTTCCAAGAAAGAGGAAAGCTGCTGGTTTGCAATTTTCTGCGCAATCTTGCTGGTACCCGGTAGCAACAAGATTGGACGAAAATTGACCAACTCCAGTGGGTCGAGCTCTGGTTTTTTTAATAACGCTTTTCCATTGGCCTGCTTCCAGCTCGGAAGAACAATTCCCTGAGCGAAAGAGGCATTCACAAGGTCCGTGGCCAAGGGTCAAATAGTGTCTGACACACGTTTCAAGATATACAGGGGCGCAGGATCACTGGGGGATCCGCTCTTCGTATAGGTCAGAGCTTTTTGGAAATCCTCCCTTGATACCGGAGTAAAGGCGTCTAGAAAGGGCCCAGAAATATGGGCATTGGGCTGAACATGGTCAGATGCTTGATCATTTTGTGGTAAGGTTTTTAATATATTTTGAATTTTGCTTTAAAAAAAGACCGCTAATTGGTTACATCTGACTTCCGATGCCTCATGCACCATCGGAGGATTAGGTACCTTAAGGAGATCTTTCACAATCTTGAATGTCTATCTGGAGGAATTAGAGGACATTCTAATTTTCTCCTCGAGAAACGCGGCCTGGGCCAGTTTCCGGGAAGATTTATAAGTCCTGATAGCCGCTCTATACTCGGCTTTATTATGAGAGGCCCAGTCTTTTCTCCACGTGCGTTCTGATTTTTTACAGATTTTCCTAAGCTCTCTGAGTTCTGGCGTATACCATGGTGATTTAAAAATCCTGCTCTTCTTTACGATTTTTTTCTTGGGTAAGACCGAATCAAGGGAGCTATTCAGCCAATTTGAGAAGTTTGTATCCGCCTCTAAAGGGTCCGGATCAGGGAAGGGAGCTGTCTGCACCAATCTATGGGTCCAGCTATCAAGAGGGAGCTTGGACCACTCTCTCTCTAGAATGCGTGGAGCCTGTACCTGTGGGTAGCCAGTGCTAATGTGCCAAGCAAATGGGACCAAAAAATGGTCAGACCAGGGTAAGGGAAGGGGGGGACTTGATTCTAAGTGTAAAATATTCGTAAATAGAGGGTCAAGAAGATGCCCTTTGGTATGAGTGGCATCTTTGTTTTTAAGGTACAGCTCGAAAGATTGTAGCTCAAGCTTAAGATCCGTTGCCATCTTATCGCACGGGTCATTAAAGTGAAAATGTAAGTCCCCCAATAGGATAAAGTTAGGTGCAGCTGCGGCTAGAGCGATGGTAGTTTCTAACAAAGAGCCCGCGAACTGACCTGGGCTGCCCGGGGGGCGATATATCAGTAGACCTGATAGAGATTTATTCGGGGTGATTTGCAAGGTGAAGTGAACGCTTTCACAATCAGTGATGCCGCCCTCTAATATCCTGCAAATAAACTTGTCCCTATGCACGATTGCTAGCCCACCTCCTTTTCCTTGGGACCTATGTTGACACTGCATAAGAAATCCCGAAGGAAGCGCATCAACAATGTCCTACTCCGAATTTGGGGACAGCCATGTCTCTGTTAAGAACAATATGTCCAGTTTAGCATCGTGTATCATACAACGCGCAATTTGGGAGCTCCTCCCTCAGCGGTCTCTACGCAGAAGGCGCCCCCAAAATGTCTGCCAGTAAATCTCCCCCCGGAGTGCCACCCTTATGTTGCTGTCCTCGTCAATGTCCCCATCTTGAAGGATGCCCAGTTGGAAACCCACCAGGCCCTTAAGAACAAAACCATGCACTGGCTAAAAGCCAACAAACCCCTACCCAGCGGTGTGGATGGTCTAATTCTTGGAGTGCGTTGGGTAGGTTGGGTAGGACAGGGTAAGAAACTATGTGAAGGCGATTGCGTGGTAGTCAACTTTCAAGATACTAGAGTTGCCCACGCAATCTGCAATTCCAATCAGGTTGTGGGCGGTCCTGGTATTGATGTGGTGGATTTATCATACTTCTACCCGCGGCCAGTCATGAACCACAACGGCCTATCCGATGTGGTCACCTACCAAAACAACTTTGGTGGCCATCGGTATCCTGGGATACGCCAGTTCCAGCCGCATGCGGTATGGCCAAGGTTGAGTTGGGATCCTATGGGGTACTGACTTGTTGATTCCCTCGGGGAGGCTAGGGGGGATCTTACATTTGGTGGGGCTCCCTTTCTCTCCCGAATGCTGATTAGCCCTTCTACCACAACAGGAAGGCATGTAGTCCCTATGGTTAGACGGGATCTAGGTAAGGGGCGGGACATTAATGGAGATGATAGTGGCCCTCCTACTCCGGTTGAGGTAGACATGGGCGGTGATGTCGCGTCCAGTAGTGTTACAGCTGTGACGGACCCACTTCTTAGGGTTCTCAGTTGGAAAGTGGCTGGACTAGACAGGAAGTTGGCCTTGCCTGACTGGAACTGCCTTGTGGAGGAATACTCCATTTGTGTGTTCCAGGAGACATGGAGCAGGGAGCCCACCCATAAGGCGGGTTACTCATCCCACTCAATACCTGCTGTCTATCCGGAATCAGGCAGGGGACGCCCCTCGGGAGGCCTCCTAATTTGGGTGGCCTCTTCTCTCAACTGTAGGGTAGAGGAGCACCAAACTAACTGTCCGGATCTCCTCAATATTACCCTAAAAAACTCCAGGGGTTGTGTTATTCTGAACATTTTTAACATCTATGCTCGGGGCACAAAGGGAGGCAGACAATCGCCCACTATAGCTCTCTTAGAGAGCCTACTTAGGTTATCCCCTACAAATCATGCACCCTGGTCGCGGGTGACTTTAACTGTACGTTCGAGCCCCTTGGCTCGGACGTCACCCTTGAACAGGAGGAGGAAGATCAGAGGAGGGGGATTCCGGCCCTAGAGCTAACCCCAATCAAGAGATGGACGGAAGTGGCCCTTCAGATTAATACTCTCACTATGGAGTTTGACCTGAGGGCCCTTAATGGTAGGACAAGATCTGATAGAGCGGGCGCCCATACGTTTAATAGGCCTAACCATACGTCAAGAATTGATTACATTCTGCTAGACGTTCACCTATGGAGCGCGGTGAAAGATATGGAAATTATATCGTCCATGGAGAGTGATCACAATCTCCTCTCCCTTGCCTTGACTCCTTGGTGGTTGGTGGGCACAGGGGGCCCCTCTCCACGCACCATTGCTCCCGGTGAAACAGTGGTCTCGAACTGCGGCAGACGGCTGAAGTGGGCTAAGCTCACACTCTCGGTAGAGAAGGTGACCATCATAACGCAGCTATTAGCCGCAGTCCTTGACCATTTGAATCCCCTTGAGGGAGGGCCAGTAGAGTTGTCAGGGGTATTTTGTGACCTGACCCTGGCCATAAGTAACCTGTTTATTGTCCAATCCAGACACATTGGGGCTAAGACACATCCAAGGAAAAGACAGGGTTGGTATAACCACAAATGCAGGGAGTCAAAGGCAGTGCTTATTGAAGCTGTAAAATCCAAGTCCCAAACAAGGACTAGGGAGGCCAGGAAGCTCTACTCCCATTACATGAAAACCGCAAAAAAAGAGTGGGAGGATAATTTTTGGCGGGATCTCTTGGCCGCTAGTCGAGGGAAGGACGCTAAGGGATTTTGGAACTTGGTGGGCACCAGGAACCGTCCTGATGACACACTGAGGACATGTACGATTCCAGCCCAGACGTGGTTTAACCACTTTCGGGCCCTATATTCAGCAGTAGAAGGGCCTCTTAATGAGCCTTTTTCCCTTCCCCCACTCTCATTGGATAGAGCCACAGACCTCTTTACTGCACGAGAGGTTATGAACGTTATTAAATCCCTGGTACCCTTGAAAGCAGCTGGCCCTGACGGGCTTCCAGGGGACCTACTCCGAGCCTACCCGAGCGAATGGGGTAAACTGGTTTCTGTGCTTCTGAATGCCATCCTAGAGGGAGGCCCTGTCCCCGAGTCCTGGAAAGGGGCAGAGGTTGTTCCAATTTTTAAAAAGGGCTGTCAGGATCATCCAGGGAACAACAGGCCGATAAGCCTGATAGACTCAACTCAGAAGGTGGCGGGAAAAGCGATCCTGGGGAGGCTTCTTCATTGGGTGGACGAAAACCACATATTGTCTGACTATCAGGCAGGCTTTCGTTCCGGTACGGGAACTATCGAGCACGTGTTCAGGTTGATGCTTCTACATTGGAAGGTGGTGGAGCTGGGCAAAGGCAGTCTTTACTTGGCTTTTATTGACTTAAAGACTGCCTTTGACCTGGTTCCTAGGGAGGAACTCTGGAGGGTTCTGCAGGGTCTTGGGCTGCCCCCCTATATTCTGTCGCTCCTTATTAAATTACATACTGATAATTATGCACAGGTTCGGTGGGGCCAGAACGGGGAAAAGACCGATAGGATCCCGGTCCTTAGGGGTGTCCGACAGGGATGCGTTTTAGCTCCCACACTATTTTCCTTGTACGTAAATGGTGTGGTAGAGCACCTGCTTGACGAACCTGCAGATGCACCCTCCCTGGGGGCGTGCGGATTCCTACCCTGTTGTTCGCGGACGACACCCTCCTCATCTCTAAAACTCCCCAAGGTCTGCAGAATCTCTTGAACCGCTTCCAGGACTTTTGCTCAAAAAGAGGGCTGGTCATAAATGTGGATAAAACGAAATATTTGATCATGCACCCTCCACGGAAACTTGGTCGTCCCCCAGTCCTGAACTCTGTTCCTCTTGAGAGAGTTTCCGAATTTGATTATTTGGGAATTCGTATGAGTGATGCCATGAGCTGGTCACCCCACATTAACAAAATGATCCTTAGTCACAAAAGGGTGGGGGGAGCATTGCTAAGGGAGTATCGTAATTCATCAAAACAATGTGTAGCTCCCGTAATCGACATTTATAAAGCCAGAGCCGTCACGGCATCATTATATGGGGCGGAGTTATGGGGCCTTGGAAATTTGGAGGCTCTATCCAAGGCAGAGAACAAATTTCTGAAGGATATTCTGGCCATTCCTCTCAGTACCCCAACAGTCCCGGTGCTACTGGACGTGGGATGCAAACCTATCATGGACCAGGCTCGCCTCCGGCCCCTCCTTCTATGGGCACGTCTGTGGAGAGTCCCCGAACTGAAAACCTATGCGGATGGATTGTCAGAGGTGATGGAAATGGGTGGTTGGCACAAGATCAAGTGGTCAAGGGACATTAAAAAACTTTTGGGGGAATTGGGTTTGGGGTCTTGTTGGACTACAAAATCTGCCCCACCGAAGGCAACCCTAAAAAAACTATACTGGGAGTGGGTCTCTGCCCAGCTCATCGGCAATCCATGTCACTGCAACTCCACCGCAGCTTATTTGAAAATTAGAGACGTGGTTGCCTTTGAGCCCTATCTGGACTTGATTAAAATTCCTGCAGATCGGGCACTTTACATCAAATTCAGAGTGGGTACCTTACCCCTAGGTGACCTACTCTCAAGATGGAACATGCCTGCGCAGGCATCACCCTATTGTGGCCTTTGCTCCAGTAGGCGTGAAACAGTGGCACATTTCCTTTTTGAGTGCCCCGATTATTCCCGTCCAAGAAAACGCTGGCTTAAACCTCTTTGTAGACAACTGGGAACTCGCCAGCATATGGTGGCGCTACGCATTTTATTATCTGAAACTTCTTCCCTCATAGTCTGTGGCATTTCCAAATTTTTAAAATGGGCCTGGTTGATCCGCTTGAAGAGACTTTCCATTGCAATTTAATTCTTTTTTAACTAATATATTCTGTGTACTAATGGTACTTCCTTTTTTTACTTGTTCTTAACTTGAATCAGTTTTTTTATATTTACGATGTGCTGTTTTATACATGTAATGCTTTTATGATATATACATATCGAAATAAAGCTATCAACCAACCATAAAATTAATTTCTAAGAAGTGTTTTGGTAGGGACCTACAATTTAGAAGTGCCAAGCTAAGGTCGGTCGTGGCCTGTTCGGCGACTTTCTACTCCTGAGTGGGATCCGAACATCAAAAGCCTCTCAGAGTCGGGGCATCTGGTCTGAATATCAGATGCTCTGGGGGGTTATTCTTAGGTTGAAGTTGGAAAAGCATTTTGCTCGAGAAGGTGATGCGGTCCTTAGGTGAAACGGCCAGAATTTCTGGCCCTAGGCCCGGACGGGCACAGACGGGCTTGCCTCCGGCGCGCCCGCTGCGCCCTCCCGCTGCGCGGACGGGAAGTGAAGTTCATTCTATAGTGCCTGGGCCCAAATCGGCCGCAACACTAGACCTCTAACCTCGTCCTCCCCTAAGATGGCGCCCAAAGTCTGCGCCGGGGGGAATTGAGGCCCGTAGGTAGCAGGAGCCCAAGATCGGCTTTCTGGTGGCGGAAGGAGTCCCTTGGGGGAGACCACAAAGTTGGGTAAAGCGCAGCAAGGAGGAGGATTAAAATAACAGAAAGCACAAAAGTACGTGAATTAAAACAATGCAGCACTAACAGCACAGCATGAACAATTTAGCAAGGAAGGGTGCCCTGACTCCCGGCTTTTCGCCTCAGGAGTCCTAGTTCTATGGATGAGTTTACACATTATAAAACTAGTCAAATGAATTTTCAAATGGAGTGAGACTGAGAAACTAAAAATTAAGTGGGTGAAGAAGCATGAAAAGAAAAAGAGAAGCAGCTATAGCAAAGAAGCAAGATGGGATTAGCAACAGCAAAACAACAGCATACCCACTCAGAGTAATAGCAGGAGTAATCTATTTACATGCTCCTTGGAGCAGAGGTGATTTGGCTGCATTTACAAACATTTTCCCGAAAATGAGAGATAAATCGGTGCAATGGTATGCACAAATGGAACAATTCATAAAGATTTCAAATATGTTGTGGAGAGGTTTGAATAGGTTTTTATTGACATAGTACCTGCTGATTTATCGGCTGACTGTAAGACTGTGGTACAATGACCAAAAGAAGAAACTGTGAGGGAGACTAGCACAAATGCACCATCTCCTGTAGAGATGGAGACATATGAGGCAGTGATTGCTTTCCTGTAAGATAGAGTGGCACAGAGAGACTTGGATTGCCTTAAAATTAAAAGAACTTCCCAAGAGCCGAAAGAAACAGTGGATGAATACTATAAAAGTTTGTTACAGGTGTTTCAGAAGCACAGTGGACAAGAGTATCTGAGAAGTTTGTTTTAGGACTGAAGCCAAATATCTGTATACACATAACCCAAAGCGTGATCTTTCGACAGAACAAGTCAGTCGATGAAATCTTAAGATACGCAAAGTATTGTAGTGATGAATTAGATATAAAGCAAAAGAAAATGAAAGAGAAGTTTTATGCTGCACAAATGAAGTTGGCTCACAAAGGTTTTCAGAATCTTTAATTTGCAGGACATCAAGGGTATATGCAAAGAGTTGCACTTCCACAGGTTGGTTTTCAGGGAAACCACTGAGGTTTTAACATGTCTCATGGTAGAGGCAGCGGTGATCCTGTGCGTACGAGGAGATGTTGCTGCTATGAAAAAGATCCATCCCTGTCACATCTGTCATATAACAGGACATTTCAAAAGAGAATGCTGATTTAATCCTAATAATGTTGGTGGAAATGTACAGATGCCGAAAGGAATGCAAATGCAAGTAATGCCTATACAGCAGAAACAAGCACCAGTGCAAGCTCAGGTCTTAATGCTGCACCGAATAAACTCCCAAAATACGAGAAACTCTCAGTTAGATTTCAATCAAATGCCAAGAATGAATGCAAACTCATTTCAAAATTCCATGCCACAAATTCAAATTTAAACTTGAATGTTTTACGGCAATATCCCTTTTTCGAAATTGATGGTTCAGGTTCTGAAAATTCCCAATGAAGGTGCCTCATTTTTTATCGATACAGGCGCTACCAGACCCACCGTTAGAACAGAACTCTCTATGGGAAAACTATCCAAGTTGTAGGATTTACAAAGAAACAGTTCAGGAATGTCATTCCAGAAAAGTTCCCAGTAAAAATAGGTTCATTTTAGGAAAAAAACAATTTGTTGTCTATGTCTCTAGCCCTGTAAATCATCTACTAGGAAGAGATTTGCTGTCCAAGTTAAATTGCACTATATACTGCACGACACATGGTGTTGCTTTCCAGACCCATGATGAGGATGCAGATTTTAAAATGGTTAAACAGCAAAACAAGATAGAAGTGCTCCCTTTGCTCACAATTGAAGAATTATCTGATGATTTGAAAGAGACAGTGAAAACTGAAGTTTGGGATTTCACAGGGAAAGTTGTTGGACTTATAAAAGGTATAGAACCACTCTGAATTACTGTAAAAACAAACACAGTGTTTCCCAGAACATTTCCATACCTTTTGCACCAGAGGCTATTGCAGTAATAACACCAGTCATAAAAGACAAGTTGCCGAAAGAAATATTGAGGGAATTTATTGGAAGTACATGTTGCTGTCCAATTATGGGTTTGCAGAAGCCAAACCGGAAGTCCAGAATAGTGCAGGACCTGAGAAAAATGTATTAGATTGTTGTTCCCAGTTGTCCCGTGGTACGGAATCCAGCCACAATATTGTGTCAGATCCTGTGTACTGCAGAGTGGTTTACAGTCATTGGTTTATGGCAAGTTTTCTTCTCAGTGCCATTGCACAAAAAGTAAATACCTTTTTTCTTTCATGTTCCAACAGAAAGTATTAGCATGGTGTTGTGTCCCACAAGTGTAAACAGAGTCCATCCATTTTCAACCAGATTCTGAAAAGAAATCTGGAGACCTTGCAAATGACAAGCAAACCAACCCTTGTGCAATATACTGATAACTTGTTTGTGGCATCAGAAACACGAGAAGCTTGTACCCAAGACACCACTGCTTTATTTAATCACCTGGCTGAGAATGAACACAGAGTGTCTCCAGGAAAGCAGCAGTAGTGTCAGAAAGCAGTTCAATATCTGGGACACATCATTGTGAAAGGAGCTAGGAAGGTGTCACCAGAAGGAGTGGAAGCAATCTTATAGATGAATCTACCACAAACTCAAATAGAAGTCAGGACATTTTTGGGATGGGTTGACTACTGTAGACAGTGGGTACCAAACTTTTCCTTAATGGCAGAACCTTTACTAAGGTTGACACACATGAACATGTTATGTTATGTTATGTTATGTTAATAACATTTATTAGGCGCAACAGCTACCCAGCAAAGGGGCGTCCTGGCGCCAGATCATGTACACAACACAACAGATCCGAGCTGAAAAGAGGAGAATTTCAGATCACAGGGAGAACAAGTGAGTTTTAATGGCCCGTCTAAAAAGAGTCAGACTATTAAGGGCGCGAATGTGCACAGGAAGGGAGTTCCACAGATCAGCCGCCAGAACACGGAAGGAACGACCTCCCATCCTGCTCAGCCTGAACCTAGGCTTACTCACCAAATGGAGTGATTCAGATCTGAGGGACCGCGAGGGGACATACGCCGAGATGAGGCCCACCAAGGCGGGGGGAGAGGATGTTAGATCTGATTCCATGGGACAACGACTGTTAAAAAAGCATTTCTAGAGTTCAAAGACAAATTGTGTCATGCTCCGGCACTAAGAATGCCTGATTATTCAAAAGAATTCTCACTAGTTTGCAATGAGAGATGGGTGCCCTCTCGGTGTTGACACATATGCACGGAGATGCCAGAAAGCCAGTGTCATACTTCTCTTCTACGGTTAATCACAAGAGAGAGCTAGGGTGTTAAGGGGCGCGTCCTATCCCCAAATGTAATCTGTATAATCAATGTGGACTGGCCCACTGTGTTTGGTCACTTGGTCACTCTTGGCAGATAGCCTAGTGGCTGGACTTAGTTAGTCTTTTTTAATAAACCCCTCACACACCAACCTGGTTGGTGTCATGCTTCATCATCGGGGTCCAACCAGGCAGCCGAATGTCGCCTGGTTGTGCTTCAACGCCTGACAACAGCGGAGCAGGTGTCGTGCAACAGTGTGATGTGGATGAAGGTGGATGTTAAAATATACCTCTGGGAATCCTTACCTATGAGTTTATTCTTGGCGGCCCAGGGTATTTTAATTAAAATATGTGATGCAACCAATAGTAGTCAAGATTTTGCTATAGGTTGTCTATGTGTTGGCGGTCTACATGTTTCAGTCCCTGTAGAAATTATGTGGGACTTTCGAGAGGACCATAAGGTGAAGTGAGTGGCAAAAAGAGGTGCCACGGGTGATAGTCTCCTACACACGCGCTAAGGTGTGTGGAAAAGTGAAAGTAAAAAAGGTCTGTATACTTACAGACAATAACTGGTTAGCGAGAAAAACCTTCGCTATAGTTTTCGGTTCCATAGAATCGGGGCGTGGGGGGGAGGGGCTCTCGTGATCAATTTGATCAATGTGAGTCCTCCGCCTGAACCTAGATCGGGTCCCTCGGCGTCCCGGTGGAGGGACCCGATCTAGGTTCCGGCGGAGGACTCACATTGATCAAATTGATCACGAGAGCCCCTCCCCCCCACGCCCCGATTCTTCTTCTTCGTCTGCTCGTTGTCTTACAGTTTCTGTGGCCAGGAGCAGGGCGATTTCAGTGGAGTGTGCGGCACGGAAGCCTGATTGAGAACAGTGTAGTAGGTCATTACTATCGCTGTGGTTAGTAAGCTGTATGTTAACTATTTTTTATGCAATTTTGGCAAAGAAAGGTATGAGCAAAATGGGATGTAGATTCTCTAGTCCCTCATAATCTATTTGTATTTTTTTCCTTAATGGATGGACCATGGCTTGCTTCCATTAGTAGGGAACTTCGCCTGATTGGAAGGAACGGGAGATGAGTTCCGATATGAAAAGTACAATAGAGTTTGCTCCTTGTAGTAAGATTTCGGGACGAGCTGGGTCCCTTGGAGAACCTGATATGATTCCATTTGCTAGTTTCCTTATTACATCTGGCTCTGGCATTTTGAATTTATCTAAGGGTGCACCTTTGACTGCTGTGTATGTAGTGCCTTTCGACCCGGTGCCTCGATGTCATGGATTTATGCACCAAACTAAGAGCAGATATTAAGGATGAACCCCTAATATAGCTTGATCATGTACTTTTTGCAGACAATTCATGTTTGTTAGACCTGGCATCTCTGGTGTGTTTTTCCCCTGTCTTTTTTGCTTCTGCCCTCCTGTTCTTGACTGTGTGCTGCTTTTAGAATTCTCGGGACTTAACAACTGCTGATCAGTACTAAAGTGCAAGTGCTCCCTGTGTAAATTGTGATTAGTTATCCCTGATTGGCATATTTGATTTACTGGTAAGACCCTAGTGAAGTGCAAAGTGTGTGCCCAGGGCCTGCATTTCAAATGCTATTAGTGGGCCTGCAACACTGATTGTGCCACTCACATGAGCAGCCCTGCAAACATATCTCAAGACTGCCACTGCAGTGTCTATGAGTGCAGCTTTCAACTGCCATGTCGACCTGTCAATACACCCTCCCTTTTTTCTACATGTAAGGCATCCCTAAGGTTGCCTCCAGGTAGGCCCAGGAGCAGGATGCAGTGTATTTAAGGGAGGACATGTACAGGTGTGTTTACATGCCCTGATAGTGAAATACTGCTAATTAAATTTTTCACTATTGCAAGAACTATATCTACCATAGGTTATCATTGGAGCTGCCTTGTAACCTCTTTCAAGTGTATCTTCGAATTGGGAAGAGCTAGAGATTCGTAGTTTAGGATCCCTGAACTCATAATTTAAACATACATCTTTTAGAGAAGTTGGTTTTTAAACTGTAGGTTTGAAAGTGCCACTTTTAGAAAATGATCATGTTACTTACCATTCTGTGCCTCTGCCTTTCTGTGGAATCAATAAATACAACAAAAAAGGGAGAGGAGAGATTAGATGGGGTGGATTCGGTGTCCCCAAGCATAATTTTATAAACAGAAAGAATCCACACCTGGGTGTTTCTAGAGTAGTCCCCACAGTGGTGGAGAGCACACAGTGTTCTTTTAATACCCTCACACACCAAAAGGACCCTTGGTGTCATGCTCCATCATTGGGGTCTTCGCACCCCTCTACGGGGTGCGGCGTGCTACTAACCAACGGAATACGTGGGAGCACTTAATTGATGACTATGTGTGGTGCGCGAAGGGGTTATGTTATTCAGTGATTGGTGGGTTTGGAGTGAATATAGTGGAAAAAAAATTGAAAAAGGGACTGGCACTGTTAAAAGTTTGTGTCGAGGTGTATGTGTATAATAAAGTACAACACCTCACTGGTGCGTCAACATGTTGCGATGCGTAGCATCTTCTTCAGGACGGGGGTGCACAATCCCCACCTTACTCACAACTATATGTCAAAAGACATCAGTATTTTAAATTAAACATAATCATTTTAATTCGGCTTTCCGAGGCTATTGTGTGCCTACTTTGAATATTGTAGATATCATCAATGTGTACTTGCTGCCAAACGAATTGTTTGCACCATGAGCCTTTTTGAAACGGGAGGGGTGTAGTGCTAAATTGCAAAAACATGCAGGAGAATCCCTGTCTGTGTCCGCCCCAGCCCGCGGCTCCGTTGATCAACCTTTTGGTGTGTGAGGGGTATTAAAAGAACACGGAGTGCTCTCCACCACTGTGTGGACTACTCTAGAAACGCCCAGGTGTGGATTCTTTCTGTCTGTGGAATCTACATCTGAGGGAGGGTGACAGTTAAGCTATTTGTGCATTCAATGTAGACAGTCACACAAAGGGAGCTGAGGTGTGCCCTGCATATCTTGATGGCCCACCACCAGGCTGATGGGTCTTCCTGAGCTAGAGTGGAGGAAGGAGTTGTCACCAACAGCTGAATAAAGATGTGCCTGTCCTCACACAAATATGTCTCTACCCCCCTGTAATGTGTCTGGACCCAGGCCAGGGAAAGGCGAGGCCTTGTGCACTACAAAGACTTCCTTTGAAATCTGCCTACTTCAAAGGCAGAAACTGGTATAAGTACTGGGGCTATGACACCATAAATTCAGAAATCTTCTGGACTAAGAGGATACTCTGTCAAGGATAAGAGCTGGAGAAGCTGTCAGGAGAAACTACCACTTTGCTGTGTGCTTTGCTGTGTTTAGCCTGCTGCTTGATCCTTTTGTCTTGGACAGTGAAAGGACTGAGCTTTGCTTTCTACATCCTGCTTCAAAAGTTCTCCAAGGGCTTGTGTGGGTTTGCCTCCTGTCGAGAAGTCTCAGAGCCATCAAAGACTTTATTTGCAGCCCCTGAACTCCTCTGCTGGGAGTTCTGACCTGCCAAGTAGTGCCAATTTCAGTTCTGGAACATTGGAGGTGGTTTGGCTGCTAAGAACCAAGAAAATCCACAAGTTGAATCTCAGCGTCTGTTTTTCTGATGCAGCACCAATGTGCAGTTGAAAAACTACCACATCACGCAGCCGAAGAATCGGTGCAGCACCTGCCGTGGGGCTGAAAGATCACCGCAGCCAAAGTCCCGAGCACCAGGTCACTGGCGTGCCTGGTGCATGCTCTGACTTCTACAGGGCCCTGCTGTGCTGTTAAAAAAAAAAATCAGAAAAAAAAAATCGACACATCACCTGCTCTGTGGCTGAGAAATCGATGCAGCGATTGTTCCGCCGCATTGACTCAACGTGCCTGGATTTTCGTAGCCCCGCACTAAGGAACCAAGACTGCTTGTCCGTGATCGACGCATTACCTCCCCTCGCAGTAAGGCATCAATGAATCACCTCCCCTCGCAGTAAAGAATCGATGCGTCACCTCCCCTGACAGTAAGGAACCGATGCATTCCCTCCCCTGGCAGTTAGGAACCGATGCAGCAAGCAATTAACGCATCGCTTTGTTTTTCTTCTGCCTCACCTGTTTTCATCTTTGATTTTGACGCATACCAGGTACTCTGTGATAAAAGTGAAGCATCCATAATTTCCTATGGACTGAACTATTTGAACCTTTTAAATGTTATATCTTGGCTTCTGCATGCTGCATGTGTGTTGTTTTTGTCTTAAGTCAGATAAATATAGTTTTCTTTTTTTTAAACTGGTGTGGTGTCCTATTGTCATGTTTTCACTGTGTGTGTATGTACAAATGCTTTACACATTGCCTCTGAGATAAGCCTGACTGCTTGTGGCAAGCTACCAATGGAGTGAGTAGGGGTTATCTTAGCTGTGGGAGCCCCTTACCCTGACTAGACTAAGTGTCCCTACTTGGACAGGGTGTAAACCACTGCGAACTAGAGACCCCGATTTCTAACAATGTTTAAGAGATAACAATGCTACACTAAGAGCAGCATATACAGTTTGCACAATAAAGGATGTTATCGAAGCTTCCTGGCTTCAAAGAGTTACCTCAGCACAACTTGCCGAACTGAGTGTCTTTACAAGAGCATGCAGCTTAACTGCACAAATGGGAGTCACCGTTTTTCCAGATAGCCAGTATGGTTTGGTGTTGCCCATGACTTAGGGCAATTCTGGTCACAACAAGGTTTCTTAACTTCTTCAGGTATACTCACATCAAGAATCTGTTAGAGGAACGGACGTGGCCAGGCCGAGGACCAAGATGGCAGCTCGACCTTGGAGCTCCGTAGAACTTGCCACTATCCTACAGCCTACCTCCGCTTCCCAGCACCTGCTTGTGCTATCACCACAGGAACAGACGTGCCGTGACCTCCTCGGACCGGTGATCCGGTCTGCTTCCTGCTGAAAGGCTGCAGCATGGTGCTTCTGCCTGCTGTGATCGCAGCCTGATGCGGCCCTCGGAGGCCCTACGACGACACGGGCGAACCTGAGGGCAGGCCTGTGATCACGCTTGATGGCTGCCCCATAATTGAGGTCAGGGCTCTCTTTATGGCCTACCCTGCAGGACTCGGCACTGAGTGCTTGCAGCTGACAGAGGCAGGCGCCTTGCTGCTGGGTTGCACAGGACTTCGGGCTGTAGCAGTGAGACCTTTGATCTTCCTCTACTCTGCTACCCGGCGGCCCCTCTTCTGTTGCACATGCAGTGGTGTGCTTCTCTGGGCTGCAGGCTCTGCATTGGACAGGGCTGTGTGGGCCTGGCCCATGGACACCCTTCCAGCCATCAAACTAATGCCCCTCATGGCACCGCATCTGCCAACTTACCGCCCCATATGTGCTCAAGGGTGTTGTTGGAAGGAATAGAAGCACCATAACACTCAGTATCTTACCAGACCTGGTAAGATTCTCCGATCTTAAGCATGTTTCGACCTAGCAGGCCCTATGTGACTTCAAGCGGAGTATGACCACTACACATAGATTCTACTGGTCATCTCTCTCTGCTATTGGAATGCACCTACACTTTTGGGAGATCGCACTCGTGCACAGTGGACGGCCTGACATCTACTTACCTCACTTGGTGACGGAAGACCGGTGTGTGCCCTGCTCTGCCTACCTGGCATCCTCAGCTCATCTCCCTCTGTACCATTAGCACATGACCGTGGCTGTTTCTACTGCTAATTAGGCATAGTTCTCCCAAACAGTGATTACTCTCCTTTGACGCTGCCAAGACCCCCCAGGCTTGGGGAGGTGGAGGGTCCCCAGGGGGACAACCCAGGATCATCTATGGCAGACCCACTGGCGTTGGAAGGCACTGTGGCCATTATGGCCGATTTGAAAGCTGACTTCAAGTCAACTGACTCGCGGTTTAACATGCTCACAGCACCGCTGGAAAGCATAAGCGAGCGTCTTGACCAGCACGCAACACAAATCAGTGCTGCGGAGCAACATGTCTCCAACCTCGAAGACGCTGGCCCCACGACCAACAAGCATATAGAAAAGATTGAGAGACTCCTGAAGATGGTGGCTGCTCAAGTTGAAGATTTAGAAGCGCGCTTGCGCCGAAATAACATCCGCATTGCCGGAATAGCAGAAGGTACCAAAACTGGCCGCATGAACATCTATGTGGAACACTTACTCGGGGAACTCTTTGGCAAAGAGGCATTTTCATCCATGTTTGCGGTTGATAGGGCCCACAGAACCACTGGCTCGCGACCAGCACCTGGCACACCACAGCACTTGATCATCACAAAACTTCTTAACTATCATAACTGGGGCACTGTTCTTCGTCTTGCCCGCCACAGGGAGCAAACACAACACCAGTGTATGACTATCTTTTTTTCCTGACTTCAACCCGATTGTGCAAGAGGCTCGCTGTAAATTCTCTGATGTTAAGCGCACGCTTCAGAAAGCTAAGCTGCGCTACGCTATGCTGTACCCTGCACAACTGTGAATCCAAATAATGGCGAATGTCATCTTTTTGACTCTCAAACTGAAGCTGCAAACTTCTGTAAGCAGCATAATCTCGGGTCCAGATCACCGAGCGGTGGGGGATCCACTTTTCCCCCCTTACTGTGATCCAGCGGACCAGTGAACCTCCTCTTTACCCCCTCATGTTTGCCGCCACGCTGCTGCACCAGTCTGATCACCCTGGATTCAGTTGTACAATTAACAACTATGCTGAATCGGCACTCTACCTACTACTACTACTTATTTTCAGATAAGGCTGTTCCCCCGTCAAGATCATGGACATTTGCCGATCTCCTTTGAGTGTTGCCTCCCCTAAGGAGTATTTCACGTGAATGTTATCTCTATTTGTTATTTGGGATTATGATGGGGTTCACCGGATGCAGTTTGTTTGCTATCCGATGTGGGTGGGGGTGATATATTCTGCTGTGACACTCATTATTTTTTTCTTACAGGGTACTGAATGTGTTACATGCCGTGCACTCTTAATGCTTACACCTGCATTTCCGCTTACTATCTTTTACCTAGGTGACTCCACCTACTAGAGGACCTAGGGCGCCAACACTGAGGTGCATGACCTGGAACGTAGGAGGGCTGACTAATCCTAGGACGGAGTGGCAGGGGCTGTCCTACCTGTCCAGACCTGATACTTAGTTAGCTTTCTTACAAGAAACCCACTGTGCTCAGAATTCCCCCAATCGCTATGCATCAAACTGGAGGGATAATCGTTTTTTGCTAACTATAGCATATATTCCAGGGGTGTCTGCATCTTAATTCATAGGGCAAGCCCTTTCAGGGTGCGTGAGGTAATTTCGGACCCAAGGGGCCACTATGTGTTAGTTTCCTTCATGCTAGCTACTACATCCCTTTTACTGGTCAATATCCACGCCCCTAACTTGGATACACCCGACTTATTCTTGGACATTTCCACACATATCACCCGATTACATGCAGGGGGTGACTTGAATTTAACTTTCTTTCCTTCCCTGGACTCGACTGGCACCAGACATGTGACCAAGCCCCCTTCCACATAAGCGCTTTCATCCCCCCTGTGATCCATTCACCTCACTGATGAATGGCGCTCCAGATATCCATGTAATAAGGGCTATACTTTTTACTCTGCGCCCGATGGGTTGTGGTCACATATTGACCATTGGTATCTTACCCCTGATTTGTTGCTGGCGGCTACAGATGTCAAGCAGCTCCACCAAACCCTATCGGACCACTCTCCGGTGCTTTTGACCCTTCCTTTCCCCAACATTGCACCGCCACATGCGACCTGACTATTCCCTACAATTGCGTTACTGGGCGATGTTTTTCGAGTGGAGGTTCGAGACGCAATTGTAGAATATTTTTAGCTCAATACCGGAACCGTATCACAACATTATGTAAATGTAAATGTAAATGTATTGCGATTTATATAGCGCACGTATCACCCGAAGGCATCAAGGCGCTTGCCTTGGGAACCCGTCCTGGTATTCCCCTGTGAGATAACCTCAGCAGGGTATCCACAAGGTGAAAGCCAGGCATCCCGCCGCGAGGGGCCGTAGTGGAGATTAAGCAAGCTATTTCCCAGAGTCGCAGAGTGTGAACCCGTGAGTCGAGTAGGCACCGGAACGAGAATTATCGAGTCCGTGGAATGTTTGAGCCCAAGACCCGCCGAGGCGGGGAATCGAACCCTGGTCCAGGACCGATCTCAGCTTTCGGGTCTGCCACCTCTAACCCCTGAGCCACACTTCTTTCACCAAGCTTTCTGGGGTACTCCGTTCCATACGCAGGGAACTAGAGGCCATTGAGAATGCACTAGGAGAACTCGACGCACAGACCCTGACTTGTCTGTATACTCAATACTGCCCCATTGGCTCGACTAAGCAGGAAAATGCCATTTCTTAAATGTGCAAATTAACGTGTAGCATGATTTTTTAAATTTTTATTAAGCACTCATATTTATCGTAATTACATTACTAGGTCAAGCTAGGCCTCATTTCATCTTTCATCTGCCCAGACTGGTCCAGGCTATTCTTCTAAGACCATCCCTATTTTACATTAGCACTATTTCACCTAGTCTCTGTGAGCTACTGTGGACGATGATTTATGTCACCTACTACTTTGTTGGTGTCTGTTTTTCCTCTAACGGTTATGCTTACTGCTGTGACTATCTCTTAGCTTAACTTTGAATAGTTGTTACTGCAACTGTTTACAGATGCTGTTTGAGAGAAGAGAGTCAGGAGAGTTTCTAGAACTAATATTCAAGAGGAGTTCGACTTCAATCTGATTCTATTTCAATGCTCCTTTCAATCTTGCTCTTTTCCAAAAGGACTCTTTATGAGTTCTGGTAGGTTAGAATCCGTTTAAAGTAGAGAAGGGACTTAAATTCCTTTATGGAACACACTGTAATTTTCTTGATTGACTAACCATGATTTTCTTGATTTTTCTGTAAACAAATGTATCCGATTTACTAATTTGAATAGAGAGACCAAACCATACACTAAACTTTATCGATAAATGAAGGTTTTTGAACTGATCCATAAACTCTCATCATTAACTGAATTAAATTCTCAATTGATGATGGCTTTAGAAATTATTTAGATTGATGCTCCGTTCAAAAACAGTGCAAACACAAGGAGATGATGGATGGAGCACTGAAACTTTTCAGACACTCACCCCAGTCACAGATCTGGGTTGAATCCATCATCGTTCTTTAGCGCACTTGGCTACCCCAGTTCAGACCAGCCATATGCAAATCAGTCTTGACCCTGTACCTCATGGGTACAGTCCAGCCCGAACTGCCAAGCCAGGCCCTCCATGGACCAGAAACAAGCCTCCTGGGACCGGTTTCAGGGTAACACCCCTCATCAGCCAGGCAACCTTTAATCTAGTGGCAGTCCGGGCTGGACTATTCCCATTGGGTGCAGTGTCAAGACTGATTTGAATATGGCTGGGTTCAAACTGGAATGGCATGGGGGGAAAAACAATGGATTTAAGCCCAGATCTCTGTACTGGGGTGAATGTATGACATTGTTCAGCACTCTGTCCATCAATTGTTCTTTTTGCTGTTCTAAAACGGTGGCAAAGATCCACTGCAGAGGAGAAGATTTTGGTGCGGACCAGGAAACTTCCATTGTAAGTTACGTGTTGAACTGATTACATTAAATTAAAACATTTCCGCACCAGCAAATGCAACATACCACGCGAGCAGCACAGATCCACCTAAGACACGGAGACACAAATGCGTAGTCTGTGCCAGATTCAATCAGACACCAAAAAAGGTAGTGTGTGTTGTAAGGGTGCCCACGTACTTTTGTAATATGGAGAGGATAAGGAAGAGCTGGGCACCATTCCAACTATACATTCTCCCTCGGAACAACTTCTTACACTGCATAATGCATAACCTGGGTTCCTCCCAGAAACAGTGGTGGAAGATCGCCTTGCGAGGTCCCCATAGAGTAGACTAGCTTACCCTTGTAAATTATATCTGAACCATTCCTATGTACTATAGTGTGGTTTACAGTAAAGTACTGGCTGGGCAGTCCATTATCAACTCATTTCATAGGTTTGTTGTGTTCTGAATCTCTAACCCCACAACGCATCCCTGCATAAGCCTTGGTTGTTGCTATCCCGATAGACAGTGCTACAGGTGTGTACTCAGTTTTGGGGCCAACAGTAAGGTTACACCCCACGACAACAGTGGTAAACTGCTCAGATTAATACAGCCAGATCAATAACCCAGATTTCCCATGGATCCATGAAACAGTTCAGATGAGCTCTCTGAGTTCTATGGTTGCCAGAGAGTAACATTTCTCTTTTAAGGGAATTACATCTTGCACCAACGATGCCATTTAAAATTTCAGCATATTGACAAACCTGCATATATAGCGTAAATCACACATTTTCCTAATGTAACTTCCTCGTTACTTTCAGTAGGTTGTACCCTTTCAATTACTCCTCTAAACAAGTACTTACACTTCTTGTATCTTCTGTTGTAGCAGAGGAATGAGGTCTTCTTTGTCTATTTGTTATTTTGGTCTTATATCAGGGGGTGTCTTTACTAATTTTCCATGAATGCTCTAGCCTGTAAAGGAGATCTTATGCCGGTCCCCAAGACTCCATTACCTCCAACCTTTGCAGTAAATGCCCAAACCGTAAAGGGAGGGTTAAGAAGGAGCAGGAAAAACAAATATGGTCTTTTCAACTATCCTTTCCTACAGTCTAAAGGGCTTTTTTTAATGATTAACACCTCACTTTACCTTTACTTTCTTCATGATATACAAACACAAAATCTTTACTGTGCTAAGGAAGGCCTCCTAACTAACTTTCAATTGCCTGCACGTGCTTAAGAGAGGCACACACATGTATTATTGAGAGGCACTAACCTGAGGCTCCGTGTACTCTGCCCATGGTGTTGGGAACTATTCCCTGCTTGCTGTCAAAGGGCACAGAAGAGGCAATCGGTAGACTCCTATAGCCAATACTGTTTAAAATCAGTCCAGAATCCAGGTCCTCATACTCCTCTGTGGGTACTGCCAGTGCAGAATCACCTGATCCCTCCAGGAACAAAAGAGCGTTAAAAAGAAGAGAAATGCGTGTGCCAGGGTCATAATACATAGGAGGGCAAGAACCCCCAAAAATATTTAGAAAAGCATTTGTTCATATAATATGGAGACTAGCTCAGAGGCAAGACCTTGAGGAAAGAATAAGAAGCAAAAGAAAGGCTGGGCGGAGAGTTTGGGAAAGGTAGGTATTAGAAGTAGGTAAACAGGAAAGAAAAATATAATCGAGACAAAACATAGATGCATTGGAAGTAGAATGATGTAGAAGTAAAAAAGGAGGGAAGGTGGATATGGAGAGCTGACCTTTGCGGTGGAGGATGGGAAAAAAGATGTGAATGAGGAGTAAGGAGGGTTAAAGAGCTGATGCTGAGGTGTAGGCAGGGCTACCAGAATTATACAGCTGAAGAATACCAAAATGTATGGAACAGTTGACTAAATTAAGTGGCAAGAATGACCAAATTATGCAGCATAATAAGGGACAATCTGTGGAATTGTTTCTGCATCTAATAGTCATAAATGTTTGAATGATCGTTTGCTGTCTACTTGGACCCTTAGCACTTTTCCATATACAAGTAGTTCATCTAACCTAAGGGTGTGAGGAATCCATTTCTATATAGAATGAATAAGAGCACCCTACAGCAGTCTATCCCCTCAAACCATTTCTGAAAAACCAACATGTTCATCCTGATGGTATTTTAATACTACATTTTAGCATTTAAGGCGCGTAGACAAATTAAAAGGTGAAAAAGGTGAAAACAAAATGCAACGTAATAGGCTCTAAAGCAAAACAAAAGTGAAGATAGACCTGTGCCTTAAAGAACTCCAGAAGATCCCTATACACATGATGCCTTGTACTGGCAGTTTGCTTTACCTACTCAGTTCTTTTTCTGGCTCTGCGAGAAGGATGTAAGAGCACATGTGAGGTGTTTAAACCTTAGATTTTCAGAAAATATTTGTTAATAAAACAAATTTCCCAGTTCACTCACCGTCTTTTACATCTGGCCGTTGGGTTATATTTTTTATGCCAAAAGATTTCCAAACACACTCATAAGGACAGCGAGGAAAGCAGGCTTTGAGAAATTGATGAAAAAGTAGAGAGGAAAAAGAAAAAAAAGACTGTAAAACACAACCTCTCATAAGTCTCAGCCTAAACAGTCACGCTCTGACAAGGACCACTCCAGAGGGAGATCCTCAGAAAAAAGCAAAGTGAACACTGTCATCTATCACAACATCATTCTAAATTGATACCAACAGGATCACCCTCATCGGCTCCAACATGCTCACTGTCAAATGTGGGGTCAACATCATCCCTTCATAGGCATCAAGACAAAACTACTCTGTTCACATCATGAAACACCTTTGACTTCCAAAAATTTGATGTCGAAAAACAGACCAACATCAACATCAAAGCATCATTAATGAACCTTATTGTCTTGGTTTCAATGAAGAGATGCTCACAGTCGAAACATAAATGACTAAGTCGACAGTACCTACAACACCATCAAAAAGTAATTAATTGTGGCAAAATAGCCTCAGATATCGAGGTAACAATGTCAAGAGTAATCACTTGAAGTAACATGTAAATGTAAAAACATTGGTTTCCCATCATTCTGAAGTGAAAACACACCATCACGTTCCCTTTCAATGGTGTGCTTTTGAATTTGTTCAACCTACTCATCTTTTAGAAAACCAATGGCAAGCCTGTCTCCATCCCCAACTTCATCAGGGAGAAGACCACCCACTGAAACATCGGCCAAAAGTATGAGGCCACCTAAAACCCCGGACCCTCTGCCTTGACCTTTAATTCTTATAATGCCATGATGACACTGCTCAAGAAAGACTTCAACGCTTAAATTTGTCTCCAGCAAGAATGGTCTTAAGGACAACCTCTATGTCTCCACAGTGTCTAATGCCACATTGACGTTCGCCTAAGAAAAGAGTTAAACATTGAGATCACGGTCTCCATTCATGGACACTGATACTACCCACTGTTCATACACACCTACATCTTCGCCAGTATCTCCAGCATATGCTTCTACAGTGAATTCCAAGATGTTCCATCAAGAGGTACAAATAAACTGAATATTCCACTAGAAACCTCTAAATAAACACTGTAAGTCATCTTGGAGAATTTAAAATCTTGCACTGCTCAAAGATCTCTCCTACTGGTCTTCAAGACACTGCACAGAATAAATTCCTGACACCAGTAACAATAAAATCTGTCACCCCAAGACTTATAAAGAAATACAAAGCTCTTCAACTTAACACAGATTTCTTAAAAGAATACTCAAAGCTTGATTCTATATTAGTCATATCTGTTAGATGCAGACATTAATCAGCCACTGAAATGTCACCCCGTTCTGAGAAGAAGACCAAGAAATGGTGTTTGGCAGGCAGAAACATTTGTGGCACAGCAGAAGTCCATCTTGAAATTGCTAGTACTACTGGTAAATGGGTTACTATCAAAGATAAATACTGGAATTAAAGCTTGCTCTTTCTTATCAGATTATAAGTGCAGCAGTTGATCTGGCATCTGTAGTATTCTTAGTTAGAGTGTTCCAATGGAATTGTTATGATACATTGGGGTTGTACGTTCTGTGGGAGTTGTAGTGAGACTTGGAGTCAGACACTTGTTATTGATGGTGGTTGTTTAAGCTGTCTCCTGCTATTAAAGTGTCTTCAATCAATTGTCTGCGTTCCTGATTACTTCATAATCTGGCGACGATCGGGATATATATATATTTTTTTTTTAAGGAACCCATGTCTTGTTTTGCAGAGGATTTTTTTTTTTTAAGACCAGAACTTGGGAGACAGCGTTCGCCATTACTACAAAGGTATTTATTGGATTGTGTGTAAATTGATTGCACCAGCGGCAGATTTACAGCAAGTGCTTTAATTGCACCAGCGGGTGTTGATTTTGAGTCATTTATTGATGTTTCCAATACTTTAATTTTTGATTGGAAGGCTGGTTTAATTTTTGCCTATATTAAAAGAAGACAATTAATCAATTTAAATCCTGTGCTTTCAAGTCGCGGTGATTTCGAAGAAGTCTTTTTTTTTTAAAAAAAAAAGAGAAACTGGTGTTTTCTGGAGACATTTGTTTATAACTATTGTTGACAACGCGAGCATATTTTCAAAAGAAAACACCGACCTGAACTTGTTTTTTTCGAATACGATTGATCAGAGCATTCTGTGAGAACTCTGCGTTCTTTGCTGAAGGTCAGGATTATACAACGTAGTGAGCCTACGTAACTACACTATATCTTCATCACGCAAAGGTCAAAGTACGCCGGAATACGTGGAGCAGCCATTTTGTTTCCAACTAGTCTCCCATTCGGATCGCTTTATTGACAAAGTTGTCTCCAACGAGGAAAATAGATTGATTAACTTATAGAAGAGGCCTTTGAATGACTATAAACACATTCTTATGAACAATTAACAACGGACTACGGTGACTACTTTTATTTTTTCTTGTTTTTATGCCCCTCATGTTGTCAGTATTTTCTTCCATGTTTTTGGTAATTTAATTTTTATTTCATTTTTACAGGTGTTTAATGCCTAATATATATTTTAAAAAAAGGGAACATGGCAAATAATATCACTTCACCTGCGCATTTCTTACCTTTAGCTGGTAATCCCAAGATGGAATGGGATCTATGGTTTCCAACATTTTTAGCCTATGTAGACGTAATAGAAGAAGATGGATGTTCACCTAAGAAAAAGTTAGCACTTTTAAAGAACTGTTTAGGTGGTGCAGGTCTTAAGGAATTGGAAAATGTACCTCCTATTGAAGGGGCGGGTGCTGGTGATTTGAATATTTTTGAAGTTGTAGTAAAACAATTAGCTACTAGGTTTGGGAGGAAAATGAACACTGTCATGGAGAGATTTAAATTTTATTCCCGTGTACAAAAAGAGGATGAATCTATTGAAGACTATGTGGCCACATTACGCTCTTTAGCTGGGTCGTGTGCCTTTGAAAGAATCAATTTTGATCAAGTTTTAAGGGATCAAATCATGATGCACACAAAGAGTAAAAAGATCCAGGAACGTTTGTGGATGGGAACTGAATCTACTCTCAGTGCAGTGTTAAACATTGCCAAAGGGATTGAGCAATCCGAGTTATTTGTCAGTGAGATTAGGGGGCAGGATGTTAAAAATAAAGTAGTGATTCCTGAAGTTGCTTTAGTGAAGACGTTTCCTAATTCCAAGAAACCTTTGTTTACTACTTCCAAAAGAGAGAATTTTGGGAGAGAAAATAAACCGTTTGCAAAAAAATCCCAGATTATCGGTTATAGATGTGAGAGTAGTGACCATGTAGGAAGCTACAGGGGCTGTCCAGCATGGAACAAAATATGCATAAAATGCAAGAGGCCAGGTCATTTTAACAAAATGTGTAGATCTTTACAGAAAGTAAATTTGTTAACTCATGAAGAATGTGATAACTCCAAGCAATCTTCTGAAATTAATAGCTTATTATGTGTTGGTGACACTGAATGTATAGATTTCCCAAAGGATACTATTGTGATTAATGGTGAAGAAATATCAATGCTTATTGATTCTTGTGCCTGGTATAATATAATAGCAGAAATGTTTTCGATAAATTTTGGAGCACAATGAAATTGTCGCCACCAGATATACAACCTGGTGGTTATTCAGGTCATAAGATTAGCTTAGATGGGTTTATGTGGGCTGACATTAAATTTAAAGACAGAATGATAAAGGGAAAAGTCTATGTTTCGACCAAAGGTGCATCAATTTTGGGATGGCCTCACCAACATGAGTTGGGCATTAAACTTGATCCTAATGCCTCACCGCCAGTGTATGTGCTTTCACCTGATGATGACTTCACAATTCATATGAAAGGAAAGTTTCCTAGTATTTTTTCCGGCAATTTAGGCGAATATGTCAATTTCAAACACCACATTATTCTTAAGGATGGTGCTGTTCCCGTTTGACATAATGTTCGGAATGTACCATTGGCGTACCGTGATAAATTGAAAACAATTCTGGCTGATTTAGTATCTAAGAAAATTATAGAACCTATTGAATCCTCGCCTTGGGTTTCTCCAGTGGTTTTGTCCCTTAAGGCTAATGGTGAACTTCGTTTATGTGTAGACCTTCGAAGTTTGAACAAAGAAATCTGGATTGATAGACATCCCTTACCACATATTCACAAACTAATTTCTACTCTTTCAGGTGCTTGTGTGTTTTCAACATTAGACTTAGCTAGTGCCTACCACCAGGTTGTTTTGCATGAGGAGTCAAAAGTTTTAACTAGCTTTATCACACCTGAGGGTGTATTCCAATTTTGCCGCATGCCATTTGGTTTAGCCAGCGCAGCATCCGTATTTCAAAGACTCATGAAGGAAGTCTTGGAGGGTTGTGAGGGGGCTATTGCCTTTCAGGACGATATTATAATTTATGGAAAAAATTGTGAAGACCATGATAGGAACTTAGAAAGAGTATTAGAATGTGTACAAAAAAAATGCCTAACAATAAAATTCTCAAAATGTAAATTTAGACAGAGCACGGTGGAATATCTTGGCCATGAAATTTCCTCACAAGGTATTAAACCAAAGTTTAATCACACCCAGAGCATATCGAAAGCACCAGCTCCATCGAGCAAAGAACAACTTGTGTCATTTTTGGGACTCATTGAATTTTACAGTAAATTTGTTCAAGACTATTCGTCAAAAGTACATCCTCCAAGGTTGTTATTAAAAAAAGATGTTAAATTTGTATGGAACAATGAGCAACAATCGACATTTGATTTACTTAAACAAGAAGTTGTTAATGCTCCTTTCTTAAGGCCATTTGAGATGGGCAGAGAATGCATAGTGTGCGTTGATGCAAGCAATGTAGGTTTGGGTTCTGTCCTAATGCAGAAGAACAAGGGTGAAGAATATGTGGTCTCTTATGCGTCTAGAACTCTACGTGGTGCTGAATACAACTATGCTACAATTGAGAAGGAACTTTTAGCATGCACGTGGGCAGTTGAACACTTTAGACAATTTCTCTGGGGGACTAAATTTCGGATAAGAACAGACCACAAACCTTTGATTAATATGTTAGCAGCTGGTGGGGGGAGGACTTTAACAGCGCGTTTAGCACGTTTGGCTGCAAAATTGCAAGAATTTCAGTGTACAGTTGAGTATGTTCTTGGTCGTCTAAATGTGCATGCGGACTGCACGTCCAGATTACCTTTAGTCAATTCAGTTGAGTTTGCAGATTTAAAAAGGGATTTGGACGTTGTTTTTACAATTGAGGATATCAATGGTGGAATTAGTGGAGAATCGTCAGTTTCTATTTCTGAAGTTGAATGGAGAGAAGCAATGTGCAGTGATACCAATCTTTCCAATGTAGCAAATTACTTACAGCGGGGTTGGCCTCAAGAACGCAATCTTTCTGGTGATATTTTATCTTTTTACAAAATAAAAGATGAACTCATGTTTGATCATGGTTTTATAAAAAGGGGAGACAAGATAGTTCCTCCTTTCGGATTAAGAGAGAAAATCATTTCTATGGCTCACGAACGTCACATGGGTATGTCCAGTACTAAGAGATGTATTCGTGAATTCTAGTAAGGCCTGCTGTTGACAGAATGGTTGATAAGTGGGTTAGTCTCTGTTTTCCTTGTGCCAGAAGTGACAAAACGGTTAAACCATTAACAGTGGGTGTTTCTCCCATTGAATTTGTTCCATGTCCTTGGAAGAAGTTGGGGATTGATATTATTGGTCCTCTTGACCTGTCAACTCATAAGGATGTTTTTGCATTGGTTTTAATTGACTATTTTTCGAAATGGCCAGAGCTCAAGATAGTTGACAAAATTGGATCAACACAAGTGGTCCAGTTCTTGGATGAGGTTTTTTGTAGAGAAGGCATTCCTGCAGAGATAGTGTCAGATAATGGTCCACAATTTATTAGCAAAGAGTTTGTGTCCTTTCTTGAAAGGTGTGGTATAGTGCATAAAAGAGTGTCAAACTATAATCCCCAGGCGAATGGTCAAACAGAACGCTTTAACAGAGTTGTTAAGGAATCTATTCAGTTGGCTGTTAAAAGCAATTTAGAGTGGAAGAAAACCTTACGTGCGACGTTATTGTCATATCGTATTTCTCCTAATTCTGTTACTGGTCTATCTCCATTTGAGATGCTGAGAGGTAGGAAACCTGGCTCTAAACTTCTTCCATGGTGGATGCAAGCTAAAATTTCTTCTGAGGTCTCATTTGATTCTTCGAAAGTCATGGACAACGTTTTAAAGTATCAGGAGAAGATGAAAGGTAGTCGGTTGCCACTGGGTAATCATCAAGTGAAAATCAAGGTAGGGAATTTTGTGCGAGTCAAGTTTGGAAGAGTTTTTGGTAATAAATGGAATAAATGGTCTGATCCATGCAAAGTAACAGAAATTTTTTCAAAGGCGGTAAGAGTTGAAGGTGGTAAAATATGGAACTTTCGGCGGATTTCTGTGTGCAAGGCTCTGAATTCAGAAGTGTGACCATCTAAAAATATTAATGGTTCTTTGTTAGACTTTGCTGGAAGGAAATCACAAAATCCCAGTATAGAAATTGATGCATCTTACTCCGCCATGTTTGATACTTTTAGGTGTGAAAATCTAAATGCTGATGTTGATGTTTCTATTCCTGCAATTGATAAGAGTACACAAGATGATGCTTCTGTTATTATTAATGATGGAAGTGATGACAATGTTATTCAGTCATCTGATGTTACTAATGTTAATTTAAGGAAAAGTACTCGTGTTAAACAAATTCCTGTAAAACTGCGTGATTATTTGCATTAATTTATTTTTCTTCTCTCTTTTGTTTTTTTATTTATTTATTTTTTTTTTAAAGGGGGAAGGTGTGTAGTATTCTTAGTTAGAGTGTTCCAATGGAATTGTTATGATACATTGGGGTTGTACGTTCTGTGGGAGTTGGAGTGAGACTTGGAGTCAGACACTTGTTATTGATGGTGGTTGTTTAAGCTGTCTCCTGCTATTAAAGTGTCTTCAATCAATTCTCTACGTTCCTGATTACTTCAGCATCTACCTCCAACTGCGACAGTGTTGGCTAGATTACCCCTAATAAAGCCACACACACACAACTAAAGGTAGCCAATTGTCCATTCTGTGGCACTTCATTGTTTGTTTAACATGCAGATGAGAAGATGTGTAAAATGAAGAACGAAGCAGATACATTGCCTGCAGTTGGTCTATAGAAGAAGAAAAGACTCCTCAAACAATTCAAGCCCAGGGACCAAAGGAAATACACTTGGAAGGCTTTATGAACTTTATATTCAATCCCAACAAGCCCAACAGACAAGTCACCATTAAGCACTGTATCTGAAAGATACTAGCTTCACTTGAAAAAGACTCCCCCTCCACGCACCCCCCAAAAGAAACAATAACACATTAGCTAAAGGCGTTAAGGGAAGAAACTTTCTCACTTCTGTTTAAAGAGCCTTAGAAAAAGCACCACTCAAATGAAGTGGAAAAGGGATGTATTCAAGACATTTTTAAATAAAAAACAGAAAGGCCCAAGTCCAGATTTCAGACCAATCATGGATTTACGTTTACTAAAGAAAGGCATCAAAAAAGGAAGAACTGCATGCTGGCATCACATCTAATAGTCACTAAACTGTAATAATAATAAAGAAAAACAAGATGTGTTTACTTGGACTACAAGATGCATATTTCCAAATTCAATAAATCCTCAACACAGAAAATGTGTGAGATTTCTAGTAGGCCAAGAACATTACTAATATAAAGTCCTCCCATCAGGATGAGACAGATAGATGTATATAAAAAATTCTAAACAGATATGTACATATATTTAGAATTTTTCTGAAGTGTATCATAAATTTGGTTATAATTAAAGAACCTCAAGTATTGCATAATTTATATTCAACAGACCTGAAAAAGCAACAACATTGCAAAACAAGTGTTGGCTGTTTACCTAGATTTGGAATATTGAGTCTATTTTTACCATTGAAAAGGTGTCACAACTAGGAGGAGACTAGCTGTAAATCAATGTTGGAGAGGGTATTTGTAAATGTAAATGTAAATGTACAGGAATTTATATAGCGCAAATCACCAAGCGGTTTCTAAGCGCTTGCTTAGGGAACCCGTCCTGGTATTCCCCTGTGAGATAACCCCGGCAGGGTATCCGCAAGGTGAAAGCCAGGCATCCCGCCGCGAGGGGCCGTTGTGGAGATTAAGCAAGCTATTGCCCAGAGTCGCAGAGTGTGAACCCGTGAATCGAGTAGGCACCGGAGCGAGAATTGTCGAGTCCATGGACATTTTAGGACTCAAGACCCCGCCGAGCCGGGAATTGAACCCTGGTCCCAGGCTGACCTTCTGCTTCCAGGTCTGCCTCCTCTAACCAGTGAGCCACACTTCTCCACTTGCTCAGAATCTTAAACATATACACATATTTTTTTTATATAAAATGCAGCAGCTAAGCTGGTCTGCAACAAGAACAAGTTTAGCTCAGCATCAGAATGTATGGAGACGTTGCACTGGTTGCCAATGTGCCAAAGAGCAAAGTTTAACTTACTGTGCCATGCGCATGGAGCATTACTCAAGACTGCCCCCAAAATTGTGCAAGATAATGAATATGCTACTTACCAGTATGCATCTGTTCTTGGAATGTAGGACTGCTGACATTCATATCTATAGCGTAGATCGCCGCCTAGTGTTGGGTCCGGATGATTGCACATTGTTGTCCTGGAAGAGTCTTCGAAGTATCACGAGATAGGTGGCTCCTCCCCTGGACTACAGTGCGCATGAGCATCGACTGCATCCTCAGATTGTTTTTAGCCATTGTGGCAAAGATGGAGAGATGGAGTGTAATAGTGTAAGCGATGGCCATGCTTAAGAGTAAATGCAAGAAAGTCTGCAGCCGCTACAGGCGCCGGGGAGGAGGGCGGGCGATATGAATGTCAGCAACCCTACATGCCAAGAACAGATGCATACTGGTAAGTAGCATTTTCAGTTCGAGGCATGTGGGCTGCTGAATTCATATCTATAGCATAGAATACATAGCATTAACGGCGGCCGCCTGTGCCAGCTGCAGAAGTCTGAAAAAGTGTTTTAAGAACAGCCTGTCCTACAGCTGCCTGCTGTTTGGAGTGCACATCTACGCAGTAATGTTTAGTAAATGTGTGTGGTGTAGACCATGTGGCTGCTTTACAAATATCTTCCAAAGGAATATTACCCAGGAACGCCATGGAGGCCCCCAACTTGCGGGTGGAGTGGGCTCTGGGGGGGACCGTTAAAGTGCGCTTAGCCTTGTAATAGCAAATCTGAATACACTTAACGATCCACCTGGCTATCCCTGCTTTGGAAATGAGGTTGCCCTTGTGCTGTGGCGAAAAGGCAACAAAGAGTTGTTGTGTCTTCCTAAAATCCTTTGTCCTATCGATGTAGTACATCAAAGCGCGTTTGACATCAAGAGTGTGGAGCATTCTTTCCGCTACTGTCTCAGGATTCTGAAAGAATGCGGGCAGTTCGATGGTCTGATTGTCATGAAACTGCGAAACCACCTTAGGAAGAAATTTAGGGTTAGTGCGCAGTACCACCCTGTTGGAATGAATTTGAATAAATGGCTCTTGTACAGTAAGCGCCTGTAGCTCACTAACACGTCGTAGAGACGTAATGGCAATGAGAAAAGCCACTTTCCATGTTAAGAACTGAATCTCACATGAATGTAGAGGCTCAAAAGGTTGGCCCATCAACCTGGTGAGGACCACATTGAGGTTCCACACAGGAGCTGGCGGGGTTCTGGGAGGGATGACCCGCTTCAGCCCCTCTAGGAAGGCTTTAATGGCAGGCACCCTGAAAACAGAGAGATGCTGCCTGTTCTGGAGATAAGGCGCTATGGCGGATAAGTGTATCCGAATGGAAGCATACGCTAGATTGCATTTGTAAAGATGTAACAAATAGCAGATGATATTAGGAATGGATGCATCTAGCGGGTTAATGTTGTGTTCTGTACAGTAAATGACAAACCGCTTCCATTTCGCTGCATAGCAAGCTCTGGTAGTGGGCTTTCTTGCCTCCCAGATGATGTCCATGCATTCAGGAGGCAAATCAAGGTAGCCAAACTCTAAGACCTCAGGAGCCAGATCGCCAGATTGAGCTGTTGCGGATCTGGATGCTGAATGTCGCCATGGTTCTGCGTCAAGAGCCTGGGTGTGAGGTGCAGCCTTTGATGCGGTACCACGGAGAGTTCTAGAAACGTGGTGTACCATGGTTGGCATGCCCACGTTGGAGCAACCAGGATGAGTGTCATCGAGTGCTGCTTCAGCTTTCTTGCCACCAGCGGTATGAGAGGTGCTGGGGGAAAAGCGTACGCAAATCTGCCTGACCAGTTCATCCATATCGCATTGCCTTGCGACTGTGGGTGAGGGAACCTGGCGGCAAAGCTTTGGCATTTTGCGTTTTCCCTTGTGGCAAACAGGTCTATCTCTGGATGACCCCACTGCTGGAAGTACGGGCGGAGTACTGATGGATGTAACTCCCACTCGTGCATCTGGTGGCTGTACCTGCTGAGCAGATCCGCCATCTGATTGTCCTTGCCCTGCGGTGTGCTGCCATGAGGAAGATGTTCCTCTGAATGGCCCACTTCCACATGCTCTGAGCCAAATGAGACAACTGTGGAGAGTGGGTACCTCCCTGCTTTTGGATGTAGTACATGGCCGTCATGTTGTCCGTCCGGATCAACACGACCTTGTTGCACAGATGTACTTTGAAGGACTTGAGTGCCATGAAGATTGCCATCAGTTCTAGGTAGTTGATGTGCATCTTTCTTTGCTGTGTCGTCCATAGTCCCTGCACCGTGTAGTGGAGCACATGAGCTCCCCATCCCCGGAGAGACGCGTCCGTCGTCAGGATAATCTGTGGCACAGGCTCTTGGAACGGTCGGCCCTTGCAAAGGTTGTGTGGATTCCACCAATGCAGAGAGTTGTATGCCCGACCGGTCACCAACACTAGGTTGTTTAACTGTCCTTGAGCCTGAGTCCACTAATGTGCCAAGCATTCTTGGAGCGGACGCATATGCAACCTTGCGTGCGGGACTATGAAGATGCAGGAGGCTAAGCATGGGCGTAAAATCCGTTCCGCTCGCGGATTTTTCGGATTTTCGGCAAATTCGCAATCCGCGAACGCTCGCGAATTTGTCAAAAATCCGTGAATTCGCTCGCGGCGGATTTTTTGCTTGGTGATACAATATTGCGGCGCGCGGCGTGGTGCACGGCGTTCACTTTCCGTCATTTAGCGTTTGCCGAGTTGTTTTTCTCGATCATATTTAGCGAGTGCTGCGCATTTTGGATCTTGCTGCAGGATCCCGCGGGAGTTTGGCGCCCGCGAATACGTAATCGCGGCTTGCCACCTTGCACAGCACGCCTCACGAGAGTTCGCAATTGCGAACACGTAGTTGCGGCGGACAGGAACAATCTCGCACTCGCGAAATAGAGATTTTGCAATTCTGCACAAGAAATTCACCAGCAAACAGGATAAACCTTCAGAAAATGATGATTTTTATCAGAATCACTCCTCAGGTTGACATTTGCATGGCCTTTTTTTTGCAAGGAGTCCATTTTTGGGGGGGGGGGGGGGAGGAAGGAAGTGCCCCATAGTCTCCAACTTCCTGTTCCTGTCCAGCAGGCTCCTCCCAGTGCTTTCTTCATGTGCTGGTCACTTTCATTTGGACCTTGACCTGGAAGGATTACTTTTTGTGGTTGCTGCTGGATATTTGGATTTGAGGCCTTTTTGACTTTCTTTGGATCACTTTTGGATTAGAAATCAACTTTCACCAGTAAGTTTGTTTGGGGCATTACAGTTGTTGCAACTACAATTTTGGAACTTTTTCAGAACATTAAATACAATATATTGTGGGTAGCCACAGTATCCAGTAGGACCAGGGTTGGTTATGGGTGCATGATACAACTGTTTTGTTGAATTCAAACACCATTGAGGCCATGGATGGGCTGGGATTGTGCTGATTATTGTTAATTTTGTCGTTTTTTTGGGGCTGCTGGTGGGGCCCTTTGCCCAGGGGTGGTGAGTGTTGCATGGGCCTAGTCTTTCTGTGGGGTGTCTTCTTGAATTTAAACATCATTGAGGCCATGGATGGGCTGGGATTGTGCTGATTTATGTGTTTTTTGTTGTTTTTTTGGGGCTGCTGGTGTGGCCTTTTGCCCAGGGGTAGTGGTGCATGGACTGAGTGTGCCTGTGGTGTGGTCTCACTCTCTTTAATGTAAACATCCTGGATGGCATTGGATTGTGGTGATTTTTGGGTGTTTTTCTGTTTTTTTGGGGTGTACTGTTGATGTGGACTGGTCATGTGGGTGGTGGTGGTGGCCATCTTGAGTGCTGGCTGGTACAGGCAACATGTGCTTGGGGTGCAAGGGGCCATTTTGAAGAGAGGCAGTGTCTGAGGCCTGCACTTATTTTGCCTACTTTTCATCCATTATGCCCAGGGGTAGTGAGTGTTGCATGGGCCTAGTCTTTCTGTGGGGTGTCCTCTTGAATTTAAACACCATTGAGGCCATGGATGGGCTGGGATTGTGCTGAATTTTGTGTTTTTTGTCGTTTTTTGGGGCTGCTGGTGGGGCCCTTTGCCCAGGGGTGGTGAGTGTTGCATGGGCCTAGTCTTTCTGTGGGGTGTCCTCTTGAATTTAAACACCATTGAGGCCATGGATGGGCTGGGATTGTGCTGTTTTTTGTGTTTTTTGTCGTTTTTTGGTGGGGCTGCTGGTGTGGCCTTTTGCCCAGGGGTAGTGGTGCATGGACTGAGTGTGCCTGTGGGGTCTCACTCTCTTTAATGTAAACATCCTGGATGGCATTGGATTGTGGTGATTTTTGGGTGTTTTTCTGTTTTTGTGGGGTGTACTGTTGATGTGGACTGGCCATGTGGGTGGTGGTGGTGGCCATCTTGAGTGCTGGCTGGTACAGGCAACATGTGCTTGGGGTGCAAGGGGCCATTTTGAAGAGAGGCAGTGTCTGAGGCCTGCACTTATTTTGCCTACTTTTCATCCATTATGCCCAGGGGTAGTGAGTGTTGCATGGGCCTAGTCTTTCTGTGGGGTGTCTTCTTGAATTTAAACACCATTGAGGCCATGGATGGGCTGGGATTGTGCTGAATTTTGTGGTTTTTGTCGTTTTTTGGGGCTGCTGGTGGGGCCCTTTGCCCAGGGGTGGTGAGTGTTGCATGGGCCTAGTCTTTCTGTGGGGTGTCTTCTTGAATTTAAACATCATTGAGGCCATGGATGGGCTGGGATTGTGCTGATTTTTTTTTTTTTTTTTTTTTTTTGGGGGGGCTGCTGGTGTGGCCTTTTGCCCAGGGGTAGTGGTGCATGGACTGAGTGTGCCTGTGGGGTCTCACTCTCTTTAATGTAAACATCCTGGATGGCATTGGATTGTGGTGATTTTTGGGTGTTTTTCTGTTTTTTTGGGGTGTACTGTTGATGTGGACTGGCCATGTGGGTGGTGGTGGTGGCCATCTTGAGTGCTGGCTGGTACAGGCAACATGTGCTTGGGGTGCAAGGGGCCATTTTGAAGAGAGGCAGTGTCTGAGGCCTGCACTTATTTTGCCTACTTTTCATCCATTATGCCCAGGGGTAGTGAGTGTTGCATGGGCCTAGTCTTTCTGTGGGGTGTCCTCTTGAATTTAAACACCATTGAGGCCATGGATGGGCTGGGATTGTGCTGAATTTTGTGGTTTTTGTCGTTTTTTGGGGCTGCTGGTGGGGCCCTTTGCCCAGGGGTGGTGAGTGTTGCATGGGCCTAGTCTTTCTGTGGGGTGTCCTCTTGAATTTAAACACCATTGAGGCCATGGATGGGCTGGGATTGTGCTGTTTTTTGTGTTTTTTGTCGTTTTTTGGGGCTGCTGGCGTGGCCTTTTGCCCAGGGGTAGTGGTGCATAGACTGAGTGTGCCTGTGGGGTCTCACTCTCTTTAATGTAAACATCGTGGATGGCATTGGATTGTGGTGATTTTTGGGTGTTTTTCTGTTTTTTTGGGGTGTACTGTTGATGTGGACTGGCCATGTGGGTGGTGGTGGTGGCCATCTTGAGTGTTGGCTGGTACAGGCAACATGTGCTTGGGGTGCAAGGGGCCATTTTGAAGAGAGGCAGTGTCTGAGGCCTGCACTTATTTTGCCTACTTTTCATCCATTATGCCCAGGGGTAGTGAGTGTTGCATGGTCCTAGTCTTTCTGTGTGGTGTGGTGTCTTGAATGTAAACATCATGGATGGCATGGGATTGTGCTGATTTTTCTGTGTTTTTCCATTTTTTGGGGTGTATAACTGAACTGATGTTCCTCTGTCTTCCATTGCTTTTAGGTGCACAAGACTCAAGAGAACCACCAGTGCCAGGAAGAAGTCCTGCAGCGGTGTGTGTGTGCGCAGCATAACGGCACGCGACGTCACGTCTGGACACAGACAACTCTGCAACTCGTGCAACTGCTGCCTGCTGTTCTGACCTGCTCTGAAGAAGATGGCCCCAAAAAAAGTTCCCCGTAGCTCCTCTAGCAAGAAAGTTGCCAGTAAGGAGCAGAAGAAGCAAGTTACCAAGGAGACTGGTGTGCCGGCCGCCCCTTTTTTTGGGAGGAAAAAAAAAAGTACGCCTGCAGCAGCAGCGGGATCTGCTGGGGACCAAGCTGGGAGGAGCACCCCCGCTACATTGGGCTCAGTGCCACCACCACACCAACTTAAGTCCAAGCCCTTGACTGCTGCAGAGGCAGTTAGTCTAGTTGTTCAATCACCATCGACCAGTGATGTTAGCTCATCGCAAGAAAGTAGCAGCAATGTCCCTCAATCAACACAGGTTGTTGTAACTCATCTGACGAGTGTTGAACAACCACAGCCGCAACAAAAACCACATGTGCAAGTACAAGCCCAAGTACATGTGGAAGGAGAGGCAGCGCAAGGAGATGCGCAAGCAGAGGTGCATGGAGGGTCACAAGTGCCCACAATAGTTGTTCCTCCCGAAGTAGGGGCACATCAGGAAATCGACAATCAAGGCGAGGTATCATTTGAGGAAGACACTCCTCCTGATGATCATTCATTGTCTTCCACACCCCTAGCAAGGAAGAGATCAAGGGTGGTGTCTACATCTTCTTCAAGCACACCTCCTTCTGATGATACGGATCAAAATTGGGAACCAGCACCACTGCCGTCTGAGAGTGAGGCACACCATGATCTGACAAAGGTAGTTAAGCGTAAAAAGAAGCTCGTCCAAAGTCTCAGAGTTATGGAGTGTGATGATGAGGCTCAACAAGAAGTGGCGGATACTGCTGCTGATGAACACTCTGACAACGACGACCCAGTCATCATAAAGGTCACTGCAGCCCCAGCGGGCATGCAGCAAACAGACATTTTGACCCTAGCCCGAAAAGCTGCTGAGCGTGATGATGATGATGTTGTCGACGAGGAGGCAGTGGAAAAACCACAATCATTGGAGTTAAGTAGTACACCAACTCGTACCGCTTCCATATTTCTTTCTCACAAGAAGGGACCTCCATCCACCTCGACCTTAATTAGTGGCGGTGAAAGTGCACAACGTACAAAAGTTGGGCAATCCAGATCCTCCACTTCATCTGGCATTAGCAGCATGACCACCACCACCAGTATCGCCGCCTCCTCCAGGCCCCACAGACACTTCAAGTCCCCAGTTTGGGACTTCTTTACTGTTTGCCCAAAAAGGGAAAAGTTCGCCATTTGTACCCTTTGTAAGGTTGGAGTTAGTCGTGGTAAGTTAGGTACCAACTATGGTACCGGAGGCCAGAGAGGTCATCTTGAGAGACAGCACGCTGTCCTATGGTTTGCGCACCTAAAGGCGATCAAGGAAGCCCGAATTGGACGTCAAGAAAACGTTGATGTTTCATCTGATGATGACGAGGAGGAAGAAGACGTATCAAACACTTCACTTCCACCCAGTACCCCTGTCAGCAGCACACCCCATGTGAGGCACACTAAGAGTGTTGGAGCGAGTGAGACACCAACGCGAAAAAGTTCACCAGCGAGCATATTTGGGTCAACGAAGTCATTATCATCCCGTAAATGCTTGGTCCAGGGCAACATTAGAACCATGTTTTGTTCAGACGCGCCATATGAACGCAACCACCCACTGACGCATCTGTATAACACTAAGCTGGCTAAAATGCTAGCTGTGGACCTTCTCCCTTTTTCTTTTGTAGAAGCGGTAGGTTTTCTAGAATTAGTGGCAGCGCTCTGCCCTAAATGGAAGGTTCCTAGCCGGTTCTATTTTGCCAGAGTTGCGGTTCCAGCACTACATGAAGATGTGCTGGAGGTGATTGGGGCAGCTTTCCAGAAGAGTGCTGTTCACACTATACATCTGACAACAGACATGTGGACCAGTGGCGCAGGCGCTGATTACATGTGCATCACTGCACACTGGGTCTCTTTTTCAGGGGTTAAAGCAAAGCTAAATGCAGGTGTTGACCCGGACCAAGTTTTTAAAGCTGCTCGGAAACATGCAACACTAGCCATGTTTGGCTTGGAGAAAAGTCACACAGCACGAAACATTTTGGACGAGTTCAACAAAAAGGTCTTTCACTGGCTGTCCCCAAAAAAACGCAAGATTGGTTATGTTTCCAAAGATAATGGCGTCAATGTAGTTAAGGCCATGTCGCTGGGTGACTATTTCAGAGTGCCGTGTTTGGCGCACTGTATCAACCTGGTAGTTCAAAAATTCTTGAGTGATAAAGACAGTCCAGCGTGCGAGGTAATGGCCACCTGCCGAAAAATGTGCAACCATTTCAGCCATTCTTTTAAGGCCCGGAAGCATCCGAGGAGCCTGCTACATGAACGTCGAATGCCAGTGAAAGCACTCATCCAGAAGGTGGCAACACGTTGGAACTCAACCTTCTACATGCTTGAGCGTCTGTATAAGCAGTATACGGTACTCGATCACTATTTCTTAAAACAGGGTACAGCTCAGAAGGACCTGAGGATGGGAGCTGCACAATGGGACATAGTTAAAAGCCTGACAGACATGCTTCGTCCTTTTGAGGTCTTCACGCGTGCAGTCAGCAAGGAGGACTGTAAATTGGGAAAAGCTATCCCATTGTTGTGCATGCTGGAGCACCAACTGAAGGCGGTGTCTTCTGAGTTAGAAAAAGATGAAAAAAACAAAGACCCTTTTGTTTTGTCGGAGAAATTATTAGAGCGCCTACGTGGTGATGAACGTCTTAAAATGATCAACTCAGAACAGCATTACATTTGTGCTACTATTCTGGATCCACGCTACAAAAAGGCGCTGGCAGGCCAAGCATTCTTTCCTTTTGCTGATGAAGATGTTAAAAAGTACAAACGTTGGCTAGCCTGGTCAGCCAAGAGGTTTGAAAAAGAACGGCAGGATATTGAAGGAGAAGGCAGTACATCAGCATCAGCATCAGCAGGCCATCCCCAGTCAAAAGAATCCACTTCTGCACCTGTGGCTCTGGCACAAGTGACCTCTCAGCCGTTAAAGACACCGGCAACCGGATCATCTGCACCACTCACAAGAGTAACATTGGCTGCTGAAGAGGATTGGCTAACTTGGCTTGGGTATGGTTCTCGAAAACAGGTCACAAGCACAGCAAAAAGTAACCAAAGTGGAGGAACCGTTGAGGACCTTGAGTCGATGGTGCAGGACTATCTGAATGACTCAACAGCGGTCTTTCTTAATGATGAGCCATTGCAGTATTGGCATGGGAAAAAACAATTGTGGCCACAGCTCTCCAACCTGGCTATAAACTACTTGTCTTGCCCCCTCGCAAGTGTGTCTTCTGAACGTGTTTTCAGTGCTGCTGGTGGCATTGTAACTCCCAAACGGAGCCGCCTCTCGCCCAAAAATGTGGAGAGGCTAACAATGATCAAGATGAATCAGCACCTCATACCACCAGATTACAAAGTACGAGAAAGCACGCAGCATGAAGACGAGGAGGACAGCAACGTAGATGAGGGAATTTGTTCTCTGTTAGGTGACGCTGACCTCATCCTGCCTGAATTCGCAGAGTATGATGACGAACTCTTATTCTTATTCCCTGACACCGAGCCCTGAAAAGGAGACAATGAATCAATAACTTTCTTTTTCGTCCTTATTCACTTTTATTCCTGTGTGTCTGTCTTTCTTTGTTTTGCACAGTTAATTTAATTCAAACTTTAATCACCTAATCACAAAAACAAGCCCATCAGCAGAACTGTCTTCACTTGTTTGCTTATTGATTTGAAGGTGCCGCAGTCTACATTCCTCAGGTTCACAAGTTCAGAAGAACATGCTCCTCTATCCTCCTCCTCCAGACTCCTATTTCCTTCAAAGCAGAAGGCTGGATTACGCCCAATGAAGAAAGACTCAGCACTTGTGGAGGTGTTCTACTTCTTTGCGGGTGAGTTGACGGCTCTGGGCCCATTGCTGTGAAGCTCTAATAACGGATAAAAGTGTTTTGGACCAAATATGAGGCGGAAATTTCTTGCCGTTTTTGCTGACTTGCTTGCCTTTGAGGTGCTCTTTGGCGGGGTTCCGGGTGTTTGTGGGTGAGTTTTGGGGTCTGGGAGCACTGCTGCGACAGTCTAATCTTGATTGCATTTGCTTTTCAGGAAATCCGTGGTGGAAAACAGGAGTTATGATGATGACCTAGCTGCACAGCGCGTTTGGACCGAAGGCCGAGAGATATTGTAAGTATTAGATTTTGCTTTTTGGCTGTTTGGGGGTGTTGTCGCGTGCTTTTTTGCGGGTGGGTTGGCGGGTCTCTTGGGGCATTCCTGTGAAGGTCTAATACCGGATAGAAGTGGTTTGGACAAAATCCGTGCAGAATTTTTTTTTGCTATTTTTCTGACATCTTGCTCAATGTAGCGTTTTCGGGGGCCTGTTTGGGGGGCTTCCTGGTGTTTGTGGGTGGGTTTTGGTGTCTCTGTCGGAGCACTGCTGCGACAGTCTAATCTTGATTGCATTTGCTTTTCAGGAAATCCGTGGTGGAAAACAGGAGTTATGATGATGATGACCTAGCTGCACAGCGCGTTTGGACCGAAGGCCGAGAGATATTGTAAGTATGAGATTTTGCTTTTTGGCTGTTTGGGGGTGTTGTCGCGTGCTTTTTTGCGGGTGGGTTGGCGGGTCTCTTGGGGCATTCCTGTGAAGGTCTAATACCGGATAGAAGTGGTTTGGACAAAATCCATAAGGAAAAGCCTTTTGGCACTTTTTGTAACTTAGGATTCGTTAGGGTTAGCCCTAGCAGCAGGATTGCATGCGTTTCGGGGTGTTCTAGATTTTTGCAACTGAGTTCTGGGGTCTTAGAGCACTCTTGGAGCGATTCTGGCTATGGATACTTTTGCTTGCTTGCAAGTGGTTTGAATACAATCCACGGTGGGTAAGGGGGTATTTGGGCCTACTTTTACTTCCAAAGTCCGTTTTGTCACCATTTTTCTGCTAGGCCTCGTTTTTTGAGATCTGATTGGGGTCTTCTACATTTTTGCGACTGGCTTTAGTAAGGGTCTGGGTGGGAGCACTGCTGGGAAGGTCTAATTTTGTTCTAAAACACAGTTCACAGTACACCGAGCTTGAGGCGAAAGATCCGCTAAATTAATTTGGCCATACTTATTTATCCTTCAAAAGGTGATTCAGACAGAGTACGCAATTTCAAAAATATTGTACTGTCTATTAGGAAAATCAAAGTGTGACTTTTTGCACCACACAGCGTACATACCTTATATTTGTTTATCAGTGGTATTGTAATAGCACTTCCTGTTTTCCGTTCAATAATTACAGGCCGGGTTTAAGTCTGTGCAATGGGTAAAAAAGATGGAGTCAGGCTTCACATTAACGAGCCGCAATTCAACATCCGCCAGGCAGGCAGTGGACAGGGTGTCTTCTGTCAGTGGTTACCAACATTGATGGACGAAGCGTCAGCTGGAATGGAGGAGTGCCGCTAATAAGAGGAATTGTTTGCTGCATGCAACTTACTTACCAAATTCAACAGGACAACTCCAACAACATACAGATACAGTATCCATTGTTTTCTTCTATGAGTGTGACTGCATTTCTTGGATCTCTCTCTGCTTCTAAATTGATCCCAGATTTCTTTATCTTCAATTATTGTTTGACCATGCTGTGCTTTTTTTTCTTCTCTCAACAAAACCTACCCAAAAAGAAACCCCCATTCCCATCCATTTTCCAAATTCTAACCCTCTTCCCCCGGGCTGTGTGGTTTTGCTTGATGTGTGACTAAATGACATCAATAATTCCACACACTTGCTGGGGAGGATAATGTCATAGCAACAGGCTGGTGAAGGAATTCGAGGATATATTCTAGACTTACTCAGCTTCAGTACTATTTCTTGTAGTAGTAGGAGCCAATGTCAAATAAATTCAACGCAAGTACTAGTTATACTTGCAATACTTTACCATTTGTTAGGCTACATTGTGGCACTGTTCTAGTGTACTGTCACCTGCTATATTCTCTATCGTACCGTAACCGTTGTAATGCTACAGTAAGGACAAACCAGGTTTCGTTTTCTTTTTTTCCATAGGCATGCAACTGCCACTGTGTCACACCACTAGTACCACCGCAATGAGGACATTTCATCCGCCCAGGATTGCCAACCTTAATCCCCATTTCCCGTGGAGCCAGCCCTGGGCCTAGCCCTACTTTCAAACACAAATTACAGCTAAGATAACCGTTTGGTGGGAGGTAGTATAATGGAATATTAGGACTAGACGAGAGATTGACGGTAGTACTACTAAAGTCCTAGGACTCTTCAGGAAAACAAACTTACTGTTAAACCCCCACCCACCAGACTCAAAAGCAGTAAAAAACAGGTATGGTCAGATAAAGTTTAAAAAATTATATTTATGTAGCCCTAACAAAATAATCTCCCTCAAGACCCTCCCTAACCCCAACGATTGTCTTTCAAAAGTCCCAAAAAGAACCCAACTCCCAAATCCCACCCCCCCAAAGTCTCTAAAAAAAGGGCAAGGGACACTACACTACTGGAGGGTGCTGTTGAATTTTGCGGCCAGGACATCATACTCCTTGCGGAGGGTGGCATGGTCAAGGCGGAGGCCCTCCACCAAGTTCTTGTAGCTAAGGACCTCCTGCTCCAGGTAGGACATTCGTAGGGATAAGCGGCGCTGGCGTGCCTTGCAACTCCTGTGGGGGGCAGCTGATGTCTTTGCTGCTTGGCGGTTGGCTTTGGTAGCCCGGCTCCGTACCGCTGGAGCACTGCGCTGTCTGGCAGCCCGTGGCGGCACGGAGGAGGATGCAGCTGTCCCAGTGGAGGATGTTGTGGTTCCACCGGTTGACTGCGTGTCCTCCTCCTCCAGGGCCACCAGCCGCCGATATTCGGCGACAGTGGCATCCAGCCTCCGTTGCCGGGCCATTCGAGCCTGCTCCCTCCGCGATGTCGATTTGGAAGGAGCAACTATATGAAGAAAGAAAGACATAGTCTGTAACCAATGCTCCTTAACATTAATAACACAAAGTGATTGAGCCGAAAGTTGTGTCACAGTACAAGTAGCAAATTGAAAGCACAGTACATAACTATTGAGGACAGTATCTATCTAACCTCCCACTTCTGCATCCTTGCTCTATCATTAGTGGGAGTTTAATGAACAAATTCTACGACCACTATGGACTTCCATTACAGTCGACTATGACAGTACACCAGTCTTATTCTTCTTCTTCTCTCTTGTTTAGGAAAATTGGTACGTTATCTTATGCAAGCCGGCAGAATGCCAGCGCAGTGAACTTGCACCCGAGAAAAACAGACGCACACCATGATGAGTGAGACAGACTTGCGTTACTGTACCGGTCCAGTACATGCAGGTGGTGAAGCTATTACTTTTCTATTACGGGTGGCACTGAGAATACTCTGTTACAAGGGCTACTGCTTAATTAATTTACCTTTCACCCTACAGTGCAAATAAGTACTAGTAAAGGAAAATGAAGAAGCTAAATAATTTGATTATCACTTCACATGGGATGTATTTGATGACATATGGGATGACTTTAGGTGCTTTGCTTATTATTGAGTGAACAGTGATACACCCACACATGAATGACGTACTACTACTAAACTAAAGTTATTAAGAGAGGTACGGAGTGTCCACCGTAATAACCGGATATATGCTGTGCTTGCAGTTGCAATACAAACTACTGCTACTATTCATGGTAGTATTGGACAAATTTACAACTTCTTTTCCTTGCCTTCCCTACACTGGAACGGACGTGCGGGTGCGGTGTTACATGCTCTTCAAGGTAACACTTAGTTCATCCAGTGACCATGTACTCTCTCTAGATACACATATGCTATCTAAGAGTCAGATAATACCATGCTCCAGGCATCCATCCATTCAAAGTATATGCACACATACAGTTTCTGTTTCACCCACCCAGGCTGTTCTCCTTCCACCCATCCTTGCTTCATCATTGACCCAGCCATGCACCATACCATATTCTTTCCTTCCCAGCCACCTCGGGACCAAGCAAACACATATCATTCTTTTTTGCCAGCCTTCATAAAATTTCTCGTCCTTCCACACTTACTTACACCCTTCTTTCGCTTTTCGATCATCCCATCCATCAAGTTCATCTAAGATCTTATTGGGATTCTTCTCACCAAAAACTTCACAGCTAAGTCGAAGTACATTTAGAGGAGGATACTACCTGGTTGATTTATAATACACCCGTGCAGAAAGCACACTATGCAGTCTTCAATCTCAATAAGTAAGGAATATATAGCTTACCTCTTCCCGCCACCACCGTGTGAACCCTCACAGGAACGTCCGGCACTTGCACCGCATCCTCCCCAGAGTCCTCGTCCAACACCACCACCTCCGCGCTGGCCCCGCCACCAGATGTTACACCTACAAAGTACATTTAAGAATGTTAGAAATACACCACTCACTACTATATAATATTTGGTCTAGGAGGAATAAAGCAATGTTAAAAAAACGAAATACAATGTAATAATTTGTAACTGTATACTCTAAAGTAAAAATGTCCCTTTTTCCAGGGAAGGCTGTTGTCTTGCAGCACTTTTTGGCACAACTGATGAATGCTTGCTTTTTATTTTTAACACGCACCACTTTTTCTCCTAACAAACAGAAGCTTGACTTCTAAGAACACGAGCAGGATCAAGTTCAAACCAGGTGAGAGCTCGGCTCGACCACAAGAAAGGTGTCCAATTAATCGTCAGCACTAAGCACTTTTCCATTTTCAGTTAAACGTTTAGTTTTATGACAAAGTTGATTTTAATAAATGTGTTTACTTTTAATAAAGCTTTTAAACTTAAATAGACTCTGTGGTTTTTGGTCCTCCAGACTAGAGTGGATGAGCTAAAGGTTTTGGAATTTTTGCAAGCATGAGTCCGTGCCTCTGACACTTCTTGACTCTGACTCCGTACTCTTGTCCTGCGTTGGATAATCTAATCATCATTGGGGATCAATCATCGGTGACTTTGGGAGCTAAATGACTCTGCCACACTATCTAGTCAGTAAGGAGATTGGGGGTTCAACTACAAAGTCTGTTATCACTGAGGTATGTGGAAAGTCTAACAGCACCTATTATAATTGATAAGCTAAGCAATGCATTATTTAGTGTCCATAGTTCTGTTTGTGCAGATTTGTCCCTGCAACAGTAGTAGAATGGATTGTCCTACTATCCAAACCAAAAGTAAAGTAGTATCTTATTCTTTCTTGGTGGTCATTCACCTTTTTATTGTTGGCAATTGTCAAAGCATAAACATTTAGAAGACTTGAAAAGACATTATGGACAATACCAGAGGACTGCACTCAGTGCATAGAGCTATTGCTGACTAGAATGGGAGTCCAATGGAATTGCCAAATGTGCAATCTTAGTTAGCTACACAGACAAACTAATAAGAATAATCTAGTAATACCACAGGGAGTCATAGTCGAGGCAGGATAAGAATTTAGATCCAGTCTACAAGAAGATCAAAGACGATTTAGAAAAAATCGAATGAGGAACGCTAGGAAAAAATAGGTACTCTATATTCAAATTAAAACTTACTGGGGCCAGCAAAGGAGCCCTCGCCTGCCCGATCCTGGCCTGCATCCACCTGAACAGCACCCTCCTCCTCCTCCTGTGTCCTCTTGCCCTTGGGGGGGAGCTGATGTACAACATGTAAGAAAGAAAGACCAGAAAACATGGATGAGATTTGTCAACCAAATCAAACATTTCAAAAGAACAATAACAAAATATTTTGGAGAAATAGCAAATAGATAGACAACTATTCCACGGGATATATTGACCAATCTCATGTGGTATACTACGTTATTCGTATTGCCTGATTTGCGGACCGTTGACTTTGAAAGTTCCTATGTAACTCACTAAACAGACTACTAAAAAGGTTTGCCTAGGCCTGGCAGGCAGCAGTCCGCAGCACGCGAAGTGACAGACAAAGTCCATCGTGCTTGCAGATCAGTGAATACTCAAACTATCAATCCACCGACCACCACCACTATTTCTTCTTATAGCCATGTGTCTAAAAGGAAGTACTGGACTTCAGTCTGTTGGGGCTGATTTAGAAGTCCCTTGCGGCTCACATTCCTCCATTCCTCCGGTGCAAGGGAGGGCGTTCCTGCGCAGGAACGAATCCTAAAAGTCGCTGAGGGAAATCTACAAGATGTCAATCAGTCACTTTTAGGACAATGATGCGTGATTGAAACCCTGCGCCTGCTTGAAGCCGACGTACGGCTTGATGCAGCATTGGGGAGATAGGGCACCCCAGAGCATTGCTGGAGCTGCGCCATCGTTGGCACGCAACTCCAGCAATGCGCTGCCTTTACGGCACAGATGCGTAAGGCTTCTGTGACGTTTTGGGCCCATGGGTGGTGGTGGTGGCATGGCGCACAATTACTGCCGCATCCCTGCTACTTTGCAGGGATGCGCCGGTAATTGAAAATATGACCCTTAGTTTCTAGCATTACGCAGTTCTTTACACTACACTCATACATAATTTCTCAGGCCAATGTAATGAACACAAAATACAAAACAAATAAGCATAGTAGCAAGCAAGGCTACTGAGAAGGAGAGCAGTGCACCTGAAATGCATAGAAAATTTTGAAATATAATTTACCTACAATGTAATCGGCAGCATTATTGCTCTTGGTAAAGAACAAAGATTTGCAAATAACAGAGCCGGATAAAACAGAGTAGTGATGAAATAGCTAGAAATAGCTACTACTACTCACCAAGCCCGGGGACCTCTACGCCGAGCGCGTCCAGCAAGTCCCGTTCCCGGTCCATGACATCCGTCCAGCGGTGGGTGGCCTGGTTATAGGTGCGCCGGACCCCAGAGAGCTTAAACATGGCCCGGCACACCTTCTCCCACCGCTTCCGGCGCTCCCGGATGCCATAGCCGGTTGCGATCTTGCCGCCTCCCAGGATGGTCTTGGGGAGGCGGCGCTGGACGTAGAAGATTAGTGCAGCCACCTCCTCCGCGCTAAAGATCTCCCGTGGCATCACTTGCTCCCCCCTCAAACGCCCGCATGGGAGCCGGGCACGGGGTGCGGTACCCTTCCCCTTCTCAGGGTGCTTCCCGGCTCCCTTTACCATGGTCTGGGCAGAAATGAAGTTAAATGATAAAGAAGAAATAGAATAGGGAAGAAGAAAAGAAAAGAGTTTAAAAAAGTAGTTTAAAATTAACTAAAAGTAGCAGAAAACACAAAAATATAGAGCTAGAAAAATAGAGGGATAGATAATAAGTAAAATAGATCAAATAAACTTCAAACAAGCAAAGGATGGCAGAGATTCAGAGAGGATACAGAAAGCATGCCCAGAACCATGGCAATGAATGAGAAACAAGATGGCCGCGCCCATTCACGACCGCGTGGGTAAGTTCGCGCGAGATTTTCCTCGCGATCACGCGCGAAATTGTACTAGCGAGCAGCACACTTTGCGAGATTACACATAGCGGCCGGAAACGGAATTACGTCACGCAAACAAGATGGACGCGCCCGTGTACGACCGCGTGGGTAAGTTCGCAAACGTATCACTACAAGCGCCTTGCGTACACGCAAAAAATCACGCGAACATACACGCCGCAAAAAAAAAAAAAATAGTGTATTCGCACGCATTCGCGGCTTCCGAAATCGATCTCGCACGGATTCGCGCCCCGCAAATCGCGCGAAATTGCAGAAAAACGATTTTTGCTAAACTGAAAGCAATCACCAGGTGCAAAAGTTCAAACTTAGCATTAGTAACCATTCACTCTAGTGCTTCCTGAGGGGCCCCTCCAGAGTTCAGTTGCCTATTTGCAACTATTCTATGACCCTGCTATGACCCAAACAGCAGGCTCATAGAATAGCTACAAGTAGACCATAAAGGTCCTGTGAAAAAAAATTGCACTGCAACAGAAAGCAAATTACAGATAAGGAAGGAAGCATGTGCCAGCCAGACTGGAAGTTTCTAAATCACTGACAAATTAATCAACCCCAAATTAATTCATGGCAGTTGAAGCAGGGCAGGTGTGCTTGCTTTTTTTCACCCCCATAATCTACAGTGATAAACAAACCTAATGGGTGGCAGTGAGGATGTACCAGAGGGTGGCATGGGTGTACCAGAGGGTGGCAGTGGTGAAACAGAGGGTGCTGTGAACCTGTGATGATAAACCAGACGTAGAAACAACATAGTCGCGGCCGTTGCGAGCCGAAAAGTAAGTTCGCAATTGCGAAATGGTCCACAAATCCTCGCGAACGCTCGCCAACACAAAAAACGTAAAAATCCGCACATCCGCGAGAGTTCGCGTATTTTTGCGGATTGCGAATCCGTAAATTCGCGTACGCGAGATCCGCTAGATCCGCCCATGCTTACAGGAGGCCATCATGCCTATCAACTGCATGAACACTCTCGCTGGAAGTGAGTGTTGCGGTCTGAACTTTTGGATTAGCGACTGGATGTTGTCGATCCTCACTGAATTTGGCTGAGCCGTGGCTGCCAGAGTATCTATTGTTGCGCCCAGATACTGCCGCACATGGGCTGGCTGAAGGTGCGACTTCGGATAGTTCAGTGAGAAGCCCAGACCGTGAAGAAGGTGACTGGTGTGGGACATATTTGCAGCGCACTGCTGGGCTGACTTTGCCTGAACCAGCCAGTCGTCCAGATAAGGATAGACATGGATGTTTTGTCTCCTGAGGTGCGCCGCCACTGTCGCCAGACATTTCGTGAACACTCTGGGGGCCGTGGTCACCCCGAAAGGAAGAACCTTGAATTGGTAATCCCGATTCTGAATGGTGAACCTGAGGTATTTCCTGTGGGATGGATGGAGTGGGATGTGAAAGTAAGCATCCTTGAGATCCAAGGTTGCGAGGAAGTCTCCCTGATTGAGCAACGGAAGAACCTGCTGCAGTGTTAGCAGGGGGAAGTGTTCTGAGAGAATGTACTGGTTTAGGGGCCTTAGGTCCAGAATAGGTCTGAGAGACCCGTCCTTCTTTGGGATTAAGAAGTACAGGGAATAGACCCCTGTGCTTTCTTCCTCCACTGGCACGAGCTCTAGTGCGCCTTTTTGCAGCATGACAAGAACCTCCTGCTGCAATAAGTGCAAATGCTCTGTGGACATAGGACGGTGCTTTGGTGGTATGTTGGGTGGAGTGGATGTTAGTTCCAAACAATAGCCGAACTGGATAAGTTTCCTGACCCACCTGTCTGTGGTGATGGATTTCCAGACTGGCAGGAACTGCTGGAGTCTCCCCCTGACAGGTGTTGGATGGTCAGGGGGCAGTGACAGGGAGTCACTGTTTGTGGTGGCGGAGGAACGGGAGTTGTTGTTGCCCCTGCCTCTGCCCTTGGCGCTGTTGCCGCGGTATCCTCCTCTACTCTGCTTGGTGTAAGAGGATTGCGCCCCACCTTCGTTGAATTGCGTTTTCTGTGACATTTGGCCTCTGGAAACACCTCTATTGCCTGAGCGACGAAAAGTGCTCCCCCGAAACTGCTGGGACTGGAGAGCCCCCATGGACTTGGCAGTCTCGGTATCCTTCTTTATTTTTTCCAGGGTGGTATCCACCACAGGACCAAATAATCTGTCAGGGTTTACTGTCTGGTTATGTTGAAACCTGAGTCGGGTCGGGGACAATCGATATTTGCCCGGCGGTATTGCCTCTGTGACCCTCTAGTTATTTAATCAATGAAGAGGCAGGCGCTGGAGACTGGAAAGCAGGAAACAAGGTTTTTATTCTCTCCGGAGGAGAACACGGCAAAACGGACAGAAGGTATCGTTCTGAGGTGCTCTAACTTACGTTTTGGGGCATGGCCCCTTATATACAGTGTTTGTGGTTTTTATTACAGTTTACATACATATGATAAAGCTTTGATGTACGAAAAGACATTCCCGGAATCCCCCTTCGGGCCCGTTCCCACACATATCTACAGTAGAAATCCCCACCCTGGTCACAGCAGGTGATGACTATCGCGCAGCTGGATATTCCGCCAATTCATGGAATGCGGGGTTCGATCGGATCTCATGGGGTGGGGGGCTTTGATCAACTCGGGGGTCCTTTGAGGAGGGAAGCTTTCTATTGTACGGGGAGGGGCAAGGGATAGTATCGGCAGAGCTGGGTGTCGGCCTGGGAACGGGGAAGACAAACGGGCACACGGGGAAAAGGGGGTTTGCATCTAAGGGCCGGGGATCATGAAAGGGAAGAAGGGAGGTGTCGCGCTGGGAACAGGATGAGGGCCTGGGGCAGAGCAGCGCCGAAGAGGGGTTTATGATTCAAGGCAGGTGCAAGCAGGGGGGGTGGTCAGCGTGCAGGCTTAGTGAAGGCGAAGGGCTATGTCAGGGGCCAGCGGCATGCAAAAGGGTTCGTTCTGATCGGGGCGTCTTAAAATGGCGGGTGCGCACGACAAAAGTGTGGCATCAGGGGAAGAGGCAAGATGGCGCAGATAATGTTCACCAAAACGTACTAATTTTCAACAGTCCTCCCTTTAACATATTCAAGACATCTTGCTGGTTCATTTTCTACTTGGTTCTATTGCGGTGGGCATGAGAAAGAAAACGGTAGGAACCCTAGATGAAAGAGTTGTAAACAATACATTTTGAGATTTCTAGTTTTTAGGAGGTGGACCTATTGGATAAACTTTGATAAACTTGTTCAGCAGGAAAGTCATAGGAATGTAATACAAAAACGGTTCTGTAGCGAGAGCAGCAAGTACATGTCATAACGTGAACTGGCAGGTTATTACATATCTCAGATTCGGATTGGAGCAGGATCAATACAATGGCGGCTGGGAGAGAAATGAGGCATAGCAGAAACGGTGATTGAGGATATCAAATGTTCGAAGTTAACGAGTTCTCATTATTCTTTGTGGTCTTTCGTTGGCGCTGTGGAGCACCGGCGATGGAGCTACGGGTCCAGCTCTATTCTAAGTTCTGCGTTGCAGGGCACGACCCTTTCCTCGCGTTTCTGGTCGGAAAGGTCCCTTTCGCCCTGTGTCCTTTGAGGTGATTGTCAGAAAGTTCAGATGGAAGAAGAGCGTACAAAACAGTCCATAGGGTAGGTCGGAGAAAAAGGGGGATGGAGCAAGGCCAAATTAGGAACAGACTAGGGGAACGAGAGACTTCAGATAGGCGGGCGTGTGACCGAATTCAGAGAGCGGGGACTTGTCGGCAAACACTGGACATCGAGCAGGGGCATCAGGTCGGCCCTTTCTTCTCATGTTGTCGAAAACAGTGCCTCGTCCTGCAGCTCTTTTCTGTCGTGGTCTCGCCTTGGCTAATGTCGCAGGTGTTCCTTAGTCTGCAGTCAGGCCTCGTGCTCCCACACCCGGTCCTTTTCTCCTCCAACAGCAGTACCCTTAAACAAGTTTGAAAAGACAGTCTTTAGAGAATTTGCAGATGAAGATAATCAAAAAGTCTATTTCTCTCCCAGCTCCAGGCAAAGAATGAAAATGCCCATTATATTAGTGTTCACAACTGGCATATGAATGATCGGTGACGGGCCTGTTGGATCTACTATGACTTTCCTTCACGATTATTTATTACAGTCACGACAGTTCATCTGATGGTGACCCACCTTCGTGAGACGAACCTGGCAAAGATATGCCGTTCTCTAGAGTTTTACATTTACAAAGGGTACTGTGAGTTGTCAACATGGTACTACACAGGCATTTTGCTGAGAGACGAACATGGCTAAACATTTCTTTTCTATCGATGCATCCTGCTTTTCAATTACTACGGGGTTCATTTCGATGATTCACCTTGGACTAGTCAGTTAACCTTGTAAAACATCATTCTGGGTCCTACGTAACTTCCTACGGCCTGAGTACTTAATCAGAAAAGACAGGGGTTTTGTGGGAGACGACTAGGGACATAGAAACTTGTGGTAAGGGCGTAAATCGACCCATCTCTCACAACCGGAAATGAGGGGTAGTTTCATAACTCCCGTTTTTGGGCGGCTGATACAGGGGATGTAACAGGGGTGATCATTTTTCCTGTTTGGGTATTGCGACAAGTCGGGGTGGGGAGGGTCGCGTATTCTGAGGTCCTTTCTTATACCATAGGAGCCGTTGACATGTAGTTCCCTTATTACGGGCCAGATTAGGGAACCTCTGTCGTCTTACCTGTCCTTTCCCTTACGGCCCAACCTCGGTTCATTGACTTCTAGCGGAAAAGGAGAGGTAATGACGCGGTCTCGGGGTGATTGTATTAAAGACAAGTTTTTTTTTGTGCAAATACTGACGGTATTTGAAGCCAATTAGGTGGTGTGCTAGGGGTGGCAGTCTGCCAATTTCGGGGCTAATCACTCGGAAGAGTGGGAGTGCAAAAATAGAGGGAGAGAGAGAGAGAGAGAGAGAGAGAGAGAGAGAGAGAGAGGGAGGGAGAGAGAGAGAGAGAGAGAGAGAGAGAGAGAGAGAGAGAGAGAGAGAGAGAGAGAGAGAGAGCGCAACGGCAGGCTAAATAGTACACGTGCAACAGAGAGGGTGGCAGTGTATTCAAGAAAGGCTATTTAGTGCATTACACAGTAAAGGGCATTCATGGGTCTGCGTTAGAATCTTGTAATCATGCAGTTTGAGCATTAAACAGGGTAGAGGGGACGCGCCTTGAGAAAAAGGAAAGAAGAAAGGAGGTACCATTTTGTCGCACTTTCTCGCATTCTCGGTCCTTCGATCAGTTGGGTCAACGCCTCAGTCACACACACACATTCTCTCATAGTTTCGCATCATATGTGACATGGGTTCATTCGTCCGGTCTGGTTTAAGGGTGATCACTTTTTATCAGGTTGTGCTAATTTTTCGGGTTTGTTCGATACGTGAGTAGTTTGTAGGCGTGCTTAGGCACCACCTTGCGGTGCTAGTCTGCTCCGTGTATTAGACATGGCAAGGCTTCGGATCTTCGCCACACCTCGGCTGTAATCTCTGATGTAACCTGCAGAGGGAAGGAAAAAGGGGGTGGGGGAGACAGCATTCGCGCATATTTAAATACATGTATTCAAGAGTCCTTTTTACTCACCTCTTACTCGTCTTCCCTCCTCGGGGCAGAGTCTCCGGGGATATGGTTTCTGGAGTCAGGGGGGGGGGGGCAGTGTGCCCTTATAGGTCGTGTGCGGGGAAAACGTAAAAAGGAAACCAGAGGTGCCTAGTACGAGGTATCTAGTCAAAAGGATGTATCTCACTATCGGGATCCTTAAACCTCTTTCAACGCTGTGGCGTTCTAAGGTTCTTCGGTTCTTGGGTCAGCTCCGTTCCCTGATACCTTGGAACGTTGTATTTTATAACATTTACACCATTTCATTTTACCCTCCTTTTACATTCCCTCATTTACACCGTTCGTTTTACCCATCCTTGGAAGTCAAGGCCTTCCTCTACGCGAGAGTTCATGGGTCAGTCGCGTACTTTTGAAGGCGGGGTGTCGTGTTGTCGATCCGACCCGTCCTCCAGGGCTGGGCGACCATCTTCTTTTAACCTTAAAGAGAGAGCAGAGTAGGGTGCACAGAAAAGAACTTTCCCACCGATCCCACATTTTTAAAATAAAGCATGCAATACCCGTCCATAGTTTCAAAAAAAACTTTATTTTGCAAAATCATTTCAGCACGTGGATTATGAGGGTGCGGTCGTATTTGGCCGGTCGTGGCAATGGCTAAAGTGCGTACAGTGGGGGGTGTCGTTTGCAGCAATAAAAACATCGGAAAGTTTTATTCATTCATTTGTAAGAAACTAAAACGTCTATTAATTGGCTGGAGGTTCGGGGGGGCATTTATTTTCATAATTTAGACGCATAATCATAATAGTTGCAATCAGATTTCCTATATGTATACCGTATGTGTGCGTCGTAGATGAGGTTATACATCAGCTATAAAAAAATATAATACATTGTACATTTGTAATCAGCATTTGTAACGCGATCCTTTCATACTGTTCGTCGAGTGAGCTCTCCTTGTCTTTTCTAGCCAAGTGTACAAAGGATCATATAAAGTCTCAGAACATCAAGTTTATATTAGTGCGAAGGAACACCACGAGGTGTTCGTAAGTTCCGATGGATACCAGCGCCATCTTGGGCGGGGCCGGCTCAGTCCGGAGGCAGCATCAGGGGGAAATGTTCCCATTACTGGCAGTTGGACCAGTGTCCTTTTCGGCAGTTCTAGAATTCATGCTAACAGAGGGAGTGGCAATGTCACGTTTATTTCGTTGGCGATCAAGGCAGCCGTCCCTTACCGGAAACCTGCAGAGGCCGAAGGTTCCGCCGGGGACCTTTGTAGGATCTTCAAGGCTGCGGAGATGCTGTCGGAGATGGGGGCTCGTGCCCCAGCGGGCAAATGTTTGAGTTATATTGCTGGTCAAAGTTACTCTAGTGGCCGGGGCCCGCCTTCCAGCGGACCCAGACGCCATTTTGAGGCCCTACAGGGGCCACTCTCGTCGAGTTTGCAAGAGTGGGAGAGATCCTTCGGAGTGAAAGGAAGAGGTCCCTGTTGTGTGAAAGCGGGACGTTCAGCTGGGGTGCAGCTGTGATGCCCCCACCTGGGGGGGGGGGCGAGGGAGACTCGTTCGCGCCGTCTCCTTCTCCCGGTGCACTCCATGCTGTTCCTTTTCATCGCCCCGCATGAAGGTCTCTCCACATCCGGTGTTCCCCAAGTCTTGTGCTCAGTGCTGTGGGAGTATGGCCACCCGTGGCGCGCATTCGGCGCGGCACGAGTATCAGTGCAGTCATTGCTGGTTCGGTGTTCAGAAATATGGCCACCATTGCACGTTCGGTGCTGCGCAAGTACTGGGGTGCCACCATGGTGTGTTCGGTGCTGTGGAAGTATTGGCACCATCGCCTGACTGGGGGTGTTCGGCGTCGGGCCGGGGGCTGGGAGACCTCCTATCGGTGGAGGTGGGAGAGGCTCGTCCGCGTCGCCTCTCCCTCCCAGCCCAACTTGGACAAATTGTTGTGGAGGTACGTGCAGGACATCCCGCCGTCCAGAGCTGCTGCGGCTGTTACGGAAGGGAAAAGAAAGAGGTGCCTCGTTCTTCTCTGGACATGTGGCGGGACTACTTAAGTCTATCCAGGCCCGTTGCGGCTGGCTGAGGAGATATGTGGCGGGACTACCTACAACTGCCCAGGCTGCTGGCTCCTGCCTCTCCTCCGGCTCCCCCCATACGTTAAGATTTCCTGACCAAGAGTTGGCAGCGGGGCCCGCCTTATATGGGTTGTCGCTGGTTGGGCGTAGCCGTAACCCTGTCCTACCTTGGAAGGTTCCAGAATGGGGGGGGGGGCGAATGTTCTGTTTGACTTTCATTTTCTACAGTTTTACCGTTATTATTCCTTGTTTGTTGTGCTAAATTAAAAGTTCAAGTTCATCAATGGTCTACGGATTTTGTTTTGCCATTTCTTTCTTTCCAGGTTGCTTTTATGCTAAGTTTCTGCTAACAGAGGTCGAGTAACACGGAAACACGTGTAGAGGGATGACGCAGATTCGTACATTACATACACACAAACTCAGACGGGGGACAGTACAAGTACGACATACAAAGACCCAAGACGAATATAAAACAGTTATTGGTCATGATTATCTCTTTCCGTCTGTGAATTTTAAAGCGAGGCTGGGTTCTCGTCTTGACGTTGCCCGACCTAGGAGAACTTGAGCATGCCGCTGAAATTGTCCTGGCGAAATCTGTGCCATCGGGCATAATCAAACGTGGTGGTTCTATCTGGTCTGCCTATGTAAGTCGGGTTCTTCTTTGTCTCGCGCTTTTTCTCGTACTGCCGGTCTGTCGTTCCTGTCGGCCCTTTGCCTTTACTCACGCTCAGTAGAGTCGGGCATTGGGCTTTCCAGTGTCCGACATATCTACAAAAAGCGCATTGGTCTGGCCCTAAGTCTGGTCGTCTTTTGCATAGTGTCGGGGGATAAGTTGTGGGTAGCGGTGTCCTGGGGTTGTCCTGTCGGTATATTTCCCTACTTGGTTTGTCCTCGTCTTTTCTCTGTCGTTGCATAGCCTCTCTGCGCCACATACCGAGACTGTCGAGCATAATAGGCGTTGTCTTATTATTTCAAAGGGCTATTTCTAACGTTTCTATTTTATCAAGGTCAAAGGATCCTGCCAGTGGCCACTGTTTGTCTTGACTTTCTTTGGTATACCTGTGCCACAATTTATTATAGGCTATGGTAACTAATCCATAGTTTATGAACATGTCCTTATTAGGGGTGCCTTCTAGTGGAGCTATATGGTCCACCTCTAATACACGGTCCGGGCTGAACCAATTATCAATCAATGGGGAGAAGACAGACATGACGGCTCGTAACGAGGGACTAATAAGTCAGCAGTGCCTATCTTATCACTAGGTGCAAAGACTAGACAGAATATTCCTATTCTACGTTGTTTGCAGGCAGTGAATACCTCATGAACAAAAATAAAAAAGAGTAACCAAGAACGCGGAACAATCAAGCAATTAATAAATAAATAAATAGGATAGAAAAAGGACAATGGGGAGAGTAAGTAGGGCGCAAAAGTCTGCGTCCTCTACCCTTTCACTAACCGCAAAGAGGAAGCTGTTGTTTCCGGTTTGCAGACAGAGAATCTCCAGAAGACAATCTGTGAACAGTAGTTCGGGGTTAAAGAACCCAGTTAATCAGTGAGGGAGTGGGGAGTCTCCCAAAAACCGTTGAGAAATAATAGAGTCAGTGGGGGAGAAAGATAGGCGCGACGGTTACGTTACCTATCCTTCACCGTTTGCGAAAGAGAAGGAGCCTACTGTTTCTCCGTGTGCAGACAGTGAATCTCCAATTAGGTCAAACAAAGAGTAATACTAGTATTTTATAAATAATCAAGCAATCAAACAATCAAGCAATCATTTCGCACCTTGTCGTGATTACACGACCTTACCCGGACCATGTGGACAGTTTCTTGTCTTCCGAATCCAGCGCCCGATCGTCCTCTTTTTCTCGTAATTCTCACGGCACTCCTAATGGTCCCCAGTCAGGACCGTAGATCACTCGAGAGAGGTCTGTTCGGAACTAGTGAAGTTCGGATGATCGGCTGCCAGACGAGGGTCTATTGGGCAAGAGCTCTCCCGATCGTTGCAGTCGTTCACTCTGTCGTCGGGACCTCTCCCACTGGATCCACGAGTCGCTGATGGGCCCCACGCTTGGGACGCCAATTGTTGAAACCTGAGTCGGGTCGGGGACAATCGATATTTGCCCGGCGGTATTGCCTCTGTGACCCTCTAGTTATTTAATCAATGAAGAGGCAGGCGCTGGAGACTGGAAAGCAGGAAACAAGGTTTTTATTCTCTCCGGAGGAGAACACGGCAAAACGGACAGAAGGTATCGTTCTGAGGTGCTCTAACTTACGTTTTGGGGCATGGCCCCTTATATACAGTGTTTGTGGTTTTTATTACAGTTTACATACATATGATAAAGCTTTGATGTACGAAAAGACATTCCCGGAATCCCCCTTCGGGCCCGTTCCCACACATATCTACAGTAGAAATCCCCACCCTGGTCACAGCAGGTGATGACTATCGCGCAGCTGGATATTCCGCCAATTCATGGAATGCGGGGTTCGATCGGATCTCATGGGGTGGGGGGCTTTGATCAACTCGGGGGTCCTTTGAGGAGGGAAGCTTTCTATTGTACGGGGAGGGGCAAGGGATAGTATCGGCAGAGCTGGGTGTCGGCCTGGGAACGGGGAAGACAAACGGGCACACGGGGAAAAGGGGGTTTGCATCTAAGGGCCGGGGATCATGAAAGGGAAGAAGGGAGGTGTCGCGCTGGGAACAGGATGAGGGCCTGGGGCAGAGCAGCGCCGAAGAGGGGTTTATGATTCAAGGCAGGTGCAAGCAGGGGGGGTGGTCAGCGTGCAGGCTTAGTGAAGGCGAAGGGCTATGTCAGGGGCCAGCGGCATGCAAAAGGGTTCGTTCTGATCGGGGCGTCTTAAAATGGCGGGTGCGCACGACAAAAGTGTGGCATCAGGGGAAGAGGCAAGATGGCGCAGATAATGTTCACCAAAACGTACTAATTTTCAACAGTTAAGGATGGTAGTTTGTATTTACGGCTTAAACCCAGAGATCCTAAGCCATGCTTGACGTCTCAGCATCACACTGGTATTAATTGCCCTGGCCGCAGTGTCCGCAACATCTAGTGCACATTTGATGGAAGCGTTCGAGATTAGCTTCCCTTCCTGGATAAGCATCTCCCCTGCCTCTTTATATTGATCTGGTAGGTGCTGCAACAGGGTCTCTAGTGTGTCGTAGTGTGCCCTGTCGTATCTAGCCAAGAGTGCCTGCGTGTTAGAAATACGCCAGATATTGGCCGCCTGAGCTGCTACTCTTTTTCCTGATGCCTCCAGCACTTTAGATTCTTTGTCTGGGGGAGGAGCTTCACCGGTGGTCTGCGAATTCGCCCTTTTGCGGGCATTAGAAACTACCAAAGAGTTCAATGGCAACTGGCCCTTGATGTAGGTAGGATCGCCAGGTGCCGGTCTGTATTTCTTCTCAATTCTAGGGTTGACTACCCTTGACCGTGTGGGGTCTGCAGCATGCTTAAGGACCCCCTTCAGCATTGGAAGAGTCTTTACAGTCTTTTCAGCAGTTGAGAAAGTGTCAAAGAGGAGGTCCACCTCTACAGGGTCAGCATGCATTTCAACGTCGTGGTTTTTAGCTGCCCTTTCAATTAAGGCATTAAATGCCGCAGAATCCTCAGTGGGAGAGGTCTTGACGTTATACACCTGAGGGTCAAGGACGGCGTGCTGATCCCCTTGGTCACCTGCCTCTACCCATGAGTCCTGTTGTTCATCAGGCTCTGTGTTGGCAGGAAAATTGTATTCCTCATCCTGCTCCCCGGCATCCTCTCCATCAGAGTAAGTGGGTGAGGGCGTTGCAAGTCTTGGAGCCTGAGGAACTATTGGTTCGACCAAGACCGGTGATTCTGGAGCAGGCCTTTTGCGCTTTAGAGGAATTGTGTATGACTCCAAAGGCTGTGATGCCGTGATTTTTCTTTTGTAAAGCATAAGCTTCCCGGTGTCGGCATCGATGAAATGCTCCGACTGCTCCTCTAGTAAGGGTGGTCGATGCTTCAAGCTCCCAGCCGGGTGAGTTGGCTTCGACACCGCAGAGTCCTTGGGCACCGACCGTGGTGCAAAGGCCTTCGGCGCCACCTTCGGCGGCAACGTGAAGAGGATCGGCGTTGAAGTCTTTGTCGTCGGGACAGCTTGCTTCGGGGTGGAAGGTGTCTTTGGTTCCGACGCTGAAGCCTTGTCCCTAATTCGCTTGAGGGAGTCCGAGACCTGCTTCGTAAAGGAAGCGGACGGTTTCGTCGACCCGACAGTCGACCTCGGTCCACCCACAGGGGAAGACCCGAGCGTCGATGACTTCGGCTTTTCTGATCGAGGCGCAGGAGCATCCTTCTTAGGAGCGCTACGATCTCCGTCCGTGGCCGCAGACGTTGACGCTGACGTTTTCGGATCGGCAGCCTTGACTACTGGCTTCGGGGTCCCAGTTTTCGGCTCGACGCCCTTGCCTGACTGCGGCTCGATTGTCTTTTTTGACTTCGGCTCGACGGCCTTGCTTGACTCAGAGTCGACGCCCTTTCTGGTTTTCGGCTCGACGTCCTTGACCACTTTTGGCACCTTGACCGGGTCGATAGCCTTCTTCGGCTTTGATAGCCCCGACACCTCGGAAGACGATGGCGTCGATGGGGGAGCAGACGCCTTCGGTTTCGATGGCGCCTCGACCATTTTTGTTTTTGTCGACACCGATGGTTTCTGTTTCGGTTTCGTTTTCGACAATGGCGGCTCTGCCGAAGTGTCCGTAGCCGGGCCGGAAGGCGGGGCCGTGGATGCTGGTATAAGGTCTTGGGTAAGGCCATGTGGCGATCCCTCGACCTGAGCCAATGTAATTGTTCGAACGGGGCATAGCTCTTCCTCGGAGCTATCTTCCATGGCCCCATAGGCCTCATTGTCGTCTCCTACCTCGTCGACGACTTCTACGTCTTGGCCTTCGACATCCACTTCATAGTCGTATTTGATGTCCACCGTTGGAGGTGAAATCTGCATCTGAACCTGTTGTTTGTCCGCTTCTTCGTCGTCGAAGATGTCCACCGGTGCCGGGGCCGAGCGCCGGGCCTCGAGGCGCGCCACGTGCCGAAGCCGAATCGTCTTCTTCGAACGAAACCTGGAACAGGCCATACAGCTGGCCTCGTCGTGGTCCGGCGACAGGCACTTGTTGCACACTGGATGAATGTCAATGTGGGGATACGTCGATCCGCACACGGGACACTTCTTGAACGGACTCCGTTCCATGCCGTCGAAAGTCTTGCTGCGTCGACTGGGCCTCGATCACCGAAGAGTCAAACGACTCCCCGGATATCCGACTCGAACTGAGTTGAAACTGAACCAGGCACCGAACGCAAACAATACCGACGGGTCAAAAAGGCCTTCAGGCCTCGAAAAAGTGTATGTTGATTCCGAACTGGAGATAACGAAATTACATCCGAACCCAATGGCGGAAAAAAACAATCTGAGGATGGAGTCGATGCTCATGCGCACTGTAGTCCAGGGGAGGAGCCACCTATCTCGTGATACTTCGAAGACTCTTCCAGGACAACAATGTGCAATCATCCGGACCCAACACTAGGCAGCGATATATGCTATAGATATGAATTCAGCAACCCACATGCCTCGAACAGTTGAATTCTATGCGCCTTTGCGAGAGCTGAGATCTTATAATCCTGCACTTGCCAAAACTAGGAGAATAAAGAAAGTTAGAGCAGGAGGTCTCTCTTTTTCATACCAGGCAGCCGCACAGTAGAATAAACTTCCATTAGACCTACACCTCACCAAAGATCATTTGAGTTCAGGAAGAAGCTAAAAATATGGCTGTTTAGGATATAATGCGTTTTATATAGATTCACTGAAAAAACATAGGTTTTTCATGATAGGTATGTCATGAATGAGGTAATATGTGACATCATCAGCAGTGGATTGCGGCGCGCAAGTTATAGTTAGCAGAACTAACTATAACGGAGGAATTTCAATGGTTTTGTACGAGTGAAATGTCCTGCTAACTAGAACACCCCTAAAACCTATGGTTTTTTCAGTGAATTTCGAAGGTTTTTTAAATGCTAATTCCTAACTATAACAAGTCTGAAACCTACGTTTTTTCAGTGAATTTTAAAGGTTTTGTAAATGACAATTTTTAAATGTAGAAATTGTTATATTTATTTTTTTGATACTGATTTACTTATTTTTTTTAAACTATTTATTTAGATATTTTATTTTTTAAATTACATTATAATTACATTATACATTACATTACATAATATACTTTCTCAGAATGAATTACTTTAGTTTAAATACTTTGCAAATAGGCAATAGACATTTAAGCACAGTAGTTATAGTTGTTGCAATGGGCAACACAATTTCAAACACAATGCAACATTGAGCTCAATGGGGATTTCTAGTTAAATGCAATTAGTTACTTTATGGATTACTTTTCTAACCACAGTCCTGGGACATCTCCGGTAAACAGTTGAGTAAAAGCGTTTTGGTTAGAAGTAGTGATTTTTAAGGAATATTATTGTATTTTAAAAGTTGACAAAAACTTTTTCACATAGAATCACCAATGTTATCGTATGGGAGGAAATTCACTTAGCAGGTAAGTAGTGTTATCGTTACTTTTTCTTACTCAGTGATGGATCGTGGATCCAGCACTGGTGCATCTCCTGTAAACAGTTGAAAGATTGCGTTTAAGTCATACAGGCGATTTTTAAGGAATATTGGTAGTTTGCGAAAATTGACACTTAGAAACTTTTCTGGTGAAAACCAGACAATGGATTCCTATGGAAGGAAATACAAGTTACTGGTAAGTACGGTTAGAATTACTTTTCAGGGTCAGTGCTGGGCTAAAAGATGCAGCACTGGGTTCTCTCCCGATAACAGGTGATAAATTCGGAATTCGTTGTTCTGATGATTTTAGGTGAATATTTTAAAGTTACAAAACTCCACACTTAGAAAAATTTCCAAGTGAAACCAGTCTATGTTAGCCTATGGAAGGAAATACAAGTTACTGGTGTGTACGGTTAAAATTACTTTTCAGGAAACGTACTGGGCTCAAAGATGCAGCACTGAGGTCTCTCCTGATAACAGGTGAGTAAATTGGAATTCGTAGTTCGGCTGATTTTACTTTGGTCCACTATATATAGAGCCACTTTCCTACACTATCCCCTCCCTTCACCACTGTGTAAACGCGCCCTGTGTCCGTTTTAATTTGGGAGATTAAGTCCCCTTGAATCCTGAGGGTCCCTGGGGTCCAGGTAGCTCACTAGGTACCCCCAGTAAGCGCCACAGAGCTGCGTTGCAGAGAGGTGTAAAAAGGGGCATGTCCTGGGCCACCTCTCCGCAACGCAGCGCAGTGGCGCTTACTGGAAGCACCTGGTGGGCTAGTTTGCCCCCAGGGGTCCTCAAGATTGAAGGGGAATTATTTCCCCAACTTAAAACACACCACAGGGCGTGTTTGCACAGGTCACCTCAGGCCCCGATCCTCCCTTTGCCCCTGTGTAAACGCGCCCTGTGTCCGTTTTAAGTTGGGAGATTAAGCCCCCTTGAATCCTGAAGGTTCCTAGGGTCCAACCAGCCCACTAGGTACCTCCAGTAAGCACCACAGAGCTGCATTGCAGAGAGGTGTAAAAAAGGGGCGTGGCCTCTGAACACCTCTCTGCAACGCAGCCCCCTGGCGCATATTGGAGGTACCTGGTGGGCTAGTTGGCCCCCAGGGACCCCCAAGATTGAAGAGGAATTAATTGCTCAACTTAAAATACACCACAGAGCAAACTACAGTGTCCCGGGGGTGAGCACCCCGGGACACTACAGGAGCCGGCCCTGGGGGGTGGCGGTCTCCAGGGCCTTGACAAGGCTCCAGGAGGGGGGGTCACGTGGCCCCCCTCCCATATTTTACAAAGCCCTGGGGGGTGGTGGTCCCCGGGGCTGGGGGGTTCGTCACGGACCCCCAAATTTACATATTTAGAGCCCCGTGGAGGTGGAGGTCCCAGAGACGTGTAGGGGGGGGCTTGAGCCCCCCCCCCCCACACAGGGTATTCTGTTTTTTTTAAAAAGCCCTGGGAGGGGCGGTCCCCGGGGCTGCGGGGGTGCTGTGAGCCACCCGCCATTCTGTTCTAAAAGCCCCACAGGGTTGTGGTCCCCGGGGCTGGGGGGGCCTGAGAGGCCCCCCGGCAACAAATTTAAATAAGCTCCAGGGGTGGCTGTCCCCGGGACTGGGGAGGCCTGAGAGCCCCCCACCCAATTTCAAGAAGCCCCGGGGTGGCGGTCCCCGGGGCTAAGGCCCCCCCCACCTAATTTCAAGAAGCCCCGGGGTGGCAGTCTCCGGGGCTGGGGGGGCCTGCGAGCCCCCCCCACCTACTTTCAAGAAGCCCGGGGGGTGGCGGTCCCCGGGGCTGGGAGGCCTGAGAACCCCCACACATAATAAAAAAAAGCTCCGAGGGTGGCGGTCCCCGGGACTCTTGTGCCCCTCTAGGTCCCCCTTTACAGAAGTATTGCCCCCTGGATTTTGCCCCCCAGGGGCCAATTACCAAAGAAGCACGGGAGGCAGCGCTTCGTTTTTTTTTTTATCGTCAAGACCCGTGCATCCTGCGCGGATTTTGCTGATTTAAAAATAAATAATAATAATTTTTTGGGCCTTGTGGGACCCCCTGAACAGGCCTAGGGGGACAGGGTGTTTCTACCCTGCCCCCTTTTCGCGTTTTTCCGCGTTTTATGTTTAGGTTTCTTGTGCCCCGGTTCTCCCGAGGCACAAGATGGCTGCCAACACTTCCTGGTTTGGAGTGTTGACAGCCAATTAGCATACAGCTCGTGCTCTGCAAGCTGCGCGGATCCTGTGCGGCCATATATATTCATGTACTTTTAAGTGTGATTTTCTCAGGAACTACTGAACAGATTTACACCATTTAAGCAAAAGGCACGAGTCTGAACCGAGGACTACCTCTTTGCCAAAATTGCTGTAATCCCGTTCAGAAGTTCGGGCTGTAGCTGCGGCTAAAGTTCCCTATGGAAAATTGCATGAGGAGAACACGTTTTGGGACCCCCTTTTTTCTCGGCCCCCACGTCACAAATCACCCCGAGACTTTCAGGATAGGAGCGGACAGGAGCGGGCCACGAGTTTTGAAAATTTCGCAAAGATTCGTCAACCGAAGCCAAAGTTATTCCAAAGAGAATATTACGGATTTCCTATGGATAATAGGTCCTAACTATAACTGCCTACTGGTGACCGCCAGTAGGTAATATATAAAACAAAAGTCCTGACCCTCCAATTGCTAAGAGGGAATGCATCGCAGGTGCGAACCACCAAAGGCATTTACTCCAAAAGAATCGATATATATATATATATATATATATATATATATATATATATATATATATATATATATATATATATATATTCGCTCCAAAGTTCCTGCGGTATTCCCCGCAAAGAAGACAAGCACTCAGGGTGGCGAGCTCAAAGGTTTATTGCTGAGCTCACGGTGTTCAGACGCGTTTCGGCATTCGCCTTCGTCGATGTTACCATCGACGAAGGCGAATGCCAAAACGCATCTGGACACCGTGAGCTCAGCAATAAACCTTCGAGCTCGCCACCCTGAGTGCTTGTCTTCTTTGCGGGGAATACCGCAGGAACTTTGGAGCGAAAATATTGCGGAGGGCACCATCCGCTGGGGAGCACCCGCCCGAGAGTGCAAGGACTCGGTGCAGTCTGGAGCCGATATATATATATATATATATATATATATATATATGGACTTCTTTGCAGAAAGGTGGTCTTTTGTTGATGTTTTTTGCACTTGCCAGTAGCACGATACAGACCCGTCCATTAAGCAGCCCTGCGAGATGTTTGCAACTCGGACTTTCACATCAAGGGATTGATACATCCCAGTGACCGCCTCGAGAACGGACCATACCAGTGGCTGCTGCCATTTGACAGCCTGTGACTGCACGGGGAGGTGAACGTGATTGCAGCTTGCCTCACGGCCTGGTGTGTTCTCATTATTGGGGCTGGACGCAGGGACCAGAGGGAGCCTCCAACACTGTTATTTCGAAATTACCGGCCACCTCATGGCCCCCCTTTGCGAGGCAATTTTCAGCGCTCTTGGTAGCAACATCAGATCCGGCTGCAGTACTTACCTGAACAGTGCATGTTGGGAATTGTAGTTGTGCATTAGACTTAATTCCCCTGATGGCATCAGGGTCAGCTGATCTCCCACCAATGGGAGTGCCACGGGATATTCAAAGGAGGGAGCAGGTGACAACAAGTTATCAACGGCATCTGAAGAAGGCGGAAATGACTAAATGCATTATGCCGTGCTGAAAACGAGTGAATAAAAGGCTTCCAAAGCAGGCCCAGTGCGTCCATTGGGGCGTAACCCCCCGCCCGCAGCTCCCTCGTCGTATATGAACTTAAGTAATCAATTTACTTGCGTTCAAAGACGCTGAGGGAGAACTGACAATCATGTCAGTCAGCATGACCCCGGACCGCCCACCCCCTTTAGAGTCTGAATGGGGTGGGCGGTCTGGCGTCATGTTGACTGACATGATTGTCAGACCAGGGGCAACAGGCAGCAGCACAACACAAGTGCGCATGAGTGGGGAAGGTCAGCAAATTTTTGCCCCGTACCCAGTCATGCGCACTTGTGTTTGCACTGGCTTGCGCATGCCCATTAGGAGAGCAAGGGTTGAGCAAAGGCTCAAACCTCGGTCTCCTAATGAGCAGGCGGGCGAGTAGTAAACGTGCCCTAAGCCAATCCTGGCGCTTCTGGCAGGGCCAAAATTGGCTAAGAGGGGTTGCCAGTCCACTCTATACTGCCCCTGGCATGCGATTTTGGTTCCATAAGCAGGTTTGTTTTGAGAATATATACCTGTTTTGTGTCAGTATCTGGGATAAGTATTGAGGGTAGATTGTGGTGTATTCACCGGTCTACTTCCTCTTCAACTATCACATTTCAGTAGCGTCACCAAAATGAACTTTTTTGAAGTAAGCTTTGTTAGATCTATCCTGACAAGGTTTGCTTTACACTGACATCAATTTAAGGGGTGCTACTTCAAATTCAATATCTCGCTGAAACACTGCATTTGAAATATTTGGCAGTTGGTATTTGGGGAGACCCTTTACACAATCTAATTCACCTGAACGGTCGAGTATTTTTTACGTTTGTTACACGATGACTATCGTGTGTAATCAGTTCACAAGTACAGCTAATTACAGTGTATGTAGTGCTCACCAATGAGACCATGATATGGCCGTGAGAGAAGTTAAAAGGCTAAGATGGTGAAGCGAGTCCACGCACACGTGTATTTTTGGAGTGGGACCCCGACGGCCCGACACCCCGAGACCGGGCGCTGATCCCCACTCGAGCCCTGGGAGTCGTCCACAGGCCGGGGGTGACTGTGTGCGGGCTGTGCCCGCTCGGGGCGGCGGCGTTCTTGGACACCAGCCACTGCTGAATGTTAATCGTTTCCAGGTGCCGGTGGTTATCTCAGCAAGCTCCTGGCCCACGGTTGCACGCTGACTGATATCCATCGCCCCGCACCGGCAGGGCCTCACGTGTCAGTGTGAGGGATTTAAGAGGAGGAGAAGAAGACAGACAAAGCGGCCACGGGAGAGGCGCAGGGAGAGGAGGATGTGAAAGGGGTAGAAGAGGTGAAGAGGGCAGAAGAAGATCACAGGTCAGAAGGGGGGCAGAGCGTAGATGGGGTGCATCAGAGTGTAGAAGAGGAGCATAAGGCAAAAGAGGATCAGAGGGCTGAGGAGGTACGTAAAGCTGAGGAGGTACGTTATGCAGAGGAGGCACGGAGGGTAGAAAAGGCTCGGACAGCAGAGGAGGCGCAGAGGGCTGAGGAAGCATGGAGGGTAGAAGAGGCATGTAAGGCAGAGGAGGCGCGGAGGGCAGTGTAGGTGCGGAGAGGAGAGGAGACACGTAAGGCAGAGGAGGCACGGAGGGTAGAAGAGGCATGTAGAGCAGAGGAGGCTTGTTAAGTGCTGTAAGATATGGGCTATTTTGTAATGTATTTGCATATTTCGAGTCTGCACCTTCAGAATTGCTTTATAAACATTCTTGCCCTCTCAAATTTGCTGTAAAATGCTCCATTTGCACACACTTTGCAAGTCCCTCTCCCCTCGAGTCCCTCCTATAATAGTCGGCTCGCTCGCTATCGACACCAATTTCACCAATTTCCACCAATTTCAAATGTCACCCGCCGCCCCTGTTCCAAAGATTCCAAGCTATGTCCTTGGACTTCTTTCCAGAAAAGTGGTCTTTTGTTGATATATATATATATATATATATATATACATATACATATACATATACATATATATATATTACCTACTGGCGGTCGCCAGTAGGTATATATAGTTAGGATTTTTTCTCTATGGGATTTTTGAAAATTCTATGTCTAATAACTTTGGCGTTTGTGGACGGAATGGGCTGACATTTTCAGGAAAATGGAACATTTTGTTTCTGAGCAGCCCCTGAAAATTTGGGGGGGGGGGGGGTGTTTCAAGGGGGGGCCGAGAAAAAAGGGGGGTCCCAAAACGCGTTTTTCCCATTATTTTTCCATAGGGCGGTTGGACTCACTTTTAGCTCGAACGGCTGAATGGATTTCCACGAAACTTGGCAAAATTGTATTATTGTTTGCCCGATGTGCCTTTGCTAGGTCTCAAGATATGTGCTCCTGTGAATTTTGAGTAAATTAGGTTTAAATAAAGATATATATCTAGAGCCGCTCCCCGGTACGCGCACCGGGGAGCGCTTAGGGCGCGCCACGCGACTTACGCACGGCAAGCTGATTGGTTCTCGGTTGTCTGTAAACATTCGAAACAGTCCGCAGCGGCCGCCATCTTGTGTCTCGGTAGGATTGAGACACAAGAGGTGGCAAAAATCAAAGGGTGAAATGAGAAAAAGGGGGCAGGGTACACCCCCCTGACCCCCTAGTTTTGATGTGGGGGCCATAAAAGGGTCCCGCGGGTAAAAAAAAAAAAAAAATTTAAATTCGATTTTCGCGGGGGGCGCACCCGGTACGCGTACCGGGGAGCTTACTGGGGAGTGTACCATGGAGATAAAAAATGACAGATTTTTTTTTTCACAAAAAAAATAGCATTTTTTTATAAATTTGAGGTAGTTCTGAAAAGAACGTTTTATTTTTATTTTGTTTTATATTTTTTTAGACTTTTTAAAACGATTTTATATTTTTTTTGGATTTTTGTCAAGGGAAAAAAAAAAACAGGGATTCAAAAACTGCTCAACAGGAGCAAAAAAATTTGAAAATTTAGGGAGTGTTAGGGCAGCGGTGTTGCTGTTTCTTTATGGCAATGAGTTCAACACTCTGCTCCCCATAGCAGAGCAGTTCGTCACACTCCGTGCACAGAAATTTGATGCCTGCAAACTCTGGCTGTATGTTAGGGACCATTCTTCTACGGAATGGTCCCGAAGGTGTTGCTCCACCAGTGGAGGTGCTGCCGCCATCTGTGGGTAATTTCCGTGCCAGCTCTCTGACACTCTCCCTCGCAAAGTTGTTTGGGTGTCTTCTTTTGACATGCCTGATTAAATTGGCATTTCCAAAACTATATTTAGAGGATTGCCTCTGGATAAAGTACTACCACATATTTTGCAGGTTACTTTTGGAGCGTTTACTTTTTTTTGTCCTTCAGGGATGTCATAAAATTTCCAGATGAAATGGGTTTTTTTCTTCTGCTGAGGAGGGTCCTCCTCTAAAAATCCGTCGGAATCACTGCTGGATGACTCTCTTGCAGCCATTGCTGTAGATCAGGAAAGTAGGAGATGAAGACAATACACAGAACAGCTCTTGCTCTCTCCAAGTACAAAGCAATAGTGAGAGAAATGGGTGGGTTTCACACAATTTGGAAACAAAAAAGTTCTGAACCAATGAAAAGTGTTATTTTAAAGTCACATGGTTTGACGCGCTTACGCTACGCGACTCGGGGCGCGTCCAGGGGCGTGTTTCATAAGCACATCAGGGCGTTTACGTTGCGCGATCGTATGCGCTTCCGGGTGCGCGAACGCGGTGCGTCATAAGACGCATCTCGCGGCTACGCGATACGTGTCTTATGACGCAAGGCGTGGCGGCTACGCAAAACGTCACAATGTTGTTTTCGTTCGCGGCAATAGCGCTATCGGGACGCTCATCAGTACGCGCCCCGAGGCGCGCCGCAAGATTGCGGTTACCCGTGCGTTCACCGGTCCGCGCCCCAGGAGCGCACCGAAAAGAAGTTTTTTTTTTAAAATGACATAATTATACAATATAAAATTTGCATTAAAATTTATTATTTGTTTTAAATATAAAGATTTGCTATTAAAAAACCTATGAAATTCACTGAAAAAACCATAGGTTATAGACCATATATAGTTAGGAATTAGCATTTACAAAACCAAGAAAATTCACTGAAAAAACCATAGGTTATAGACCATATATAGTTAGGAATTAGCATTTACAAAACCTTATATTACTCACACAAAACCATTGAAATTCCATATATAGTTAGTTGCACTAACTATATATCGCGCACCCGCAATCCACTGCTGATGATGTCACATATTACATCATTCATGACATGGTCAGTGACATCACTGATGACATCACTGATGACATCTCAAAGGACATCACTGATGACATCACTGATGACATCTCATTTGACATTACTGATCACTCACACATTCACTGGCTCTTATGCACAGTTATTTATATATGTCAACTCTCACATGTACTGTGTTTTACATATGTACTTACTTTGACATGTAGCACTGAGATATCCATTCACTCACCAATACACTCATGCACACAGTCAACCGCCCATACAGCTGTTTCCACATGCACTTTTGAACCCATACATCTAGTGAATCAACTGCTCACACATCTATGCATAGAGTCATACACCTCCCAGACACCCACACACACACTCAGTCTCCCATACAAATAATTGGCCAACCAATCAATAACCCATATAGTTAGTCATATAGCTAATGATCAACACATGCATCAGATTACAGAACAGCAGACACAATGATGCACAATTTAAAACAGTTTAGTCACTAACCCATGCACTCAGTGAGACACATTTAATCACTCACTTATACGTCAGTCATGCACCTACTAAATCCTTCATCCAGACACTTATACATCCACTCATTCTTCAATATGTAAGACAAATTTTAACTTTACAGAAACATACAGTCACTGGATGTTGTCATCAGTGATGTCATCAGTGATGTCCTTTGAGATGTCATCAGTGATGTCATCAGTGATGTCACTGACCATGTCATGAATGATGTAATATGTGACATCATCAGCAGTGGATTGCGGGTGCGCGATATATAGTTAGTGCAACTAACTATATATGGAATTTCAATGGTTTTGTGTGAGTAAAATAAGGTTTTGTAAATGCTAATTCCTAACTATATATGGTCTATAACCTATGGTTTTTTCAGTGAATTTTCTTGGTTTTGTAAATGCTAATTCCTAACTATATATGGTCTATAACCTATGGTTTTTTCAGTGAATATATATATATATATATATATATATATATATATATATATATATATATATATATATATATATATATAGTGGTGACTGCCACTGGGTAGTTATAATTAGGTCAGAGTTTCCATAAGACATGCATTTTTTGTGATGGTAACAACTTTGGCACAATTTGATGAATCTTCATGAATCTTTCCCAAAAACGTGCTCTTTTTTTCCTAGTTTGTGCATGGAAAGTTTCGGGGTGGCCCGTCAAGCAGGAGCCAGGAAACAATGGGGGTCAGAAAACTCAAACATCCACATGCATTTTCCATAGACGTCTTTAGGCAAGGCTGCAGCAAAAACTGCTGAACAGAATTACACCAAATTTGGCAGGAAGCTAGAACTGGGTTGCAGGTTGTGCTTTTTATAATTGGGTACAAATACGTTCAGAACTTTTTGAGAAATTAAGGTGGAAAATATTTGTGTATCTGGACAGTTGGATTTCAAAGGACTCTTGCGAGAGTTCCTCAAACCCAATTTAAAAAATAGAGACACACCAGTCTCTCTGCCCACACCGGTGCAGCTAGGGAAACTTGTGTTTGCTCACGCCTGCTGGCAGCATTTTTTAAAACTCCTGCCAAACAGGAGTGCAAACAAAGACTTCTCCCAGCGGGTGGGAGTTTTAAAAGTGCCACCGCCAGCTGGTAGCAGTCTTATGATTGGTTTCCTTTCCTACATGCGGGCAGGGAAACAGTTTAAGACACTGCTCCCACCCGGAAGGAGCAGATTAAATATCTGCTCCCTGTGGGCAGGAGCAGTCTCGTCTCCTGCAGCATGCTGGGAGCCAACTGGGGCTGTGGGGGCCTGGGGCTCCCCCCGCAGCCCCCAACAGGTGTATGGCGGGTGCCCTGTGAGGCAAAAGGTCACCCACCCATATTAAATGTAGACCCCTGGGATGGGATCCCCAGGGCCAGAATAGGTTTGGGAAGGGGGCCTGTAAGTTCTGCCTCTTTGGCCCCATCCCTTGTACATTAGCAGAATGCAATGGCATTCAGACATTTTCCAGGCTGATGGACAGGGGGTTTTCTCTATAACTGCACATTGAAAAATGATCTGAAATCCTGGGTCCCGCAGTGCCAGCAGAGTACCAACGTAAGGAGGCAGTTCCCACTCCCGGAGGAGCCCAGCACCACCCGCTAGAGCACCGCACAGGGACTCCATAGCCCAGGAGCCCGTGCGCGACCAGCTCAGAGCAGAGGCACACCCACCCGCCCTCCGGTGCTTAAAACACCTCGCCGGACCCGCTGGCGCGGGTCCCGCAGCGCCAGCTGAGTACCAAAGTAAGGAGGCAGTTCCCGCTCCCGGAGGAGCCCAGCACCACCCGCTAGAGCACCGCACGGGGACTCCATTGCCCAGGAGCCCGTGCGCGACCAGCTCAGAGCGGAGGCACGCCCACCCGCCCTCCGGTGCTTAAAACACCTCGCCGGACCCGCTGGCGCGGGTCCTGCAGCGCCAGCAGAGTACCAACGTAAGGAGGCACGCCCACCCGCCCTCCGGTGGAGGAAAGATCTGTGTTCCACCTGCTCCCCTGCCAGCTACTCCACCTATATCCAGCCTGGTGGCAAGGAAAGCAAGGGGGAATACCCAACCGATAGGCAATTCGCATGGTAAGGGGAATAGTTTGACAAACTTACCCAAAAGCGTCCCCACAAAACATAAAGACATGCAAGTGGATAAGAATAGAAAGGGCGAGAACAAAAGGGAAAGCTGTCAGCAAGAACTAAGATCGAGTTCCCTTAAACCATTTAGTCTCCACCGAAATGATCATCGTAATCACACACAGGCAGTTTATATGGTGAACGTTCCTAAAATGTATTTATTTATTTATTTATTTATTTTCTAAACTTATAAAGCGCAAACAAATACCACGAATGGTGTCTCGGCGCTACGCAGACAGAGAGGCACCTCCTGTGCATTATTGAATGAATAGCCAGGTCTTCACTTGCTTTCTAAAAATCATCAGTGAAGAGCTGCTTTTTATATGGTGGGGCAAGGTATTCCAGAGCTTCGAGGCGGCCACCAAGAAGCGTCTGTCTCCCCATGTAACTGTTCTCACCCGTTGAATGCATAGGGATGCGGATGAGGCAGATCTTAACGCTCTCTTAGGGACATAGACCTGCAGTGATTCCCTAAAAAAGTCAGGTCCTTGGCTATTCAGTGCTTTGTATATAATACATAAAGCCTTGAATTTGGTTCTCTTTTTTACTGGGAGCCAATGTAGTTGGTAAACGATGGAGGAGATGGGTGCGAACTTGGGAGTTTTGGTCAAAATTCGTGCAGCGGCATTCTGCACCATTTGTAGCTTTTTAAAGACCTGCTCCTGAGCATTCAGCAGAAGCCCGTTATAGTAGTCCACCTTGGATAATACCAAGGAGGACATAAGGGTTTTCCCTGCCGACAGGGGAAGGTAAGGTAGCAACTTTTTCACTTTTCGTAGCGTGAAAAAGGAAGAGGAGACTACTGCATTGGCATGATTGGTGAAACTTAGTTTGTTGTCAAACAACACTCCTAGGTTTCTGACCTTTGAAACTGGGGTGGGTGGATTACCCATTTCAGGTGGCCACCAGATTGGGGACCAGGATGGTTTTAGGTCTCCAAACACCATTACCTCGGTCTTATCGGTGTTTATTTTTAGACAATTACTGTCCATCCAGTGACTGATGGCTCTCATGCCCGTCTGAAAGTTGGCTGCCATTTCGATCCCATTTTTATGCACTGCTAGCACCAACTGAGTGTCGTCGGCGTATGAAGTCACTCCCATTCCATGGGTTTTAATGACCCTCGCCAAGTCCGACACATAGATGTTAAAAAGTGTCGGACTTAGCGAGGATCCCTGGGGGACTCCGCAAGGCAGCACAAACGTGGGTGAATAGAAGTTCCCCATCTTTACCGACTGTTCTCTGTTAGACAGGAAAGAAGCCAGGAGCTCCGCAGCTTTGCCCTGTATGCCCATAGCTGTGACACGGTCGATCAGGATGTTATGATCGACCGTGTCAAAGGCCGCTGAGAGATCCAGCAAGATCAGAACAGCCGTACCACCCTGGTCCATGATCTGTCTGATCTCTTCAGAAGCCTTGATGAGCGCTGTCTCCGTTCCATGTCCTCTCCTAAACCCAAACTGAGTGTTATCTAACAGGTTGTTATAATCAATGTAGCTAGCCAGCTGTTTGTTTATAACTTTTTCAAGTATTTTAGATGGAAAAGGAAGGGCTGCTATAGGGCGATAACTTTTTAATTCCAAGGTGTTAAGGGTGGGTTTCTTTAGAAGTGGCTTTATTATAGCAGTTTTCCATCTTTGAGGATATATTCCTGATTCACAGACGGTACTGCAGATGTTCTCCAGGATTGGAGCTACCACATCAGATGTTAATTTAATGATGGTCGGTGGGCAGGGATCCAGAGGGGAACCCGACATTGTTGTTTTAATGAGATCTTTTATTTCTGACAGTGATGGAGGGAGAAATTCATTCAGAGAGCAGGATGTGAGTTGTGAGTTCTTAAGGCTATCTGATGGTTCCTCTGTCGTGATGTTATTGAATTTGTCGAAGATTTCTGTGACCTTGGTCCTGAAAAAGTCAGCCATTTGATCACAGAAATCTGTGAAATCACAGAATACCCATGGGACGAGACCATGAACCTCCAGATTCCTTAACTAATAAGACAATCCATTGGATCAGGTATATCAGGGGGTGTAGGTCTGTTATTCGGGCGGACATCCAAAAAGCCACCAGAATTACATCTCCTGGCGATACCTATGATTGCATTGAGGTAGTCCTAAAAAACTCGAAGATAGCAGAGGACATGCTAGCCTTGGAATACAGAACCTGTTCCCCAGACAACTCCCGGATACAAATAAGATCACAACCCTGTCAGAGTAGAATACTGGCAAGAGAACTGACAGAGAGGAATATAGATATGCCCAGTTCTGGTTTGGACAGTAACGATTGACTCCAGTACAGAACAAAGTCCAGACCACCCAGGATATTAATAAATTTATAAATTTCCCTGTTCCTACTGGGACACTTCTTTCCTGGAACATTGCCGGATTGAGAACGAAAATGCACTCCCCAGAGTGGTCTTCTTTTATCAACCGGCATGAAATATGTTTATTCCAGGAAACCTGGGCTCTGGAAGAAAACAAGTTACTTACCTGTAACTTTGGTTCCCCAGTATTGGTAACTTTCATAGATTCCCATGCTTTGTATCATTCCCCGTCGTCGGAATGGGAGCCTCGGTAGTACAAAAACCATAGAAACAAAAGAGAAACCTAGGCCTAGGCCTCATCTCATTTTGTATTCTATCCACCTCTTTTTGTGAAAAAGAGACCAAACTTTTGCCAGAACCAATCAGAGCAGCCTCACCCTCTAGAACCTTCCTGAGAGAGCTCAGAGCCTCAGATTTTCGTAGCCGTTGTGCAAACAGCCACTAACTCTGTAAAAGGATGAGCTTTCCCAGGGGAGGTGGGCGGGCGCATGGGAATCTATGAAAGTTACCAATACTGGGGAACCAAAGTTACAGGTAAGTAACTTGTTTTCTTGCCCCAGTATTGGAACTTTCATAGATTCCCATGCTTTGTATCAGAGTAGCTAGCAGTAAATTCACAAGAACACATTTTGTAAATACATGGCAACACATAACCATATAAGCAATACATATAGCATAGCAAAACAAACAAAATGTGCTCACCAGGATGGAGGGATCGTAGGGAAAGCTCACCTCTCAATGAAACAGATTCCGCAGGACTGCCTGACCAACAGCCGCATCATCTCGTCCTGCAGACTCCAGGCAGTAGTGTTTCGTGAAGGTATGAGTACTGCTCCACGTTGCTGCCCTGCAGATGTCCTTAATGGCAACTCCTGAAAAGAGAGCCACCGATGAAGCCATGGACCTTGTGGAATGTGCACGGACTCTGCCGTCCAGTGGCTTGCCCGCTTCCTGATGACAGAACTGAATCGCACTGGAGATCCAGCGTGAAATGCCACTCTTTGTCAAAGGCAACCCTTTACGAGGTGCGCTGTAGGACACAAACATCTGAGTTGACTTCCGAAAGGGACGTGTGCGCTCCAAGTAAAACTTTAAGCACCTTTGAACGTCCAAAGAATGGAGCGTACGCTCCGCCGGTGTAGAAGGATGTGGAAAGAAAGTTTTCAGAATCACTGGTTCGTTCAAGTGGAACTCAGATGGTACTTTCGGGATGAATTTGGGATTTGTCCGAAGAACCAGGCCTTGCTTTGTAAATTGAAGGAATGGATGTACGATGGATAGCGCCTGAAGTTCACCCACTCGCCTCGCTGACGTGAGGGCTAGAAGGAGGGCCAGCTTCCAAGATAGGAACTTCAAGTCCGCTTTGTGTACAGGCTCAAACGGAGCCTTCATGAGTTGCGCCAAGACTAGATTGAGCTGCCACACCGGAGGAGGAGGGCGGACTGGCGGATACATCCGGAATAAACCTTTTAAGAATTGTTTAACAATCCTAGAGGACCATAAGGAAGGACCTGAGGAACTGCGCCGATACCTTGAAATGGCTGCCAGATGCCCCTTGACCGATGAATTGGCCAAGCCAGACTTAGTCAGATACAGCAAATACGGCAACAACTGATGAGGGTGGGAAGTGTAAGGATGGAGACCTTCCCGTTGACACCACAATCAGAATCTCTTCCACTTCGCCTTGTAAGTCTTATTGGTACTTGGTGCCCGGGCTTGAGCCAAGACCTCTCTGCATTCTTGAGACAATGCTAGATGACTGAACTCTCTGTGTTCAGGAGCCACGCTGTCAAGTGGAGGGATCTCGGATCCGGGTGGAAAACCTGCCCCTGACTCCTGGACAAGAGGGACGGAATGGGCTCCAACTGAATCGGAGGTGCTTGTGAGAGCCGCAGTAGTTCTGTGTACCAGAATTGCCTGGGCCACGCTGGAGCGATCAGAATCATCCTGCAGGGTTCCGCCTTCATTTTCTTGAGAACTCGAGGAATGAGGGGAATGGGAGGAAAAGCGTAAAAGAACGCGCTGTACCAGGCCATCGAAAGAGCGTTCCCTAGGGATCCCTGATGGTGACCCTTGCTTGCGTAGAACCGGCATTTGGCGTTCTCCGGCGAAGCAAAGAGGTCGATGGCCGGCCTTCCCCAAACTGAGAACACTCCGTCGAGAATGGATTGATTCAACTCCCACTCGTGAGTCACTTCCGTCTGGCGACTTAAGGCGTCCGCCTTGACATTGAGAGTTCCTGCCAAGTGCTCGGCTCTCAGAGTGATGTTGTTGTGAATCGCGAAATCCCAAATCCGTTGAGCTTCTGCGGACAGAGTCTGCGATTTGGTGCCTCCTTGTTTGTTTACATAGTGCATGGCCGTCGTATTGTCCGTCCGGACCAGCACTGAACGGTTGCCCACTCTGGGTAGAAAAGCTTGCAGGGCCAACCGAATAGCTGTCAGCTCCAGGAAATTGATGTGGCATTGACGCTGTCGCGGACTCCAATGGCCACTGACTTGAAGCTCTCGGAGCACTGCACCCCAGCCTTCCAACGAGGCGTCCGTGGTCATGATCATGGGTGAAGGAGAAATCCTGAACGTTAGGCCTCGAGCGAGATTGCTTTCCCGAAGCCACCATTCGCTCGCTGTTTTCATTGCTGAGGTCACGACCACCCTGTCGGTGAACGACCCCTCTGCTTGGCGCCATTGCTTGTCCAGTGCCTCCTGCAGAGGACGCAGCCGCAGCCTGCAATGCGGTATTAATGGTATGCAGGATGACATCGATCCGAGAAGGGATTTGTATTGGCGTACCGACAGGACTTTGCTGCGGCAGAGTAGTCGAGCAGAAACCATCAATTTTTGTTGTCGCTCCTCCGAGGGACGAGCCGTACAATGCTTGGTGTCCAGAACGGACCCCAGGAACCTGGCCGTCTTGGAAGGCAGGAGGACTGACTTGTGTTCGTTCAACTGAAGGCCCAGGCAGCGGAACAAATGGAGGCAAGTAGACACGGCTTGCGAAGCCTCCTGGAACGATGGTGCTTTGACGAGCCAGTCGTCCAAGTAAGGGAAAACTTCGAGGGATTGCCGAAGAAGAAACGCTGCCACCGGTGCCAATACCTTGGTGAACACCCTTGGTGCCGACCGAAGACCGAATGGAAGCACTTTGAACTGGAAATGGCTCTTTCCCACTGTAAAGCGAAGGTATTGTCTGTGAGATGGGTGTATTGGGATATGGAAATATGCGTCTTCTAAATCCAGCGACGCCAAGTAGTCGCCTGGATTCAAGAGAGGAAGAATTTCCTGGAGAGTGACCATCCTGAAGGAGAGCTTTATGAGGTAGGTGTTGAGCTCCCGAAGATCGAGGATGGGACGCCAAGTGTCTTTCGTCTTCCGCACCAGGAAGAATCTGGAATAGAACCCCCGGCCCCTCTGAGAGAGCGGGACCGGTTCTATCGCTCCTTTGAGGAACAACTGGTGGGCTTCTAGATGTAATAATCCTAGATGTCCTGAGCGGATGGCGCCCGGAGCTCGTGTTGGAGGAAAGTTGTGAAACTCCAACGTATGGCCCTTCTCCACAATGTTGAGGACCCACTGGTCCGATGTTATTGACCTCCAACTGTCCAGACAAAGGGATATCCTGCCCCCCACTGATGTGATCGGGAAGGGAGGAACAGTAGGTAGAGCCGGGAGGCCGCTATTGCCGTTTGTTGTGGTCACGACCCTGACGCTGTTGCCGGCCTCGCGGAGGGTTGCGAGAGAAAGATGCCGATTGGCCTTGTCGCTGGTTTGAGTATTGGGGTGTATATGACTGCGACGACTGTGAGGAATAACGTTGTTGGTTTCCTCTGTAAGACGCAAATCCTCTACCTCGTGCGCCCCTAAAGGGGACCTTGCGATAGGTGAGAGAGCGCAAGGACTTTGCAGTGTCGGTGTCCTTCTTTATATTCTGGAGGGTATCATCCACATGTTTCCCGAACAGCATCTCCCCATCAAATGGGAGGTCTAGGACTCTGTTCTGGACCTCCTGCCGAAACCAGGTGGCCTTCAGCCAACCCTGACGCCGTAACACAGCGGAGCCGGCTAAGGCCCGGAAGGCCGTGGAAGCAATGTCCATTGCACAATCAATTACTTCTGCAGAAGATTTCTCTCCTTCTGCCAGAACATTCTTGGCGTCCTCCTTAGTGGGTTCAGGTAATAGTCCACGAAGGGTTCCATGTCGCACCACATCTGGCGGTCGTAGCGGCCTAAGATGGCAAGGGCATTCGCCGCTCGAACCAGTAAGCTGGCCATAGAGGAAAACCGTTTCCCAACATTATCCAGACGTCTGCCGTCTTTGTCCGGCGGAGTGGTCAACGGTGTGGAGGGATTCTTTGATTTGCTCTGAGCCGCCTGAGAAATCACCGAGTCAGGCTTCGGTTGACCAATAAGGCAAGCTGGACTTCCTTCCGGAGCTTTATATTTCTTCTCCAGTCTGGGGAGCACTGGAATCACCGTGGCCGGATTCTGCATGATCTTCATGCCCTCCTCCCACACATGCTCAATAATGGGAATAGATTTTACAGACCGTTGGTATTGTTCCTTAAAGTCATAAAGGAAACATTCCGTTTCCTCTCTTGAAATAGGAAGGCCAAACCTCTTAGCAGCCCGCTCCATCAGATGATGAAAACCCCCTATATCCACCGGAGGGGAGATGGAAGAGTCGCGACCAGCAGCATTTGGGTCTTGCGGGTCATTGTCCCCCTGATCCGGGTCGGGGTCCTGTAAAGGATCCATGAAGGGATCCACTGGGACAACCTCGTCCTCCGACGAGGTATCCTGATGGACATCGGGAACTGGTGCGGGATCTGGTGTGGGAACTCGGGCCAAGAACCACCGGAACAGCAGTAGCTGGCGGTGGCTGGGAGGGCACCACCGGAACACTAGTAGTCGGTTGCACTTGTGGAATTGGAAAAACCGTAGTCTGTCCAGAAGGGTCCGACGGAAACCTCTTACGGTAATCCTGAAGCATGTCCTGAAGATCCGAAATGAGAGAGGAGGGCATGGCTACCATGCCTTGACCCAGAGTCGGCGGAAGTCGCTCTCCCACAACATAAGGCTGTAGTTGTTGGCCACCAGCCTGGTCGAAATACTCCTCCGTGTCCGTTTCCTGTAACTTTACGTTTAAATCAGAGGGACTATAGGCAGGTCCATAAGTTCCTTCATCCTGAAAACCCTCCTCGTCAGACTCATCATCGAAAAGCATGGTAGGTAGACGGGAAGAGACTCGTCGTGGAGACGTCATCTCAGGCGTGATCTTCATTCTTTGAACTGGCATTTTTTGGCCCGTCGACGGTCTCGCCGCCGACGGCGTCGTCGTCGTTGGAATCGACGACGGCACTCCAGTCTTCGTCGACACAATCTTCGTCGTCGACGGGACCACCGTCGACGTCGTCGACGTAGTCTTCGTCGTCGTTGCGGCCGTCGACAGCGGCCTGCTAGTCGTCGTCGCCGCGGAAGCCATCGTCATCGACGAGATCGGAACCTTGAACGTCAACGAAGTCGCCGTCGTGGACACTGCTACCGTCGACGAGCCCGTCGACGGTGCCACAGAAACAGCGGGAACTTTAGCCAAAGACACAGTCGTCGACGTACCTGGTGTTTTCGTCGTCGACGGACGCTGTTTTTTATCCGGACCAGATCCTGAAGAGCCAGTAGAATGTTTGTCACTGGACTTGATCTTTTTGGACGGAGGAGAAGGGATCACAACCTCCTTTTTGTCCTTTAAGGCTGGTACCACTGTCATAGCCTGTCCCTGCCTCTCCTTTACACTCACGTGAGGAGATTGAAGGGGACCAACCCGCTCAGACCTGTCAGAGATCTTGTGAGGGGCTTGAAAAGAGGGCTCAGATGTCGAAGACCCAGGGGGAGACCTACCCCTCTTCTTTGATCTTTGCGAGGAAGCAGCAGACACGGAATCCTCCTCATCCGAAGAGAGCACCTTGCGTGTCTTCATCTTTTGAAGCCAGGTAAGAAGTCGGCCTTCTCTGTCCCGAAGAGTCTTGTTCGAAAAAGTCCTGCAGATCTCGCAGTCTGTGGCCTTGTGGTCAGGGTATAAGCAATAAATGCAATTATCATGCTTGTCCTCCACAAAAAGACGTTTTTTGCCACAACAGGCACAGGACCTGAATAAGGCCTTCTTCTCCTTGTCAGACATGATGATTTGAAGTAGAAACTTGAAGAAAGAAGTAGAAAAACAGTGAAAACTGAGCAGAGCTCAGTGGAGACTCCCTAGCACAACGTGCGGTAGAAAAATCTGAGGCTCTGAGCTCTCTCAGGAAGGTTCTAGAGGGTGAGGCTGCTCTGATTGGTTCTGGCAAAAGTTTGGTCTCTTTTTCACAAAAAGAGGTGGATAGAATACAAAATGAGATGAGGCCTAGGCCTAGGTTTCTCTTTTGTTTCTATGGTTTTTGTACTACCGAGGCTCCCATTCCGACGACGGGGAATGATACAAAGCATGGGAATCTATGAAAGTTCCAATACTGGGGCAACAGTTGCATTTCCCGGGGTATTTAAACTATGGAATCTTAGCGGAAAAGAAAGGGAAAGGGCGTCCGTTAGGTGGCCTGGCGATCTGGATCAAGCAAGACCTCGCTGTAATGGTTAAGGTAATTCCCACCAATCACAGGGATCTCCAGGCCCTCTTGTTGCAGTTCGCGAAGCGAGACCCTATTTACATATATAATGTATATGCCAGAAGTACCGGGGGAAAGAACTCGGAAATTCTAACACTTCTGGAGGAACATCTAGAAAATAATCCTCTCCACCCTAGTAATATTATTATAGGGGGAGATTTTAATGTAACTTTTGAACCTCTCCTGAATGACAATTGGGACCTTTTAGATGAAGAAGATAGGGCATGGGGGGGTTCCCAAACTGGATTTAGCACCCATCAAAAGATGGACACAAATCACTATCCAACTTAACTCTCTTTGCCTTAACAAAGGAGTCAGATCTGCCAACGGTAGAACATCGAGTGATAAAAGGGGGGCTAATACATACAAGACTGGCCCTCGGCAGAGTAGAATAGACTACATTCTTGTTAGCCTGAGTCTGTGGAGGCATTTGCAGGATATGCAAATTATAGACAGAATAGAGAGTGATCATAATCCCCTAACGGTAAAAATATCCTATTGGGAATCATCAGCTCCTTTAGAAAGGGCGTTTGACGCCGTTACCCCAGTAGACGTCGTTATCTCTAATGATATGCGACACGTCCGCTGGACTAAAGTCGCAGTCAACCAGGAGAATGTAGAATTCATAGCTGGTAAGCTTATTCAGGCAACAAATGATATGAAGAGGGCAGTGACTGAGGAGTGCACAAATATTGGAAATGATAGTGTAACCAGGATACATGAGGCCTTTTTTAAGGACCTACGAACAGTGTTTTTCAAGCCTTCCAAAAAAAGTGATTCTAGCAAACAACTCTCTCCACGCTGGTATTCAGAAGATTGTAGGCAGGCTCGTATGGAGTTAGGTAGAGCCCTTAAAGATGACTCGAGTATAAATGTCCGTGTAGCTAGGGCAGCGTACAAATCGGCCATTTTTAAATCCAAGCGTTTGTGGGATGAGCAGAGGTGGGCAGACCTACGGGAAGCAGGACAACATAAAGACCCACGAAAGTTCTGGAACATCTATAGGAAAGGCTTAGATAGTAACTCTGACAAACCGCAGAACTGGGTACCGCAGGATAAATGGGTATCCCACTTTAAACCTCAGTTTGCGATAGCAGCAGGGCAAGATACCACAGCTAAGGTGTTTTTTACACCCTTTTTAGAGGAGCCATTTACCTTGGGGGATGTTCAGCTGGCACTGGATAACGTTGTTCCTGGTAGAGCGCCAGGAATTGACGGCATCCCAGCTGATCTATTCCTACAAGATAGGGATACTTGGGGACCATATATACTCCTACTGGCAAATGCAGTGGCAAGGGGAGCAACGGTCCCCTTCTCATGGAAGGGGGCCGAAATAATTCCAGTCTACAAGAAGGGGGACAAATCCCAGCCCGGAAATTATCGACCAATTAGTTTGATCGACACTACCCAGAAGATCATTGGTAGGCTTATTTTAAATAAGGTTCTGGACTGGGAAAGGGAACACAGCATTTTGTCTCACCTGCAGGCTGGTTTCCGAACTTGCGTTAGCACGGTCGACCAAGTTATGCATTTTACTATGCTATACTGGAAGACCGTCCTAATTGGCAAAGGCAGCCTCTATGCCACCTTTATAGATCTTAGGGCAGCATTTGATCTGGTCCCTCGCCACACGTTATGGAAAGTACTCAATGAAATGGGAATGCCAGGGGAACTTTTGTCCCTAATAAGTAAGCTCCATCAGGAGAATTTTGCTCAGATTAGGTGGGGTAGTCCTGGTAATGTCACATCACAATTCCCGGTAGAAGCAGGTGTCCGCCAAGGATGTGTCCTGGCACCAACATTATTTTCCTTGTACATAAATCACGTTGCAAAAATTTTAATTGACTCTAACGTTGATGCTCCTATTCTTGCTGGAGGTAAAATCCCTATATTAATGTTTGCAGACGATTGTCTTATAGTTTCTAAGACCCCGAGCGGGTTACAGAAGGCACTAATAATTTTTGAGGACTTCTGTGTCGCCCGTGGTTTGGAAGTCAATGTTCTTAAATCTAAGTACATGTCTTTTAATGCACCTAAAGACAACAGGGGTACTGTCCATATGAGTAGCGGCCCACTCGAGAAGGTACAGGCATTTAACTATCTGGGCATTTGTATTCAACAGGACCTGTTCTGGAGGCAGCAGATTGATTTGGCCACCCTGAAGCACCGACAACTTTCTGGAGCTTTGTCTATAGAGCATTCCAGGTCTTTGACTAAACCGATAAGCCCGGTGTTAGCGGTTTACAATGGCAAGGTAGTTAGTTCTACTCTGTATGGTGTGGAAATGTGGGGTAATGAAAGGCAAAAGGGGATGACTGTCTCAGAAAACACATTTCTTAGAAAACTAATAGGTTTACCTCAAAGCACCCCATTGAATCCGCTGTTTTATGACCTGGGTATATCACCAATAGATTTAATCGCATCTCTGCGCCCAATATTATATTGGCTTCAAATCTGGACTACACCGGAACTGGAAACATATACCAGAGGGCTGATGGATGTGATCAATAGTGACGGTTCCCGGAAAGTCAAATGGCTGGGACACATTCAAAATCTTTTGACTGAGCTAGGACTAGGCGAATTGTGGAAGGATCCATTGCACGCCAGGTTCCCACCGAAGAAGACTTTGTACTGGAACTTGGTGGCTACAAAGATCTTTAGCACCACTCCTTCACAATCTCTTGTAGGCCTATTTTTAGAAATCAAAGATTGTTCCAAACTTGAGGAATTCTGGGACGTCATCATGAAGCCCCTTGACCGCAAACTCTATTTTCAGCTAAGAGTGGGAAGCCTGCCCATAAGGGCATTCTCAAATAAATGGTCCAGTGGGGGCAAGGTGGCTTGTCTAGCTTGCTCAGACGTTACTGAAACTGTCGCCCACCTTTTGTTTGAGTGCCCAATGTATGCAGCGCCGAGACGGAAGTGGCTAAAACCGATGTGCAGGACATTGGGAACAAGGAAAGGAATGTTTGCAGTCAGACTTATCCGGACTAGCCCTATTATGTCTGTGTACATAGCTGTGGCGAAATTCCTAGGATGGGCATGGACGATCAGAGCCCGACTCTTGAAAGAATAATACATTATTCAAAGTCGTAGGCTAAGCACCTCTGTTGAGAGTAATATTTTGCACATTTGTACTGATTTTATCTATTTATTCACGAAATTTATATCCTGATTTTATAATGGTTTTAATACTAAAGGTTTATACATGTACTTATATATATTGAGCTTGCTTTTATGACAATTGTCGAATAAAGCTTACTTGACTTGACTTGATCTGAAATCCTTTATGGAGGTAAATACATTATTGATTTATTAGAGTGCAATCTCTGACTGTCCAAGACAAGTGGATTTTTCTTGTCGTCTCATGGTCTGAAGGCAGAGTCCATGGTTCTCCCTTTTAATTGCTGCTGAGTATTCAAAATCTCCAAATCAGGTACAAGCTCCAACCGTTTGGCCCCATCCCTTCTACGTTACTAGCATGCAACATTGCTGGTTCCAGGTGGGTTGGCCAAAGGTATGGGCGCAGCATGTGCTGTGCACGGCCAAAGGCCGTGCGGAATGTGCGATTGGCCGACTGTGGCAGAGAGCCGTGTGCGGTGGGGTGTTTTCGTCACATATGCAATAAAATATTACTTTAAGTTAAACAACCCTAGAAATTCACTGAAAAAAACACAAGGTTAAAGTAACGTTATAGTTAGGTGAATGTCAGTAACACTTCACGTTTTGAGCTAAAATAAACACAGAAATTCACCAATTATAATTTGCAGAGCTATATATAACTGGCACCCCTGCCATGCACTGCTTATGACCTCGCATATTACATCACTCATGACATGTTCTATGACATCATTGATTGCTCCACACAGGAGACTTACACTCAAACATAATCGATTATCAAGACTCCAGGGCCAAATTCTATATCCAAATCAGACATCACTGAGTTTGGAAGCTGACTTCTGAAGTCGGACAGTACCGTTATCTAGGACTGTCTCCAGCATGCATGCAAATCTTAAAAGTTGCCAAGTGTCCTGCTTACAGACGTTTCAATGCAATCAAATGGAAATGATTTTGCAAATGGTGTCAAAACAATGGTCCCAATCCCATGATATGCCAAGAAGAATTTCTACTTATGTATTTACTACATTTGGAACATTCAAAACTACAGTTCGCCTCCATAAAAGTTCATTTACTGACCATAACAGCCTATTGGATACTGCTCTTAAAGGCTTCTTTCTTCAAAGTACCTGTAGCTAAAGATTCTCTACAAGGCATAAAAAAGTCTTCTCTCTTGTCTGAACACATTCATTGGCCCACCTTTTGAACCCAAGCTATGTTACAACATCTTTCTTGGAAAGCAGTCTTTTTAACTGCTATCATTTCTGCTAGAGAGGTAAGCAAAAAACAAGCACTCTCCAAAATAGAACCTTATGCTATAGCCCATTCTCATAGAGTAGTATTGTGCACAAACTCTGCTTTCCTAGCTAAGGCAGTATCTGATTTTCATATTAATCGGGCAATCACCAAACCAACTTTTTTCTTGAAACCTTCTACCCTGGATGAACAATCCTTCCACACCTCTGACATGGAAAGAGTTTTACATTATTATCTCCATAAAAACAAGAAAATATGTGAGTCTAATCTGCTGTTTGTTAACTATGGTAAAATGAGACCAGGAGACTCTACCTTTAAACAATCCATTCCTAGACGATTGTCTTATGCATCACAACTTCCTACCAACTAGCAAACAGACCTCTTCCAGGCAGACCCGTAGCTCATTCTAATAGGGCTAAGGCAGCTTTCCTCGCATGGCTGTGAAATGTTTCTATTGTGGACATTTGTAAAGCATCAACCTGGAAGTCAATACATACTTTTTTAGACACTATTGCCTTGCAATAGCTACTCCAGAAGATACTAGAGTAGGATTAGAAACTAAAGAATCGCTTCAAAAAGAAATTGGACAGTAAAAATAAACTGTTCACTTAATGTACATATTTGAATTAGATGTTTATAAAAAGATGAATATGTATTTATTATAATATACACCTGTTTGGTATTAGAAATCTATCAACTTATGTTTTTCCACCTTTTTCACCTTTTTCACCTTTTTCACCTTTTAAGTTGAATCTGTCTTTGTGACATTTAAATGTAGTACAAACATTTTTATCAGGATGAACCTGTCGGTTTCTTCTGAATAAATTCACTCTTGAAGGACTGCTGCATTCACTGTTTGGATTCTTCATACCCTGTGTTATATTGGATGAACAATATATCAATGGCAAAGTGCTCCGGGTCCACACAGACATCAGGAGATGAGTCAAGGCTTGATATCAATGACGATTCTAACGATGTAGAACTAGAACTCCAAGTAAGTAACCTTTGCGTTTCAATTTTACCACACATTAGTACTGTCTTGCCCAAAATGTCTTGTTAATAGCAGTTTAACTTCTTAATACAGCAACTGGCAGCTGAAAGCTAACCTTTGCAAAGGGTCTGCAACTGCGCAGCATCACATAGTTTTTCCAGTAACTTTTGATTTGTTTGAGGTAGAAAATGTTTTGGTTGAAATTTGCAAAATATGTATCACAGTGGCCCTGGGCATATTGCAACGCACCTATTTTGACCTTGGCAGCACAAGACCTAGGAACTCATTACAAACAAGTTGTCCATTAATTATGGTGGCAATACAGGATAGAGAATGATCAAAATCGGGGTATTAGTATTACCAGTGGATTACACGTTTTTCTACAGTAGGCCAATAAAGAATGGCGAATAACATGCAGAAATCGTTATTACCAGCTTGATGTTTGCATATTTCCCAAACTATGACAAAACTTTTAATTCCAGTGTCAGCCAGAACTGAACTTTCATTCAACATATAACAAGTACCCAAGTATCGCACTAGCAATACCCCCTGGTGAGTTCTTACCTCCAGTCTGGTGACCGCCAATCGGATGCCAGCTGCTCGCCCATTAGATGAAGAAGGAAGGATCACCTGAGGGCTTCGCAAGAACTTCAGGCCCCATTCCCGGGAAGCAGAGGCCCAACGTTCACCTTCTTTTCCCATAGGACTTTCCAGTGCAGTCTTCACCATCAGCTCGGTTAGTCGCTTTCTGGCTCTGGGAGCATCTAGAATGAATGAAGGGGAGGCATCCTCCAGTCAAGCGACAGCAGCCATTGAGTGAAAGGATAGCAGTCCCGAAGCCAAGGGAGCGCAGCCACGCTTCAAGGTGACACGGAGGGAAGCCCCCAAGGCCAGGAAGGGGCAACCCAGAGCTGATGAAAGTAGCTCCTTGGCTAAGCGAGAGCAACTGCTGCAATAATGGAAACCTGCACCTTAACTAAGGGAGAGAGTTATGCAAGAGCAAAGCAGGGCGCTGCAAGTGTTAAGGGAAAGCATCTCCCAAGGACAGCAGCTAAAGGACCAAGCAGTGCGTCACAGTAATCGCTAAAGAGACCAGTACTTTGGACAAGGAGGTATAGGTCCTAGGATAACATTAACAGAGGACAAGAGCCCTTTGGCATGAGGAATAAAAAGGTCACTGCTCTCAGTAGATCAAGCCTTTTTCTCACCTTTTATAGCCTCCCTCAGGTCCTTGAAGTCAGCTGGATGCAGCAGTGGGCGTGCTCCGGGCAGGTTAACCATCTCTCGTAGCTCCTAGTGAAATAACATGGAAACAGACCTATTACTATAATGTGATCTAACAAGAGAGCTAGTGCCCTCAAAGAAGAGGTAAACACACACAGGCCCCAACTGGCAAAGGATTCGCCAGAAAGCCCTCTTCTCACTGTCAGAGGCAAACACACAACCTTGTAACATTAAATATTTGCAACATGAACCTTATAAAATCTAGCAAGACGAAGTGTATAACGTTGTATTTTGTAGAGAACATGTACTGATGTAAATCAACCAGGAGGCCACTAGTCCAATGTCACTTGTGACAATAAAGCTGATGAGGGTTCAGATTATGTACCTTCAGCATCTGAAACATTGCTGCAGACAATCCGGTCACTTATCCGTACTCTAACTGCATGCAAGAAGTCAACTGCTGTCTGAGGTTTTAGGTCTATAGGGATAGGCCTACTTTCCAGTCCATGAGAGTAGTCGAATATGTTGTGATCTGCTGACCACAGTTAAAAGATTGGTTCAATGTCTATTCGACATTAGTATGTGAGCAGTCAGTCAGTGCTCGACTGCCCAAGACTAGTGGTGAGGAGAAATAGAAGGAGATGAGGATGGTATGTGAAGCAGAGATAGAAGAATCTGAACCAGGAGATAATGCTGTTGTATAAAGGAAGAAAGAAGTGACTGAAGGCTGAACTTTATGAGGTGCAAACTGGCAGGTGCATAGCAGTCACTCTTCGATCGGGAATGGAGGGTGGAATGGGGAACACTGGTACGGGCAGACAGCCTCTCTAATGCACGGGATAGAGGATCTCAAGCCCCATGAAATATCAGAATAGGGGTCACAAGAGCAAACACAGCCAGAGTAGCTAAAACAGTACTCGTGGGGGTGTGGCCATGATGGCGGCGAGGTAGGACGCTTCTCGCTGTCTCTCCCGCGGGCCACCGATCTAAAGTACTATTTCTCGACATTGGATAGCCCCTGAAACGCTAAAACACCAAGATATCCCTGGCGCACTTGCACGGGGTACTGAGGAGCCAGGAGACGGCGACCAGCAGCTCCACGATAGTTGGTAGCAGGTTGAGGGCCGCGAGGTTGGGATACTGATTCATCGGAAGCTGCCCTCGAACCCAGAGATAGTGGCTGCCGCCGGAGGAGTTAAGCAGCGGCCCATTGGAGGAGCAGCGTGACACATGACACGAGCGGCGGGGCCTCGTGAGCTGACTGGGGGATCCCTAGTGGAGGTGCGAACAGTAAAGACCCCTCCAGAGGGCAGAGCGGGCCCAGCCCTGGGCCTACGAGGCCTCATCAGTGGCGTGGGCTTCAGGAGATGCCCTTGCAACGCTGACTGGAGGGGCCTAGGTGGATCCGGTACGAGAGGTGAGCAGCAGAGCGAGGGGGCCTCAGGATGGCTGAAGGTCTATGTGGCAGAAAGGGCAGGCCTAGTGGTGGGACCGGAGCGACAGAGCACTACTAAGGCCTAGCACACTGCGAGTCTGGAAGTGAGGAGACAGGAGGCACGAGCTGCGGTCACCTGTGGGTTGGCTTGAGGAGCTCAAATGGAGGAGCGGTCAGAGCGGACGCCGCCGGAGGGCAGAGTGGGTCCGGTCGCGGCCCAAGAGCCTTTCTAGAAGGCGCTGAATCTACACCAGAGGTGAGCAGTGGGTGGCCGAGGCCTCGAGACTGCTGCGACTGCAGGTGGTGCGAGAGCAAGTGAAGTAGGAGGGTCAGAGCAGCAGAGGCCTTGTGAGACCTGAGGCACTGAGGCTCCGTGTGAAGAGGTGAGCCTGAGTGAGGCTTGAGAGCTTCTCAGAGCTAGTCCACAAGGCAGGCGGAGGAGAGACTGTGCCAGCTTTGGACGTACTGGGCGCTGGACAGTGGGCAGGAACTGGTTGCATCAGTCACCCCCGGAGTGGCCCCAGTAGAGATTAACGGGAAGTCTTGGGACCATTATGGGCAGGAGTCTGCAGCAGGGGGTCTACGTTTAGAGCACATCAGGCGGCAGTTGAGAATGATTAACCCTCGTATTGGCGATAGGGGAGCAGCCTGGAGCCCTGAAGAACAAGTTACTTACCTTCGGTAACGATATATCTGTAAGAAACAGTAGTTAGTATTAGATTCCTTACCTTAGAATATCCCCAGGCGTCAGTCTGGATCCGGAAACTTTTGCGTAGCAGTACCCCTGCGCGTCGGTAGGCGTCGTCTGCAGGCGTCCCCTGCGGCTCCGCGTCCGTCGTCGGCGCCGTGCGCCGTGATGACGTCGCTGGAGTATATAGACGCCGCCTCCGCGTGCTGACGTCAGTTCTTTGCACACAGCTTTTCCGCGCCAGAACACGCAGAGCCATGTGAGAACCAACACTGGTGCCATTTGAAACTAGGGCCCTGAAAGGGAAGTCCTTAACCCTAGGTATCAGTTCGCAGAACGGGGAGGATGGGTGGGGCGGTAAGGAATCTAATACTAACTACTGTTTCTTACAGATATATCGTTACCGAAGGTAAGTAACTTGTTCATCTGAAAAAAACAGGTTAGTATTAGATTCCTTACCTTAGAATAGATACCCCAGCAATACCAACCCCGGTGGTGGGTCTGCGAACCAATACCATCCTACACCAGAAAATCCTGGAGGACCGAACGGCCAAAGAAGCCGTCCCTCCGGACTTGACTGTCCAGGCAGTAGTGCCTCGCAAAGGTGTGCAGCGAGGCCCACGTAGCCGCCTGGCAAATGTCCTGCAAAGGGACTCCCCGGCCCAGGGCAGTAGTAGCCGCCGTGGCCCGTGTGGAATGGGCCCTCAGCCCAACAGGAGGCTCCTTCCGAGCCAAAGAGTAGCATGCTTTGATGCACAGGACGACCCACCGAGAGATGGTTAGTTTCTGTACCGCCCTTCCCTTCTTCTCACCCACGTAGCCAACCAACAGTTGGTCATCCACCCGGAACTGGCGTGTGCGATCCATATAAAATGAAAGCGCACGTTTTGGGTCCACACGATGGAGCCGCTCTTCATCTTTTGAAGGATGCGGAGGCGGGAAGAAGGAGGGTAAGGTGATGGACTGCCCGATGTGAAAAGCAGAAACTACTTTGGGCAGGAAAGAAGATCTAGTTCTAAGAACCACCTTGTCTGAATGAACGGACAAGAAAGGAGGTTTTACAGAAAGAGCCTGGAGCTCACTCACTCTCCTGGCAGAGGTGATGGCAACCAGGAAGGCCGTCTTTAAAGTCAGAAGACGGAGAGGACAGGAATGAAGCGGCTCAAAGGGAGCGCACATCAAGAAAGTCAGAACCAGGTTCAAGTCCCACTGAGGCATCACGAACGGAACAGGTGGATACATGTGCGTGATGCCCTTCAAGAATCTCGTTACAATAGGGGACTTGAACAAAGATGGCTGATCAGGTAGCCTTAAGAAGGCGGAAAGGGCAGAAAGGTAGCCCTTGATAGTGCCCAGAGCAGAGCCCTGCTGGGCAAGAGAGAGAAGAAAGAGGAGAACCTCGGAGAGAGGGGCAGAAAGGGGATCCACAGCCTTTGCTGTGCACCATGCCACAAATCTATTCCACCGGCAGGCGTATATCGACTTTGTGGAGGGACGCCTGGCTGCCAGAATCACATCACAGACTTCAGGAGGCAAGTCAAATGGCCTCAACTGTCGCCGCTCAATCTCCACGCATGGAGGTGGAGACTGGACAGGTTCGGGTGGAGGACTGTCCCCTGCTGCTGCGACAGAAGGTCCTCCCGAAGGGGCAGGCGGATCGAGGGACCGACTGACATGCTGAGTAGCTCGGGATACCAGTACCTTCGAGCCCAGTCCGGAGCCACAAGGATGACTTGGGCCCGGTCGCGCCTGATCTTCTTCAGCACTCTGGGCAGAAGTGGTATAGGCGGAAAGGCGTACAATAGACCGCAGCTCCACCCGCGCCGAAAGGCGTCGCCGTGCGAGTGCCGTCTTGGAAACTCCAACGCGCAGAACTGATGACATTGCGCGTTCTCTTCTGTGGCGAATAGATCTAACCAAGGCTCTCCCCATTGCAGAAAGAGGCCTTTCGCCACGTCCGAGTTCAGACGCTATTCGTGATCCACCGAGCACCGACGGCTGAGTTCGTCCGCCCTGGCGTTCAGAGAACCTGCCAGGTGTTGAACCGTCAGAGTCACGCCCTGACGTTCCAGCCATTGCCAGAGACGCAGGGCCTCCTGGCAAAGGGTCCACGACCCCACTCCGCCCTGCTTGTTGCAGTACCACATGGCGGTGGTGTTGTCCGTGAACACCTGCACTACACTCCCGTTGACAAAGGGGAGGAATGCCTTCAGTGCTAGGCGAATCGCCCGCAGCTCCAACATGTTGATATGGAGCCGGGACTCCGCCGGAGACCAGATGCCTCTGATCTCCGCCTCTCCCAAGTGGCCTCCCCAGCCCTGGAGGGACGCGTCCGTCACAACTACGTGCTCCGGTTGGGGAAGGGAGAGGGATCTGCCTCTGACCCAATCGCGGTCCGTAAGCCACCACTGCAACTGTCTCGCAGTGCCCTCCGAGATCAGGACATGGTCGGATAGGTTGCCGTGATGCTGGGCCCACTGAAACTTCAGGTCCCACTGCAGAGCCCGCATCCGCCACCTGGCGTGATGCACCAGAAGGATGCAGGAGGCCATCAGCCCCAGAAGCCGCAGCGTCAACCTGACCGAGACCCGGGATAACGGCTGAAAGATGGGAATCAGAGCCTGAATATCCCGGACCCGCCGTTCCGGAGGATAAACCCGAAACTGCGCCGAGTCGAGAACCGCTCCGATGAAAAGGAGCTTTTGAGAGGGACACAGGTGTGATTTCGGCACATTGATGGAAAACCCCAGCTCGTGCAGGAGGTCTGCCGTCATCTGAAGGTGGTGGACGACTGTCTGGTGCGAGCCCGCCTTCAACAACCAGTCGTCGAGGTAGGGGAAGACTGAAACCCCTAACCGGCGCAGATGAGCTGCGACCACCGCCATCACTTTCGTGAACACCCGTGGGGCGCTGGTAATGCCGAATGGAAGCACGATAAACTGAAAGTGCTCGTGGCCTACCGTGAACCGCAGGTAACGCCGGTGGGCCGGCAGGACGGGGATGTGAAAATACGCATCCTGCAAGTCCAACGCCACCATCCAGTCTTGCGGGTCTAGAGCAGCCAAGACCTGAGCCAAAGTCAACATCTTGAACTTCTCCTTCCGGAGGAAGCCGTTGACGTTCCGTAGATCCAAGATAGGACGCAGGCCCCCCTTGTCCTTCTTGGGTACCAGAAAGTAGTGGGAATAGCAACCACACCCTACTTCTGGCCCAGGAACGCGCTCGATGGCCCCCTTGGCCAAGAGGGCCGTAACTTCCTCCTGCAGAAGTGTCAAGTGGTCCCCCGACACACGGTGGTTCTGCGGTGGCATGGCTGGAGGAGTGGTCTCGAAGGGGAGGGAGTAGCCCCTTCGGACGAGCTGCAGCACCCACCTGTCCGATGTGATAGTGCGCCAGCGGGAGTGGTGATGGCGAACCCTGCCACCCACTGGCGTCATATGGGCCTGAAAGCTCGGACTAGGAGGATTTGGAGGCTGATGCTGCGGGGGGAGGTGTGGCCTGACCTCGCCGTTGTCCCCTACCGCCTCCACGGCGGAATCCACGGCCGCCACCGCGTTGAGAAGTGTTCTGCGGTGCGTGGCTGGCAGCACGTGTGGGACCGCCCCTTCCTTGGCCACGAAAGGAGCGAAACGAACCCGTTTGCTGGCGCTGGGTCAAGAGACCCAAGGACTTGGCTGTGACCCTGGAGTCCTCGAAGCGCTCAAGCGCGTGGTCCGCTTTGTCACCAAACAGGCGACTGCCATCGAACGGCATGTCCATCAAAGTATTTTGGACATCCGTCGAAAAGTTGGCGGATCTCAGCCAGGCGTGGCGACGAATCGCCACCGTCGTGGACATCGCTCTGCCCAGCGAGTCGGTCGTATCAAGACCACACCTGATGGAATATCTCGCCGCGTCTCGGCCTTCAATCATAGCCTGGCCGAGCTTGTCCCGTACCTCCTGCGGGCATTGCGGCAGACACTCCGCGAACGTATCCCACAGAGAGTGGGTGTAGCGGCCCAAGAGGCATGCGGTGTTGCAAGACCGCAGTCCCAGACTCAGGGACGAGAAGACCTTCTTTCCATACTGGTCGTACCTCTTTGATTCCCGATCGGGCGGGGCCGACGGGAATGCGGTTTGGGAAGTCGAGGCCTGGATCACCAGACTCTCAGGGGTGGGATGGGTGGACAGGAACTTAGGGTCGTCCGGACACGGACGGTGGCGTCTGGCCACGTTCCTATCAACAGGCGAACCTGAAGCGGGCCTGGACCACGTGCCCAAAAGAGCGTCTGTCAAGGCTTCATTGAACGGCAGCAGAGGCTCCTGTGGGCATGACTGCGGTTTGAAGACCTCGGTGAGGATGTTAGGCCTCACTTTAGCGACGGGGAGCTCAAGGCGTAAAGCCTTGGCAGCCCTCATCAACACCACTGAATAAGCAGCCCCAGCCTCCGAAGCCACAGTAGGAGGCGAGACAAAACCAGGGTTAGGAGAATCGTCCAGACCACTGGCCTCACCCAAGTCACCTGTCCAGTCCACGTCGTACTGACACTCGCGTGACAGAGGGTCCTCAGACCCCTCCCAACCCTCTCCATAATCTTCATCCTCACCATATTCTGAGTCAACGATGTAGACCCCCATCGGCGCCGGACTCGGCGTCGGGCGACGCCGGTCCGACTCCGTGTCCGGAGTAGGAGAGGGAATGGGGGTGGCGCCGCCCGGAGCCGGCGCCGGAGCCCCGATGCCGGCCGGAGCCGGCGACGGAGTCGCGGCGCCGCGCGGAGGCGGCACCATGGGTTGCCCCGATGGAATCGGCGCCGGAGAGGCCGGCGGACCAGCCGGCGTCGACCCTGAAGGACCCAGCGGCGCCGGGGCAGGAGCCGTCGGCGGCGTCGGGGCCGGAGCACCCGACGGCGTCGGAGCAGGAGCACCCGAACCGCTCGGGCCCCCGGACGGGACCACCGGGCCCGCAGGCGCCGTAGGCCCCGCCGGAGGAGACAGCGCCCTCATGGCCATGAGGAACTCCTCTATCTCCTCACGCGACGCGCCTTGCCCAGGGACCGACGAGTATGGATCAGGCAGCGTCGGCGACCCACGCGGGGCCGCGGGGGTGGGGCTACCCGAACCCCCGGCCGCATCGCGCGAGCGTCGGGGGGGAGTCGGGGGTGCGATGACGACGCCCCGACTTCTTGTGTTTCTTACCTGAGGAACCGGAGGAATGGTGACGACTTCCGGAGCGCTGGTGGCGGCTCCGCGACCGTTCTCTCGACCGCTCCCTCGACCTCCGGCCGGACCGGGACCGCTCTCGACGCGGGGCCGACACCCGGAGCTCGAGTAGCTTGCGGGACCGCTCCCGTCTAGCCTTACTCGTCAAGGCCCGGCAGTCGACGCAGGACTCCACGTCGTGGTCCGCGCCCAGGCACCGGAGGCAGAGTCGATGGTGGTCGGTGACCGACATCGTGCGATCACACCCGTCACAGTTCTTAAAACCGGGCATCCTACCGGCACCTTAAGAGTTAGAGTTAATCAAAAAACTTTGGTCAAAAGACCGGAGTACTGCTCTTCGGATCTGTGCTAACTGGCGCGGAAAAAAGAAGAACTGACGTCAGCGCGCGGAGGCGGCGTCTATATACTCCAGCGACGTCATCACGGCGCACGACGGACGCGGAGCCGCAGGGGACGCCTGCAGACGACGCCTACCGACGCGCAGGGGTACTGCTACGCAAAAGTTTCCGGATCCAGACTGACGCCTGGGGATATTCTAAGGTAAGGAATCTAATACTAACCTGTTTCTTTCAGATGTAGGAGGCATTGCGGACTCACAGCTTCATCTTAACGTCCCTGTGCGGGAGATCACGGCTGGGAACAGGGGCCCACCCTACGTTACGGGTCTAGAAACCCTTGGGTCAGCGTGACCTCGCACAGGTGAAGGAACAACCGGACCCCAGTCTAGCCTGAATTTGGTGAAAGTGCCGGACAATGGCTGCTAGAAGGGGGAAGAAAGATCGTTCCCTCAAGGATATGCTTACGAAGCCCATGAGTGGCGTAATGGCAGAGCAGCACGGTGGAAGAGCCGGTGACCTGGGCGTTCCTGGAATCCCTCTTCTCTTTACTCAAGAAGGATCTCCAAGCGGTCAAGGAGGACTTAAGATCAGAAATCAAGGCGATCAGAAGGGACACAGACGCACTCGGAGATAGGGTGCGGCGCTGAAAGATAAGGGTGATACTCCGTAGGAAGAGTCAGAGGCCATGAGACAAGAGATCATACACATCCAAGAGCAACATATCGACCTACAAACTCATTTGGAGGCCCTCGAGAATCGTTCCCTTAGGAACAACGTTCGTATCCCGGGAGTGTCGTCGAAGGCAGAAGCAAGCAATCTCTTTGGATTTGTGAGAGACCTTTTTAATCATATACTGGGCAATCCGCAGGACACTGTTCTTAAGATAGACAGAGCACACAGAGTGGGCGCCCCCGCTCAGACAAAGCCCCTCCAGCAGACATCCTAGTCTGCATGCAAGACTTTCAAACGAAGGAAGAAATAACACGCAAAGCAAAGGCGATGCACCCCATCTCATTCCGCAATCAAACGCAGACTCTATTTCAAGATCTATCCGCTTTAACACTGCAAAAACGCAGAGACTTTCGCCCAGTGACTACCCATTTGCGGAACCAGAACATTGCTTACTCATGGGGTCGCCCTTTTTTTAATCATCTTCCGTTGGGAGGGAAGACTCCGATAGCTGCGTTCATTGAAAGAGGCGTGCCGGCTGCTGGGACTGGAAATGCTCAGAGAACATGGGGATGAAGATTGAAGATCCCCAGCCCGTGGGGAGCAGCGGCTCGCTGGCTGAAACAGGAACGCCACCGCAGCTTGAGCAAGCCGACTCAGCCGAAATCGCAAGGGGACAGCAAGAAGCTCAAGAAACCATACCGTCTGCATTGGCGAAAGACAAGGGCACCTGAACACACATGGGGGTTCCCCTTACTGTGTTTTCTGCTGTGGGCGGCGGGGGGGGGGGGGGGGGGGGGGTGTGTAGTGGCGAGAACTTGGCCACAATATGGACCCCCATATACTTTCCCGAGCTGGGTAAACCTGTTTATGTTTTCATGGGATCTTTGTTAATATGTTTTGCATTCTTGTTATTTGTATGTTTCGGGGACAATGTTGGGGACCTCCATCCACCCTGCTACTTTACCATCCAACCCACTAACACACTTGAGAGCCCGATGGTCACAGGCGTAGCTCAATGGATGTTAATGAGGAGGAGACAGTCCGGATTGAGGGCAAGCTTTAACTCCACTTATGCAATCCTCTAAACTTAAAGTGCTCTCACTTAACGTGAGAGGGCTCAATAACCTGATTAAACGCTGGGCTGTGCTATTGTATGTAGAACAGATGCAGGCAGATATTTGCCTGTAGCAAGAAACCCACCTCCTGACCAGGGACTGTTACAGACTCAAAACAAAGGCATTCCCCATCCAGATGTTTTCCTCTAATTTAACCAAACCAGCAGGGGTAGCCATCTTGGCATCATAGGCTTTTAGAGGCAGAGTGGTTCAGAAAGAAGTTGAGATCAAAGGCAGACTGCATACCTATCGCTTTGCAATCGGAGGCCAGGGACTAATAGTAGGGTAAAGCGACAGGAGTATAACCCATAGACCGAATTGAGATCTGGGTGTACATGTGTTTTCAACAACAATATCTCAATCGGATTCAGAAAAGAGGCAAGTATATATCTATGCACAAAACATTACGAGAACGCGGAAAAAAAGGAAGAGAGGCTGTGGATTTCAGTTTTAGAAAGTGCATATAGCCTAATCTATTTAAGAACACATTTCATACAGGACAGTTGTAGCAGCACTGTAGGCACAAAATGCGGTGGCAACCTAAGGGGGCTTTGTGCACTAAGTGTTAGTGAAGCAAAGGGTGACGGCGCGAGTGACCTTTACTATCCCACGCAGCACTCAACTAACTGGCAACCCGGTCCTGATGAAGATCCTGATTAGATAGGATCGAAACGCCGTCGACCCTTCATACAGTGTGACTTATGGCACAACATCAACCTTGGTTCTCAAAACGAATAATAATCACTCATTGATTGAGGACGAACCATTGCCTTTGTATATATTGTGTTCTTTTCACCTTGTCACATTGACCCCTTCGCTGTGTTCACCAACTTGTCACTCGCGCCTAGTTGACTTCTGGAGGGCTTCCCATCCACAAGAAAGGGAATATTCCTACTACTCCAATGCTCATAAAATATATGCCAGACTGGATTACTTGCTGGGCACTAGGGATATATATTCTTTAGCTACAAGCACGGAAATACTCACAGCTTCCCTTTCAGACCACGCAGCCGTGGTAACAGTAGTATCGCTCCCACCCCAGACATCGTCCCGTAGACAGTGGAGACTGGGAGACACCCTATTTCAACGTAAATCGGTCTTGGACCAAATAAAACACACAATAGAGGAATATCTCTTCCACAATGACATTCCAGAGACTAACATATCCAATCTGTGGGGAGCATTTAAAACAGGGATACGCTGCGCTTTTATAGCGATCTCGGTGGCAGACAACAGGATGATGAGGGAAAAGAAAGAAAGCCTATCCTTACAGGTCAGGGAATTAGAAAGTATACATCAGAGGACCGGGGCCCCCAGGGTGAGGCGACAACTATCAGCGGTTCACGCCCCGTTAGCGGCACTAGATCTGGATAGAGCGGAATACACTGCTCTCCGATTATGACACTCCTTTTATATAGGGGGGGATAAATGCTGGCAGCTACTGGCATATAGACTTCGGTAGAACCGGCAGCAGCAGAGTATTCACACGATTATGGTTTTAAAGGGTGATCCGGTGACGAACGACACATTGATAGTCGAGACGTTCAGAGACTTTTATGAGTTGCTCTATTCCTACACCTAGACTGACATTAGACAAAGCTGCGATCTTGGAGGAGGAGTTTTGAATTGAGGTTATGATCTCGGCTATATCCCGGTTGAAGTTGGCCAAATCCCCTGGCTCTGATGGCTTCACAGACGCCTTTTATAAAGCCTTTTGCCCAGATATTGCCCCCATATTGAGCAGGCTTTTTAATTCCTTTGCTACACCAGGTGCTATTCCGGCCTCCATGTTAGAGGCTGTAATAACAGTCATCCACAAACCCTGAAAAGATAAAACTCAATGCAGTGCAAACCGGCCCATATCATTGCTTAATATAGATCTAAAACTATATATATGCATGCTAGTGCAGAGATTGGATCAATACATGCATGCCCTGATCGATCCCGACCAGGCGGGTTTCATCTACCAGAGACAGACCAGCAACAACCACGGGAACCTGTTTCTACAGTCTTCGGCTACTCCGGAAAATATTTCCCTTCATTCCCATCACCCACCGCAGAACCTTGGTTCATGCGATGGTAACCAGCCGCCTAGACTATGGCAATGCTTTGCTGGCGGAGGTGGGTTTCACCCTTTTGTCAAAGTTACAAACTGTTCAGAACACAGCCGCGCGAATGATTCTCAATCGTCCGCTAGAATTCGCTTGTCCCGGACTGGTGGTCGAGCGTTTTTCTATCTAGCTCCCATATATTGGACCCAACTCCCACAGACCCTTCGCGCCAATCCAAACTATGGCTCTTTCAGAAAACAGCTGAAAGCCTTTCTCTTCAGTAAATAGACACTCTTGCTCCTCTCACTTCTAGATAGATTGCTAGTCAGCGCCGCGATGCTCCAGGGTGATTTGTGCGCTTAATAAAACCTAACCTAACCTAACAACACCAGAAGGGTCCTACGTGTAGTAGATAAGGCCTCCAAATACCCAGGTAGTTACATGATGATGACAATAGACGCTGAAAAGGCGTTCGATAGGGTACACTGGCCCTATCTGGAACAAGTTTTGCTCATTTTGGCCTTGGGGAATGATTTCTCATCCAGGTTTTAACTTGCTATCGCTTTCCCACGGCCACCGTGAGAGTCAACGGTCATAGATTGGCTCCACTCCAGATAGCCAAGGCACCCCTGCTATTTGCATTATACAAGGAGCCGCTGCCTCACAGAGTGCAGACAAACCCACAGATACTGGGAGTCCCATTTTGGGGGGTGGGGGGGCACATTCTAAGCCTCTATGCAGACGACATTTTAGTGACCCATAAAGAACCTGATACACCACTAGGGACATTCCTACAGGAACTGGAAGACTTTGGCAGGGCTTCTGGGCTCAAAGTAAATGTGGAGAAATCGGTAGCCCTTAACCTCTCTCTCCCCCCTCAGACAGTGGAAAGACTCAAGGGAAAGCACCCATTTCAATGGTTCCATGACACAATTTCCTACCTGGGAGTTCAAATAGCTGCTTCCACACATGCTACTGCTGTTACCAACTAAACCAACTTACTCAGACAAGTGCGCACCAATATACATAGATGGAAACACCATCTGATTTCGTGGTTGGGCAGAATAGCAGCTATTAAGATGACGGTCCTCCCCAAAATATTTTATCTGTTCCAGACACTTCCATTGCGCCCGCCATCAGGCATGATCCCTAAACTACAAACAGAGATCATGCATTTCATATGGCAGGGTCGCAAACCTAGGATAAAAAAGAGTCTTAGCTTCTTACCACCAGGTGAGAGTGGGCTGGGAAACCCAGACCTCCAGCTGTACTTTCAAGCTGCGCAGTTAAGTCACTTAGTGGAATGGAATAGAACAGATTCGGGAAAAAACTGGCTGATTCAGGATATAGCGGTAGCGGCACTTCACAGATCAAAATTCAATATTTAAAGAAAGCCCATAGTCCCCGGAGCCTCTATATTTCTGACATCACACGGACAACAATGACGACATGGGATCAGACTAACATTAAGCACAACCTCACAACATTTCCGTCACCCCTGACCCCACTGTTTGACAAAACGGACTTTGAGCCAGGAGTGGGGGAGACAAAATGTATAGCGTAGCCCAGTCCTAGTTTCGCTCCATGGGCCACTTTTTTGATATCGAGGGGGTATTCTCGTTCCCACAAATCAAAGTAGATTATGGCATCCAGGAAACAGAGCACTTAAGGTACCTACAGCTTAGACATTGGGTCCTGCAGCTGCACAATAGAGTTGCAGCAAGTTGATATCTCACCTTTTATGAGAGATGGCTTTTGTCAAAGTCCTCAGATGAGGGAATAATCTCTGAACTATATAAGATGCTGAACATGCGAAACACACATACATACAATGCAAGACGGGGTAGATGGGAACAAGACATTGAGAGATCCCTCAGCAACATGGAGTGGGAAGGCATATGTTATAGAGCACGCCACACTGCCAGTAACATGGCTTTGACAGACACACTCACGAAAGTGATCACTTATTTGTACTATACGCCCGAGAGACTGCACAAGATCAACCCATCAACTAGTGCAGATTGTTAGCGAAATTGCAGTGAGACAGGTGTGTTGGTACATATATTATGGGATTGTCCCCAAATCAAAAACTATTGGGCCCAAGTATTGGACGAAATCAACAAGCACCTCGAGACTCAACTAGTTCGATTCCTGGCACACATCTTGTTAGGAATATCAGACCCATTGGCATACCCACTGAAGTCTAGGAGGGGTCGCTTGATAGGAATAGCGTTGGGTACTGCCATGCAGAATATCCTTGCACACTGGGGAACCCAGCAAACCCCCACATACATGGGTTGGTTGACCCGCCTATGCACACCCTGGGAATGGGAAAAATAACACTTAGACTTACCGGAAAGGGCGCAGACTTTCCCGAAGTCTGGCTCCCCTTTTTAGCCCTATTGACACATGAGTTCCGTGAGCTCACATGTCCCAGATACTTACGCTTGTTACGATTGCCAGAGGACGGGGTGCCACTTGCCTTGGAAAACCACTGGTGTATAGAGATTTAAAACTTGCTAAACTCAGTGCAGGGTTGAATGGAGGATGTGTGGGGGGGCGGGTTGGGGTTATGTTCTGTTATTTTATGTATGCTGAATGCTTGACTTTACACTTGTGCTCTGCATAGCCTATAATTGTGCCTTACTGTCTGTTGGAAGTCTCCTCTGCTTTTTTTCTTTTGTATGGTCTGAAAACAGCAATAAAACAGAATTAAACCATAAAATAGTACTGGTGGGAAGTCACGGCACATGTGCGCACACGGCTGATGCTTGGAAGGTGGCTGAGGGCTGTTGCGTTTAATCTATGACCAAACAGCTCCATGAGGGGAATATAACATATATATTTATTTGTCCACGCCCTTGCGTTTGCAGAGAAAATTGTTGTTTCCAAGGTATGCCCTTGCAGGGAAATATACAGCACCAAACAGTCAAAAACTAGCACAAGATCAGTTATAAATACTGAAGATATTTTTTTTTCTTCAAGTATTAATTTTTATCAGTTCAGTATCACATTTTATTACGATTATGTAATACACATCTTTATTTATATTAAAACAATGTAACTGGTATGTGGTAGCCTTTTGTCGCTTACTTAACATCTGGGGGACACCCGGATTTCCATTCACACCATATCCTTCAAGGTGAACCAATTTGTACAAATACTTTGGCTTGAAGCAGCAGCACAGTAGCGGCATGATTGGCCAGGGTTTATCCCACCAAAACCCACGGTAACAGCACGATGCGATACAGCTCCACATTTCTGTAGGTTATAATAAAACACGAGCCCGTGGCCTCACCCGACACACAACTTGGCAGTTCAGTTCCTACTGAACAATCAGAGGTCCATTTCTACTGAAGTAGTACAGCAAACAGATAACTCGCTTGACAAGATATCACGGGGGCGTTCATGAGAATTTACGTTTCTCCAAGACACCATCCCACATTACTTAACTCCCCGCCCATCAACCTCTTCTCATCAGTCAACACTGTAATTTCAGCATATTTCCACTTCTACAAATCTCTTAACCAGCTCGAGAGTGGCAGGCGGATGTGGCCTGCATTAGATGGCAATTTGCCTTTTCACATACACAAGTGCTAAACCTATAAACGTGCATACATGCTTTGTTTTGTTGGTGCATTTCATGAGTCCCATCAAGCATGCCAGTGGGCTGTTACAGCAGCCTACCTGTCAGGTCCAACACGCATTACAGCTCCTCCACCCAACAGTGAGAAACGACTGGACTCCACACCATGTGGTAGAAGCCTGTCTCACCATCACACACGGTTATTGACCAAGGGAACATACACCGAGGGCCCTCAGAGGAGAACTGGTATGATGGAGATAGTTACATTGAGTGCTAGGTAAATCAATTACTGAGGGAAACTGCCCTCACAAATAGAAGACACCTTGCCAGTCACCATCAGCCAATGTCTGGGTCATGGGTTACTCTTACCATACCCTAAGGTCTCTCAACTCTCATCGGTATTGTTGCAACAACGCGGAGTACACATGTAATGGCCTCTGAAGAAATTTTGTTCGTACGTAACGTTATAAAAAGACTTTTTAGGTTAAACTACCCAAAGGCCCTCCGAGTTCAATGAGGTTTGTGCTCTAGATTTCAGACAGGTGATAACATAGGGAAACAGAATTAGATTTTGTTCATCCTTAACTTCATTTGCTGTATTGTATTGTAGCGCAAACAAATGACCGACAATAAATCTAGTTTCTAGGCGTGTTACAATAAGGAATTTGTAACTATGAAAATATCAGTGCAGAAGAACAAAGAAAGTGGTGGCGATGGGAGTGTAGAAGGGGATTACAAAGAAGTCAAACGAAGAGGGAGGAAGAAAACAAATATGGAGGCAGTTTGGTTGGGTGAGTGTTGGCTTGAAACTGTGGCTCTTGCAGAACCAGTGCAATACCTGGGCAGCTGGTTACAAAGTGTTGTTTCTGTCGGAATTTTTTTCATCAAGTTGGTGTCATTTGGTGAGGGGGAGTTTAAGGCCGTTGATGGACGGAAGGATGCTTTAAGGTTTTGAAAACAGAACACTTCTGTGTAGGTAGTTTGGGCTTGGTGTTTTTTTTCACTTTTAAATGGCTTTTTAAGAAATTAGAGCTTTTAGAAGTAGCCAATTAAGTGAGGAATGTGCTCTGGAAAAGATGCTCATGTTTCTTCAAACCAAAAACAAATCTCATAGCTCTTTAATGTACAGCATTTAGTTTAGGATATGGGTGAAGATACTTATAGGTGGACATGTTTTGCAGAGGTTATTATTAATATTATTACATTTTTAAAATGTGCGCAGCTAGCCCAAAGGGGTTTCTCGGCGCAGTGCAAACAGGAAGGGTAAGTAGGAGCATCAGATTAAAAAGCTAGGCCTTCAGGTTTTTACAGAAAGCCAGTAGTTTCTTAACGGCTCTGGGACAGAATTCCATAGTTTTGAGCCTAAATATGCAAAGGAAAGCCTTTTGATAGAAGTCAATCGGAACCTAGGCACAGTGAACAAGGCTTGGTTCAAAGACCTCAGAGGTCGAGTGGGCTAATAAGGCACCACCAAATCCTGAATGTATAGTGGTCCTCATCCAGCTCTAGCCTTGAACATGAAGCATAAAGCTTTGCATTTGATGCGCTTAGAGATCATGAGCCAATGCAGCTAGTGGAGAAGATGGGAGACCGAGGCAAATTTTGGAAGCATGAGCAGAAGCGTGGCTGCTGCGTTCTGCGCTATCGGCAGCCAACAAATTGGTTATACAGGCGAAAGTGGACCATTTTTGTCAGCCTTTGCACCTGTGGCCCAAATGAGAGCTCCAAGTCAAGTACCACTTCACTTTGGAAGCCAAGATCTTTATTAAAGTTTCTTGCATTAGGTTTAAAGTTACTGAAGCTGCTCCCTTACCTGGCTTGGAAACTAAACTTATCAGGCGGTTCGCCGACTACATGAAGTCAAGCAATTGCTGTTTGCTAATTTTCAAAGTAAAAGATACAAGGACACACAATCAGGCATTTTCAGTTCTGTCCCACTAACTTGGATTTTCATTCCAGTTTCTCTAGAGTCTTCCGAAACTCCACTAAACTTTTGTTGATTGAAATGATATGTCTGTGGTGTCTTAAGATTTTCTGAATGCATTAAATTGTGGCATGTGATCTCCAATTCAGTTATCAAATTGCTAGCATGTATGTACTTCGTTGCTTTTTGTTTCGTTGCTTGTGCACATACAAAACACCGGGGCTCCAAGCATATTTTGGTCTGGGGTATGGCTGGAAAACAAAAGAGGCCTTCTTCAAACACAGGCTAGGGATTCTACCCGCCATTCCTTACCTACCACCATGGTTGAGGCAGAACTACGGGACCGAATGCCGGCTCTGCGGAACAGGAATCGAAGACTTGGAACATTTACTGTGCACTTGCCCGAGGCTGAACGATGAAAGAGTAGCTCTGTTGAAAACAGCTTTCAACGAACTAGGAGTCCGCTCACGCAGACAAGCTGTCCTCGCCTGTTTTGATCCCTGTTTTCCCCCACTAAACGGGAAGCTAGTGAAATTTCTGAAACTAGCAGAACTGAAACCAATAACCCAGGCACTTGGATAAGTGGAAACCCGGGACAGGACCAAGTGCCTCGAACAATTTTCCCCGCGGGGTTTTACTGTTTTTTATCTTTACTATTCGATCAATTACGAATTTCTGTTTGGAAGGCTTTTTTAAATTTCTTATGAGATTGTTTTTAATGCACTCTTTGTAACGGTTTTTATTAACCAAACAATAAAGAATTACTACTCGTTGCTTTTCAAGCACACATGGTCTAATTGTATAAATGTTTGTACAGCATTCTGCTGCTCATGGAAGCCAAGTTTGCACAAATTTAATAACAATAACAAATTATAAAAGTTCCCCTCAGAAACTTTCAAACGCTTGCGTCTGAGTGTTTCAGGAACTAAACAACGTAGCTAAGTGATTAAGGACATTGGGCAGAGCACTCAAAATTAATGCTGGGAAAACAAGCCCCTGCTTATCAGGTGATACCAGAGTGGCCCCTTCACCGAGAACAGTGGGGGTGAATCTTCATTTGTGTCAGATGTGCTCTTCAGCTGTGGAAGCCAATGTTCTTGCTGTATTCTGGAGTGTACTGCCTTTCTATATTTCTAATTCTGCCTTGATGTTTTACTGATTCTTCACAAATTGTTACCCACTTGAAATCTGGCCTTAAGAAAGCAAATACTGATCACGTAACACAAGCTGACTGAGGAACAGAACTAGACTTTCATGAAGTCTATTAATTAATTTGTAATCTGTGATGCACCTAAAATTACAGTTCATAATATTCCTGTACAGTTGATCTAATTAAATGCTAATTATATATATATATATATATATATATATATATATATATATATATATATATATATATATATATATATATATATATATATATATATATATGAATCCTCAAGTGCTTCAGATCCTTTTCTCTGTGGGTGCCTCCAGCGTTATATCTACTCATACAAATTGAAACAAGGGGACTGTATGTAATGAGGCTCACACCAGTGCACTCCTTTAAATGCTGGGCCTCATATCCTATTATTTCTCAAGCTTGGCACAAGGTCCATAAAACAAATTCTGCTGGGATGCGATTGAATTAGGCAGGGGATCATGCAACCAGGATCATCTATAACCAGAAAGACATTTTAAAAGCGAGGGAAATGTACTTGGTGAATGTTTGGTGAGACAAGTCTGAAAGTAAAGCTGCCCCTGGTACTGGTAGCGAGCATCCCTGATCATGAACTGAAGTTGCAAGGGAATGTCTCTGATCGTGTATATAAGCAGTGTTTGTAAAAGCTACCAATTAATAGTTGAACGTAAGACTTGACCAGGTCGATGGAACACAGGCGCTCCCTCTGCAGCATTAATACTAATATTTGGGGCAGGGATATGGTTTTTTTTCACCCCCCACAAAATTGACTGAAACCCCACAGGGGAATAATTGGACAGGGAGCACAGGTGAATTTCTGAAGCACAAGGAGTCTGTCTTGTGTTAGGGGGTAATGTTTCATAAAATTAACTAGACTATCAAAGTCCATATCTATGACTGCTGCCTGAGAGGTGACCCTAGTGAAGCAATGAGTAGTGACTCCTAGACACTTCCTATTAGGTGCACACTGAACGTATTTACAGGTGAAAGTGAGTGAATGGTCAGACAATCTGTAGTGATGACTCCGGAGCCAAGGTAAGTCAATACGTTTAATAGCTAGCTACACAGTTGTGGAGCAACAGGAAAACACTCCACCGGTTAACAGGTGATTATAACTGTCTCACATTTCAACATCAACATTCTTAGAACACTACACAGGGACTTCACTAGGCAATGAGCAAATGCTAAAAGGAATGTTGGAGAAGTAAGAGAAGCAGGAAAGTACGATCCAACATACTTCTCCTCCTTAACAACAACAACAAAAAAACATTAAATATAACACTCAATCTTGACTTTTAAAAAAAAATAAAACGCTTCCTTGAACTTCTTCTAAGTTGAACCTGAACACCACCAGAACGGTTGTTCTCACTTATCTCTTTTTTTCTTGAACCAATTCCATCACGCGTCCCCACTTTAACATTTTTGGAAAGATTCCACCAATGCCGACCCGAAACTTGAACAGCATTGTTGCCGATTCTCGAACTTGCTGTCTCCTTTTTTAACATAAGTAGAAGACTTGATCCTGACTAGGTTCCCAACTATCAAAGGAACAGTTTTGACATTTTTCTTTTGATCAAACCAATTTTTTAGCTTGTCTTGTGATTCAGACATGTTCAATTTCACAATCTCCATAAGTTTGTTTACATTAGACTCAGATTTTAACCACGTATTCATCCATCCAGGTCTGAAACTTGTGTTTGCATTGTGTCCCCTAAGTAATTCAAAAGGTGATATTTTGGTAGAGCAATGGGGAGTAGTCCTATAGAACCACAACATACTGTGTATAGATTTAACAATATCATGGTTACCACACCTCGCCCACTTGATACACTCAACAACCACTCAGTTCATCCTCTCAACGAGGCCATCGGTTTGAGGGTGATAAAGATAACTTTTTGCATGTTTGATACCACAGGAGACAAGAACATTTTCAAACTCTTCACAAACAAATTGAGTACCATTATCAGAGACAAGGTTCTCAGGAAAACCTTCTCTCAAAAATATGTCAGTTAAAAAAGAAACAACAGGAGAAGCGTTATCTTGATCTCAGGCCACTTAGAATCATAGTCCATGAATACCAGTACAAATCTGTTACTTCCAGACATTTTTTCAAAAGGACCCATAACATCAATACCCAATTTCATCCAAGGGCCAGAAGGACAAAATATAGGCAGCAAAGGAGGAGAAGCAGTCTTCAAACCTTTATTCACAGAATTACACACACAGCAATTAGCAACCAGTTCTTCAATTTGACCATCCATTTCTTGCCACCAAAAACGATCTTGAATACGATGCTTAGTGAGAGTCACCCCCAAATGACCCTTATATGCGAATGTAATTATACCTTGTCTCATCGTGTTTGGAGGAACAAGTTTATCAGATCTAACATGTAAACCATCCTCAATAGACATCTCATCCTCAATTTTACAATAAGGCTGGGGAAGAAGAGATAAAACCTTCTCTCCAGGCCAACCCATTTGTACAAAATCACAAACTTGTTGCAGTAAAGTGTCCTCTTTCAATGCATTTCTCCATTCTTTCTCAGAACTTATAACAGATGTAGGGAGATCTAAAACGGCCTAGTAACTCAATATGGCGTCTTTCATAAGAAACAGGACAACGATCCGGGGGTTCTAGAGTTTTGTCATCCCACACTTCTTCAAAAAGTTGTTGAGTGATCATAGTGATCCTGGCTCCAGAAACAACTAATAATTTCAAACCTTTACCACCAACTGTGACTTCAGCAATTGGATTAACACACTTGGAAGAATCACATTCAACAGATGAGATGTTACTCTTACCACACACAGAATTTTCGTGGAATACAGAAACAACTTCAGACTCTGAGTCTTCCTCCAACTCAACCGCACAAAAAACAGACTTTTTGGAGTTTTTAAATTTGAGACACACCTTTGCAAAATGTCCAACTTTCTTGCAATATTTGGATGTGACACCAAATGCAGGACATTTCCCACCTTTGGGATGTGGTGGATTACCAAAACACATCCAAACATTAGTATTAGAGGAATCACTAATTTTTGGATTTGTTAGAAAGATTACCGCCAGAACGCACATTTTTCTGCTTTTGTTTGTTAACAGAAATGGCATTAACAGGTTCTATTAACTTGTCCTCAAGTTCTTTTAAAGAGACTATAGAAGTTTCAATGCTTTTGGCAACTTTAATAGTCTCTTCAAGGGATGGATTCCCCATTACTAACAGTTTCTGTCGCATTTGCTTGTCTTTACACTGACATACAAATTGATCACAAACAAGTTGGTCAATTAAGTTTTCGAGCAAACACACTGCTGCTAACCTCCTTAAAACTGAAATATAGGCATCAACATCCTCTTCATCATCCTCTTAAAAAACGTATGACGAAGAACCATAAGGGTAGGTAGTTTGTTGAATCTATTTTTTAGTTTGATGATAGTCTCCTGATATTCATCAATATTATTATCATCACTTCTCATAATGTCTGGAAGATGTTTGAAAATAGAACATCCCTCGAAACCAAGAGAATGAAGTAGAAGACATTTCTTTCTTGCTGCACAAAATCGGGACGCACCAATGGCACCCAAATAGGTCTCGAAAGCATCAAACGATATCTCCCATCGCACAGGTGGTTCACCAGGATAATCTAGAAAAGATGGTGGGGGCAGTAGCAGCTTGCATGTTGAATTAAATAATCAGAATATATTTATTTTTATTTTTTAAATGAAAGTGCAGATAAGCAACAGCTATGAATAAAACTGGACTTAGTGATATAAGAAAACAAGCATTGGCATAGCCAATAGGTCTCGCCTTTGGGACCTTATAAGTGTTTAGCCATGCAGCAGTTGATGTTATTGCACCAAGGATATTGTGCTGGATACCTAAACACTTAAAAGGTCCCAAAGGCAAGACCTATTGGCTATGCCAATGCTTGCTAAGATTGTTAACACTGGGGGGGGCGTGGCTAGCAGCCGAGGAGAATGGTCGCACCCTGAGGCGGCTCCTCGGCCCTCGCTGCATACTGGCTGCCCATCCGGTGCTTGTGCCACCACAAAGCCCTAGATCCAGAGCCACAAGATCGCTACTCCATTTGAGCTCCCCTGCTGGGTCCTGGCTGCCCGCGAGATCTCTTAGCGCGCCGGTGTCTGGTCCCGGCGTTCGGCTCTCCCGTGATCCAAGATGGCGACCGGGGTCTCTGAGCGCCCCGCTACAGGTACCGGGGCCGCTCCGACCACCTAGAAGCCTCCATCTCCTCTGCACGCCCCAACCGAGTCTAGAGGAAGCGATCCCCCATCATCACCGCTCGACCTTGCCAGGCTGGGCCCCCCGAGTGACGAGCGGCGCTGCACAGAACGGGCCCTCCCTGACGCCCGCATCTCCATTTACGCGAGTCCCCGGCTTTGGGCCTGGTACCGGGGACCACGCTTAGGCTACCAGCGGAGATCGATTCCCCCCCACTGCTCACTGACTCAGCCACCAAACAATACTGAAAGGGAGGGGTCCCAGTGTGAGAGCCACCAAACGAGCTGCCCCCGCCGGACACTCCATCTACCCTTGCCTGACACGTGACTGAGGCACCTGCATAGACCTCGGGGGGCTGCTGTGCCAGCTTGAGTCCTACCTTCACGACCTTTGCTGTGATCCCTGGCCATTTCCTGGGGAGCCCTCCTACCCCCACACCATCGATCTGTGGGGAGACACTGGAGCCCTCCCCCACGCCAGACTGTGCTCTGCAGAGAAAGACCTGCGCAATTAGGGGTGGTGCTCCGGCTCCCCCTCTTTCCACCAAGGGATACCACTGTCCCCCACCTTCTGGGACCCTACATACTCACAGTTTTTCCTGGGACGCCCATCCCGGACTGCAAGGAGCCGCGCTTTATATTACACCTTGTGAGGGCCCCCCCCCCCAATTGTTCATCCCTCCAGTCTGCGTCAGTACGACCTATTGTGCGATCCTCACTCCACGATGGCCTCCGGCAAGGGTAATCGTCCCCCCAATCAAAGGCAAATCAACAAACTTTCATGGGGCTCTAAGGGGGAACCCAAGGACATTGTCCCTGATGCTACGTCTAAATCATCGACTCCTCCTCCACAGACGAGGCCACCTACCCTCGACGATGTTATGGAAGCGATTGCTGGAGTCCGGTCGTCATTGGAGACCCGTATAGACTCCGTGAATATAGAAGTGACGCTACTACGCGCGGATCTCCGGAAAATGGACACCAAAGTAAAAGATATCGAAATCAAAACCTCGGCGCTCATTGAAGATACCTCCACTCTACAGCAACAAGTGACTCAACTCCAGAAACAACAACAACAGATGGAGATGCTCCTCGATGATTATGAAGGGCGCGCCAGACGCAATAACCTTCGCATCCTGGGCTTTCCGGAGCGCCTCGAGGAGCCGGCAGCCGATCTCTTTGTGGAGAAGCTGGTCCTACAGCATCTCCAACCAAAACAACTCTCCAACTACTTCTCCATAGAGAGAGCACACCGGGTTCCCGGGGGCCAGCCGAAGCCGGGCGCTCCCCCCCGCCCAATCGTTGCCCGCGTATTTAACTTTCGCGATCGCGACGTCATCCTTCAGACGGCACGAGCGGGGCCACCACTTCGAATAGATAATGCACAGATCATGATCTTCCCGGATTTCACGGTGAAAGTGCAGGCTCGTCGACGCAGCTTCCTGGAGGTAAAGAGGGCACTCCGTGCTCAATCCATCAAGTACTCCATGCTGTTTCCCGCGAAACTACGCATTGAATCGGAGGGCAAGACTTGGTTCTTTGAATCCCCTGCTGAGGTGTGGGAATGGCTTGAGGGGTGGCGCCAATCTGCAGCCTCTCAGACTCGACGCAGGCGATCTGCAGAGCGCTCTGACTCAGAGGTACTTCCTGAAAGCCAGGACCTGTTCACGGACAATATCCAGAGTGAGCAACGAATCACATGACAAAGTCCTTCCTGGCTACTGAATCACTCCTGAGTGGATTTTCTCTGTTTGCAATGCCTGACGTGTGGCTTCCACTCACCATGCGGTTTTCTGTTGATTCTCTGGGTCTGGCTCCACCTCTTCATTGATCCACTGTGACGATGTGACACTGCCAAGACTGACCATGCTAACTGGAGCCGTTCAGCTCCACTCTGACTCAACTCCGGGGACGAGACCTCCTCAATTGTTCATAGTTCCCGTTCTCCTCCAGATCGCCACCAAGAATTCATCCCTCAGTGAGTGGTCCTCTACTGCTTATTGGACTCAGTTCTATAGACTGCCGCTCATCCTGAACCATGTGTATCCTTTTTGGTCCTCTGTGATTGAGTACTCTATTCCGTATGCTGTTTTCCAATATCCTGTGTACGATATCCCCCTTGTGGCTTGTTTTATGATAAAATGGACTAGTTGCCTATGCTCCCGGCCTCGAGGCGAATCCTGGTCCCCCGAATGACTAATTAATACTATGTCTACTTGGAGGGGGGTGTGCCGCGTAACTTAACCATCTTGATCTTACTGACTGTCGCCTGGTACCTGTACACACTGGTTCATATGGCTGAACAATAACTACAGGCCTATACAGATATAGACTGAGCCTCCCGCGTAGGGCCGGCTGGGGCCCGCTGGGCAGGGCCCTCCATCTGTTTCGGTACATCCTCCGCAAACACCGGTCACCGTGGCCTACTCCGATCAACTTGTTCATACTTTTTACAATGTGAATGTTATTTTTCCTGGGAATTGCTTCACTGCACTACACGATATTATCCTGTCAACTGCCAGCGAGGGCACTTTTGGCTCTCCACGCACCCCTTAGATGTTCGGGAGGGCGACAGGCACTCTGCCTAGTTGGGGAGTGGATAGTTTTAAGTCCGCGGGCAGGGGGGCAGGGAGGGAGGTTGAGGGTGGGAAGGCGGGTAGGGGGGAGGGCTTGGGGGAAACGGGGAAAGTTGGGAAGTTTGCTATGCAGCGGTTGTTGTTTTTGTTTTTGTTTGCACATTACAGAGGTTTCTTTAGGCATGTGACTCACTACACAACACTACGCACCCCCACAAACTATTCCGTCCTTAACACTGGGGAACACCACCTCCCTCCCAGATGGGGGTGGATGGCTGGGACGTTTGCTCAGCTATGGTTGTTCTATCTGACACTGCTGATGTCTCTACATCGCGGTGGTTTTTCAAACAAGAAGCTAAATACACGACACTACGTGCCCTCACAAGGCGCCCCTCATCCACAATTCCAATATGCCAGGTCTTTCCTGAATTCCGCCATAAACCATTATGTGACCACTATCTACAACATGACCCAATCGATGCCCCATAGACCCTCAATCCGTACATACATGCCACCCTTTGAGCCACCATGACACCCCCCACAACTACGTCTCTTTCCCTCATGTCATGGAACGTCAACGGCCTGGGTAGTAGAATAAAAAGAGGGATAGTCCTGCAATACCTTAAACGCCACGCTCCAGACCTGGTCCTCCTCCAGGAAACACACTTGCTGGGCAACACGTGTCAAGCACTACACCGGGGTGGTTACAAACTACTTATACACGCTGGCTTCACCTCCGGCTCCAGAGGGACTGGAATCCTAGTTCGCAAAAATGTTGCACTGACATGCATGAAGACATGGGCTGACCCTCTGGGCCGTTTTGCTGTGTTGGAGGCCGTCTGGGAGGGAAAGCCATTGAATGTTATCTCGGTCTACATCCCCCCGACCCTGGGCACAACCACACTGCAGGCCCTACAGCGCATAATATTAGATCTCCCACAAGGACCCCTACTTATTGGGGGCGACTTTAACATGATGATGAACGATGCCCAAGACCGTCACCCCCAGCGTTCGTCCCACAAACAAAGCTCTGACCTGCTTGACTTCACGCAAGCAATGGGCCTTGTGGACTTATGGCGAGCATCTCATCCTAACACTCCTTACTTCACACATTACTCCAATGCCCACAACAGTAGCTCTCGCATAGACTATTTGTTCTCCCCCACAACTGATATGGAGCTTTTCCGCCGCCCTACAGGACTCCCCAGGGGAATTTCGGACCATTCTCCACTCCTTGTGGAATTCACTCACCACCGCCAGAGGTCCCGTGGCCCCATCATTATAACCCCCTGGCTCCTAAAAATCCCCGACATAAAGGACTCCCTACTAGAACACATGGAATATTACTTTACAGAAAATGTCGGGTCTGTGAAATCCGCTATAACTATATGGGAGGCATATAAGGCGGTGATCAAGGGTAAGGCCTTGGCTCTCAAAACTGGCTACATACACAAACAGAGTGAACACCTAATTCAGGTTGAAACAGACCTGAACCACCTAGAATCAACCCACAACGTGAACCCCTCGGAGGTCATGGCAACCCGCCTCCGTGCGAAACAAATGGAATATAAAGCGTTGGCCTTAGAGAAGGCACAGGCCAAGCTCTTGAAGACTCGCCATCGTGTGTATGAACTGGGAGATAGGGCGGGCAAACTGCTCGCATGGCTCGAAAAATGACGGCAGGGATCCCGTTGGATCCCGGAGGTGACCGTTTCGAACCGTTCTACTGTCACAGACCCAGGTGACATAGCAGAGGCCTTTGCCACTCATCTGGAGGAAGTTTACACAGCCAGAGCACAGTACAATGCCGAGGAGTCTAAACTGCTTCTAGCCGAGATGAGACTTCCCACTCTCTCCGAGGCTGACATGCTGGAATTAGAAGCGGACCTCACAACAGAAGAGGTCGGCAATGCCCTGTTTGCCATACAATCAGGTAAAGCCATGGGCCCCAACGGAGTCCCTATCGAATTCCTGAAAGGCATGGCAGGTGAGATCCTCCCACACCTCAAGGCAATGTTCGAGGAGAGCCGAGATGCCGGGTGTCTACCACTAGACCAACGTTTAGCATCGATAGTTGTCATTCGTAAACCTAACAAACCAGCCACTGAGTGCAACTCTTATAGACCGATCTCCCTTATCAACTCCGAGGTGAAGATTCTGGCGAAACTCCTCGCTAACAGACTGATGACAGTCCATCCCACCTTGATCCATGAGGATCAGTCGGGATTCCTACCGGGCCGCAACACAGCACTCAACCTCCGTCGGGTCCACAACGTCATAAGCAGGATGCCTCATCTCCAAGAGGATGCCGCTATCCTCTCCCTAGACGCCACGCTCGCCTTTGACTCTATAGAATGGTCATACCTTTTTGAGGTCCTTCTCCGCTATGGTTTTGGTCCCAAATTCATCCAGTGGGTCCGACTGCTCTATACTGATCTCTGGGGTCAAGTCTATGTCAACGGACACACGTCTAGGCGATTTTCCCTACACAGAGGTACTAGGCAGGGGTGTCCCTTGTCCCCTTTGTTGTTTGCACTCACCCTTGAACCTTTGGCTCACTGGGTCAGAACTGACAATTCCATCCGTGGCCTCCGCTGGCATGACGACACGATCGACAAGATCTCTCTATATGCGGACGACATTCTTGTCTACGTCTCCTCCCCAAAGTCCTCACTAAATAGTTTGCTCCATGTCATTAGTAACTTTGGAAAATACTCGGGCTTCTCCATCAATTGGTCCAAATCAGTACTATACGTACTACACGGCCCTCGCCCTCCTCTCCCGCGTGGCTACTCAATCGAAGTGGCCCTGGATGGATTCAAATACCTAGGTATTTATGTCACCCCAGACCCCAAAATATTTTACGACCATAACCTAAAAGGCCCTCTCCAACGACTTCATAACGACATCACCCACTGGAGATCTCTCCCTCTCTCTCTCCCAGGCAGATCAGCCCTCTTTAAAATGCTTGCGCTCCCTCGTTTTTTGTACGCCCTGCAGAATTGTCCCTTTCCCATTGCCGACTCTTACTTTAATACGCTTGAAGGAGACCTCCGCCTCCTCCTATGGGACGGGGGCTCTCACCGCATTGCTCTTCCCTCGCTTACACAGGGGTGGTACGATGGTGGTATTGCCTTACCAAATATTCGACTCTACTACTGGGCCACTCAACTTACAGCCACTAACTCATGGATATATGGTTCATCCACGAACCCTGCTTTTCATCTGGAGAAACTCCAGGCGGGCCACGGGGGCTATCTTGAGGCTCTCTACGGTAAACACTCTCGCACTCGATATATCGGCCCGATGTCCCACACATTATCCATCTGGCGCCGTGCGAACAGGCGACTCGGCTGGGCTGACACTCTCACATTATCCACCCCCCTATGGACCTCACATAAATTGGGCTCCTTCTGCCACTATCGGGGCTTTGACAAATGGGACACAATTGGCATCTCTACCTTAGGAGACATACTTCAGAAGGGCAAACTACTAACCTTCGAAGAGCTCCAAAAGACATACGACTTAGCCCAATCTGAAGCCTTCCGATACCTCCAAATCAAACATGCCATACTCACCAATGTCCCTGACCTCTCCTCTCTCCCACAATCCTCGCCTCTCGAGGATAGACTCTTATCTGAACCCCTCCAGGCCAAAGCGATATCCCATACCTACCGAAAGCTATGCAATAACATGCCTAACACCTTCCAACTCCTACGAGATAAACGGCAGAACGACATTGGGGCCATGGATGATGTTGAGTGGCAGGCGGCATTGATGTCCCCGCGCGAATCAGCTATCAACCACCGATTTAGACTCATACAATTAAAGATACTACACAGAACATACATGTCCGCCCCCCTTCTGGCCAAACTTGGGAGTCGCACATCCGACCTCTGTCTTCGCAACTGCGGACAGAAAGGTACCTTCTACCACACTATCTGGGAATGTCCAATGATCCAAGACCTCTGGGAGCGCGCTATTCGCAAAATGACTGATTCTCTTGGGAAACCCATCCCTCTGACTCCCAAATGTGGACTCCTCAATGTCTGGGACCCCACAGATCTCACTGCAATGGAACGACAATGGGCGGCTTCGGGCTTCGTCTTACTGAAACGCGAGATAGCAATGCACTGGGGCTCACCTTCTAAACCACTTTTGATCAAATTGATCGCTGCAATGGATGTATGTATGGTATCCGAAAAAACAGTCTACAAGGTCAGGGGATGTCCAGGGACTTGGGATAGGAAATGGGGACCTTGGAATGTTTATAGAGGTGAGCTCTGTACTTCTCCTTCAACTGACATGGCAATGGCTAGGACTGGTCCTCCCCGAAATCGAACTTGTGTTCCACTGCTGTAATGTACTCAATTTATGTCAACACTGTAACTTCATACTGTCAACTTGTCATTACCTCTGCTTTTGTTCAATAAAATATTAATACAAAAATAAAAAAGATTGTGAACACTGGGCATTAGTTGTACCTCCTTAGCACCAGTGTAACACCCAAATATAACAATAAGCTACAGAAAGGTGGCAGTCAAACTTTGCAAAGTGCCTTCCACTGGGTGGCAACACGTGTTGCTGTGTTTTTACCAACTTTTGAACCATTTGAGCTAGAAATTTTTTATTTTGTTAAAATCTGCAGTTTATGCAGCAGATGAGGAGTTAGGTGGCAAATCAACAATTAGGCGAACATCGCCAGAGCTGCATAATTCCAGTGGCGCTGCGTCCCATCACACCATACCCCTACCTCTGTGGTCATCACGAATAACATGGAAAGACTTCCCAAACAGGATCAAAACAAAGATAACACACTTCCAACTACACACTCTACATGGTGTTGCATGCTATCCATGTAGGCAAGCGCTTCAGCGCCCCACATCGGAGTAGTGAGTGGTATATGCGTTTCAATACACTGTGAGTGCAAGTGAGGCAAACATGGGACATAGCTGCAGAATGGCAGAGGTACTGCGGTATTTACACAAGTACTCTTGCCTAGTGTTGAGTAGGTTGTATAGCACACTTCCATCGCTGCAGGGGTAGGTGTTAAGGATTCCGCATCAAGTACCACGCCAACAGTTTGAATAACAAACAAAACTACAGTTGGAGTCACAAACAAAACTACCACGCTCTTTTTCTGCTTGACACTCTCACATCAGACAAAACTGCTCTGGGTCATGGCCATCACCCAGTACTGTACTAGTCCACAGGAGTAAACCAAAATCAACCACCCATCACCAACAGAACAGGTACAGAATAACTGAAGAGATCTGCCACATTCAGGGCTTTAAGTGGGCCGGGTCACACCGGTGCTGAGCACAGGCAGTTTGTTTTTAAAAGAGACCTCGAAACAGGTCTCTATCGGGCTCTGTTTTGTGCCCTGGCACAGGTGGTCCGTTTTTTTCCGGACTGCAGTGACAGCAGGCACCTCCATGTGCGCGTGCTCACACTGCTCGCTTCTCACTAGTGGAGAAGTTACGGCAGAATGTCATGCCAGGCGAACGTTGTAGGCGAAGGGAAATCCTTTATAGAGAGTCATTTTCTCTCTGGGTTTCCCTTCTCTTTTTGAAACTCAGAAGCAGCAACATTGTCGTGGTGTCACCAGGGCTTTAAGTGGAAGCTTTTTCAATATTAAATACAAGCCATAGTTGCTGCTTATTTATCTTATGCAACTAACAACAATTGACAAAGCAATAGTCCTGACTTGTTGTAGGTATGATGTTACATGTTGTATCATATATCTGGATGCAATGACAGAAACAGCAAAATACAAGTCGGGCAACACACTATGCTAAGCACAGATTTTTAGCTTACATGTTTAGGCCACGCCCTTAATTATATTGGCCACGCCCCTTTGAGAGACCCCCCAGTATTTTCATCCCACTTAAAGCCATGGCCACATGTCATAGGCCAACAGAGCACTCTAATTTAGCCCCCCACTGTGGGTCTCAACAAGTTACATGCCACCACCACTTTTGACATCTCACCATGGCAATCAGAAAAGGGATGATAGTAACAAAGTCCACCCCAGCGGATCTCTAACCCAGGTCTTCCTAAAACCTAAGCGGGAGGAAGGGGGAGAGCCGGTGCTCTCTGTAAGGCAGAGGCAGATGTGTGACTGACCCTGCCCCGCCCGCAAGCCTTTAAGGTATATCCCTCAGATGCAGAATCTCTAGCAGCCACTCCTACGAGGCAGGGACCGGGTGTAATAATCAGTAGTAATTTGAGGTGAATGAGGCACAAAGAAGAAAAACGCAGACGAGGTTTCTAGCTCTGAAAGACACAGATTTTCACAGCCTCGTACTTTTTAAAATTCATGGGGAAAGGACGTCTTATTTATTTGACATTCAACAAAGTTAAGAGTGAGAATGTGGTGACAGGTTGAAGAAAGCAGCAATGTGGGAGTGGGGCAGAGTAAACGGGCAGGAGAGCAGATATTTGGAAGTGTGTGTGTGGGGAGGGGCTGCAGATAGGCATCAGAGCGTTGAGGTAGGAGGGGGCGGGGGGGTTAGCGGAAGGGATTAGAGTCTTCAAGGGGCAAAATAGTTGGTCGGAAGCCAGAGGGAGCAAGGGTCAGAAGAGGGGCTGAAAACAAGTGTGTTCTTCCAGTTCTTTCAGTGTTTAAAATTCAACCAAGCGAAATCTGAACAAGGCACCGAGAGGGAGCCCGGATGTACCGGTTCTGTTTCACCTGAAATGAAGGTACTTTTCATCCTGCATTTAACATTGTCATTTCCGCTCACATGAAACAGGCACATCTTAAAAAGTCCCATAGGATCCTGAACACAGCACGGCATAGCATGGAGTATAGAACATAAAATACTATAGCATGACAAGGTGTTATGGGCTATTTGACCATACAATAAAATATGGCATAACGTACCATAGCACAACAAGCTAAGAAAGCCGGGTGCCGCGATTGCTTCAAAAGTAAAGAAATAGATATTTTTTTCTATTTCTTTTTAGCAATCGCGGCACCCGCGCTTTACCTTTAACGTGGTTAAAGTAAAGCGCGGGTGCCGCGATTCACCCGCGATTGCTACAAAAGTAAAAAAAATAGAAAAAAACATCTATATCTTTACTTTTGCAGAACATAAGCACTTAAGACAAGACTTAAAACAAGCACGCAAGTGGTGTGTACGTGCGCGCGCCTCGTGCTAAAAGTTTTAAAAAAGGAGGCACGTCTGGCGAGCGATGTGCTTAATGAGCCATGACGAGAGAGGAAAGCCAGATGGTGCCTTTGCGCGTAACTGTGCCCGTAACCGCAAGCTTTAGGCCACAAGCAAAAAAGCGTGTGGTGAGCTTTTTAAAGCCCACTTACTAAAAGTCTCGCCAGCTGGCTCAGGCAAGACCTAAAAAACAACTAAAAGAAAGGCCCTGAACAATAGATTTGATATAGATGTTAATGTCTAAATACTAACATGAGAGTATACTCAGTATCTGTCTAAAAAACATACAACAATAATGAAGTTAGCTTAAATACAAAGGTTAAACGCAACAGTTCAGGGGATGAACCTTCTTAAATGTAGCTTTGTTGCTTTGTGCATGGATACATAAATGTATTGTTGATAATTATTGCCGTGTGTATCG